>NC_092866.1:55676555-55747522 GCF_032062135.1 Pyxicephalus adspersus | reverse complement strand
AGTAGTAGTAGTCAGTCAGTAAGTGTTCCTTTTTGGCATTAATGACTGATGAAAATTGGCCCCCTTACCCCAATGGTTCATTGGTGGTCATTTTGAGCACAATAAAGGGAATCGGTTTTTAGTGGTCATTTGGCTGCCCCAGTCCCACTCTGCTGTCCTTTACCTTCTGGGTCTCTGCTGAAAGACCTTGGCACTATGCAGACAGCAGTGGGCAGGATGAAGTTTCTCTCAAATGTAGGTCTTGGAATAAAACAGAATTGCAAAAATGTAAGCAGAACTTGACATCATGGAGTCTTGATATATATATTCCCATTATACCTTCCCCCTTTACCTTCTTGGGAAGCATTAAAATTGTTTGGCCTTTAGGTAAGTAATTGTAGTTATTTTTATCCTGTAAGTATCTGAGGATCAATGAAAACTTACAGGAAATATTTGCTAATGTTACCCAGAACCATACAAAGGGGACGTGTGTTACTAGTTTTATCTAAACAGGCCCCAATAACTATAAGGTTTTAACCAGGTGTCAAATTAATGTGTTTGCTAGTAAGTAGGTTGTTATGTACATCTAGCTGATATTTCATACCAAGCAATTGTGCTGGAGATTGTCTAACTATTTGGGTTGTCATCAAAGTATAACATCTGCTGATCTCAGTCCCATAGCCCTAATTCTCTGTCTTTCTCCACTTATCAGCATGAAAGCTGCAATGATTGCTACCTACATGATGATAACCCTGCTGACAATGACGACTTTGATGATGAAGAAAGGAGACGGGTGTTCGATATGCCTAACCCACCAGTCCACTGCCCACGTTTCACCTGAATGGCTAACAATTGCTAGCGAAGAACCAACTGTCTTGTCCCTTTTGCATTTTTTCCAAACTCTTTACTTAGGGCAGGCCATGTATGAGGAGAAGGGTTCCTCATAAGTCGAGAAGGAGATTTGCCAGTCTGTGACAGTAAACGTGCTTTACCATACAATGGTTCAAGACCACTGTGGATCTTACACAAAGGAGGGGTCAGGTGTTTTCATTTACTGAAAGATTATGTTGAACTTGTACCATTTAGGACCATTACCAGAACAAGATCTTGTACTGCCTGTAAATACTTATACTATTCTATAGATCATTTTTTGTGTGTTAAGGTTGTCCAGGTGCATTCTATACTAAAATAGCATTATCTGTTTTCAATGCCTTGGAGCTCTGCCACAATCTAAACCATTTAACAATCCCATTCAATTTCACCATTGGTTAGACATTCTAATCCAATTATTGATACTGAAGAGCTGAAGCAGAAGTTGAGGCCTCTAAATATCATGCAGACCTGGTCTGTTTCTTACTTGGGACAGGAAGCTGTAGTTTAATTTGTTTACTGCCGACTGTCATGCAGATCCAGTGGCTTTGATTTTTTTAAAGTCGCTCATTTGGAACAATGAGTTATGACTGCACTGCTAGTGTATTTGATGGGTCAAAGGCTCACTATTGAAGTGGGTTAGCTTGGCAGCCGGGGGATAGTGACAGTCTTAACAGAGATCCTCTCATTACTATATACTATGTTAGAGGTGCCATGGTGCTCCTTCCTCCATTGCAGCTGGTGAAACTACCTTTTTCTTCTGAGTATACGGGAGTCTTTGATGGTTTGAGGGGGCTTTGTAGAGACATTGTCACTTTGCAGTGTTCATACTTTAAAGCAGTGGTCACCAACCAGTGATCTGCAGCTCTGGCTGGTGCTTCCCCCAGCAGGGTAAGAAGCAGGACCCCGCTGAGGGGCGCACTGGACTGAGACATGGACCATCGCAAGGTTCTGGCATCATGATGTCATTCCAGGAGAAGTTTCTTTCCCTTTGAGTGATATATGGCTCCCCGCGCATGCGCGGTCCAGAGTCTGTAAATTTAATGGTCCGTGAGCCCCAAAAGGTTGGCGACCACTGCTCTAAAGTGTCTCTAATCCAATATATAATATTGGAGGCCCCTTCATCATTCTAATATTGCAAAGCCATTTTACTCTGTAACTGTTGGAGAATATGAAGGGCTTATTGAGGTCCAAGTGCTTCCTGCCAACCCATCTTTTTTCAAGTAACTGGTTACTGGGCTGCAACAGAACTTAAACACCATAAATCTCTATTCTACTAGGGACAGGCACATTACTACACATTATTGAAGGGATTGGCATTCAACCAAGCAGTCTTGTGCTTACCTTTTGGTAAGGTATAAAAATACATTTATTTATAAGCTATGTAATAAAACTACTTTATGGGTAACCCATATTTTTCTAGATTTTTATTATTACATTGGGGGATAAGCTCTTGGTTATATTTCATTAGGCAAACTGATATCCCAGATGTATTGGCTTTTGTCACTTCATATCATTTTTTGTCTTTTTTTTTTTTTATCAGTATTTTTTTGGTGTGCAATTTCAGTATATGGTGTCAGGCCCGTAAGAAGTAAAAAGTTTTTTTGTTAGGATTTTAGTTTTAAATACAATGAGCATTTGCATATTGTAGCTCAACACTGAAGTTAAGGAAAAGTCCAGTTTTGGAGATTCTTTCTGGTTTTACTGGGCCAATGCGTAAAGTTTAATTTTGTTGACTTGGTGCCCCAAACTTAATCAAAACTCTCTCCCAGCCCCCAGGGGCTCCTAAACAATTTTTTTGCAGACAAATTAAAGGAAAGGATGTAAACTGTTGGGGTACAAAATAGAGACCGTGTGACACACTCTAGCTATGCTAGATCTTTCCCTTTCACCTCTTTGCAAAGTATTGTGGCTCATCCTAATGGCTGGGGTCATAGGCTACACAACAGGTACCAAAAGGGTACAGGTTGGACCTGATTATCTGGCAGTGGGTGATCTCACTGATACAGAGAGCATCTGCTGTTTGCATCATTACACCATAAATGCTGGGCATTGTTTAGCTGGAGACCATGAGAATATCTCATGAAGGGGGAAAAAAAAAGCTCTGGAAAGGTGAGCATCACAGCTTGCTTTGCTCTTACCCCAGTTTTGGGGATCTAAACTATTACCTAAGAAGGGCCAGATGACAACTGATCTATACTTCTCGCATCACAAGACAATACAGCAGCAGGACAGCACCACTGCCCATAGCCACAAGTTTTCCACAGACTGTTTCTGAGATATCCGAGTCCCCAGCCATGGTAAGCTAGGAAGAATTCATATGGGCTTTTCCTTTAAAACCTCAAATTATCAAATCTTTCATTTGTGGCAGTTTTCATACATGTATCTCTGCTGATAAAGTTTTTAGTTACTCTGTATTAATCTGTACATGTTTAACATGAGGTTTACACAGCAGATATTCAGACCTCAGTATTCCAAAAATAAGCCAAAGCAGCCTGATGATTTTTTTTTTTATTTTTTTTTTTTTGGCTAGAATAAAATATTCTTACACTTTAAAACACTGTTGGTGCAATCTGGTGTAAGAGGTGCACGTGTGCCTGTTGTCAAGGCCTTTAGCATCCTTTTTTATTAAGCTGTTCATCCTCTGGCCTTGTTGTAAAGGTAAATATGTCCTCTGTTGTATATATTGGATCAGATCATTCAATAACACAGCTTTCTGTGAATTTAGGCTTGTATGTTTAAATAAGAAAAAAAAAAGCAAATTTTCCTTCTTTAATTTATAAAGCTTAATTTTATGATATTGAATACAGTATATAATAAGTTTGTTTAAAAACAAATAAATCGTTTAAGAACAAAAAGGTTTTGTCTGATGTCTTTTAGTCCAAAAGAGAATGTGTGTGATATCTCCAAGGGCTGCATCTAAATATTGTTCTGCAGGTGAAGTGCATTGGCTCAGTTTGATCAATAAAGTGTTAGTGTATTTAAACCCTAATGGTCTACAATTTGCTTTTTTGGTCTGTTGGACACAAACCAGGTGACTAATACAAAGATACGTAAAGTGTGGTCCTAACCCTTCCTTATGAGGTTGATAGGACAAATAGATCAACTATGTAGGAACATTTACATTTATGGTTCCAAGAGCAGAAAAATGAGAGGAAACAATGTATATTCGAAAGTAAACAAGGTCTCAGGTACTGACGCATTTCGCCAATTAGGCTTCCTCGGGATGGTGAGAACCCCTAAATAAACGATTGGTGGTGTTGTATTATGACATGGAATAAACATAGCTTGTGTGAGAATAGGGAAAAAGCCTGAAGAGAAAGGAGTTTATTCTATTTGTGGGACCCCACTTTCTGGAGGAAGTGGGGTTGGTAATAAACGTGAGCAGAATAAATCCTTGCAGGTAAAGCTGGCCATCAGGCACAAATGGCATGTTCTACTTTCTTTTTTTTCTCTATATTTGTACCAGTAAATAATTGAAAGAGAAGGCTGGGGTTTCATACGGCAGAAGTAAGATTGTAAGTTAGGCATTCAGGCAAATCAAAAGTGCAAATCACATAATTACAGATTGAGTGTCAAAATGAAAAAACCTGTTGAAATCCGTCGTGGGGATGATGCCTATCATGCGGATTAACTATACAACAGAAACCCAGGTAAACTCCATATTACAGAAAACGTCTCTATCCTGACGCGTTTTGCTGATAGGCTTCTTCAGGGGATACATTAAGATTGTATTAAAATGTTAGGGGAAGAATATTTATCGGAATAAGAGAGAGAAATAATTCTCGACTCCCAGATGTTAGGATGATCGAGAGTATTCTTTAAAGCCTGATAATACTGTTCCAGAGCGATTAGCTGTATGAGCATGCTGACAGGTGTAAGTGGAATATGGTATACTTGTACCACGAAGGGCATACATTTGACAAGGGCTATAAGCAAGAAGACAATGAAGATGAGATGGGGTGTTAAATCTGACAATCAAGTTTGTATTGATAGTTCACAGTTTACATACGCATAGCAAACATGTATGAAACCATACATACAAATCAAAAGCTTTTAGGTCATTTAAATATGTGGGGTGTTCCTGATCTATATCTATACATAGATATTCTAATGGTATGATAATGATTAGCAAAAGCAAAGAAAAAAAACGCTAGACGCCTCTTCTAATATAGTGGAAGTCACTTTTATGTGAGTGGGATATGGCAAACAATACAATCACAAAAGAGTAGTCTGAACCCCTTATCCTTCCTTTTACCACAAGGGCTATAAGTACCCATCTATATTAGCTTTTCTTTTCTTGGTCTGTTAAATGTACCATTAAAAGTGTTAAGTGTTTTATACGTGCAAGTGAATACCTGCTGAACGTTCAAGAAATATTGTGAGCTAAATCAATCTTTACTCTTTGCTTCATTGCTTTCAGTTCTCTGTGATATATAGACAAAAAGTAAACTTAAAAAAAAAAAAAAAAAAAAAAAAAAAAGCACTTTCCTCTCCTTTAGGAGGACAGCAGGAGATTACCTGTATTCCAAAGGCTATGTACACACGTGCAATAATTGATGTTGGAAAGAATCTTGATGACTAACAACTGCACGATGCATGAACGAGTGCTGTACCTCTCTATAAAGAGGCGAGGGGGAGAATAACGGAGCGGCACGATGGAGGACGAGCGCTGTACACACGCAAGTTTCTCATCCGATATCGTCCCCGAATCATTGCACATGTGTACATGTGTAGCCTTGCTGCCCACAATGACAACACTGCTTCTTTTTTAGATACAGTATGGTGAGTGTTGTCACCCTAGGACAGGAAGTTCTTTTACTGACAACCTGGGACCTAGCCTTTGCAGCGCTGGCTCCCAGGTTTGACTCTCCGCCAGGACACTGTCTACATGGAGTTTGCAGGTTCTCCCTGATTGTTGGTATAACATTGTTTCTCAACTTGGGATCCTCCATAGGTTGCTAGGGGTTCACTGAGCAATGAGAAGTTTATGCCACTCAGATCACTTTTATGGACACCAATGACCTTTTTGGCTATCTTTAAGAGTGACATTCTTCCTACTGACCACCAAGCTAATGTATTGTGAGCTGTGGATATAATAATTATAAAAGGGATCCCTGACGATCTGAAATGTATTTCCTGGGTTCCCCCATGCCAAAAAGGTTGAGAAACACTGAATTAACGTTACATGGGCTGTCGTCTTTTTCTGGAAAATGTAAAACATGGACCTTAGTTGACAAGATGTGGTCCTATGAAGACTTATCCACTCACTTCTATTCTATTTTTATTCATGTATGACTTGGTTTGTGCAGAATTTTGATCTGACCAGGCCTGCAACTGAAATGTAATCTACAACCCTTCATATGCCCTAGTTCTGAACCTTGTATTGCTCAAAATCTTAAACCGTTTGTACTCACGACTCTACTGAAACCAGCTTGTACTACAGTAAATGATATTCAGCTGCAAGATATAATGTGAACATAGTAAGAAATGAAATGCATTTTAATACAGTGGCAGTAAAATGACAACTTCCCCCAAATTAGGCAACCGTGACCATTTAACAATTGTTGATTTCTAACCTATAGTTATTTCTGGAGTGTTCATGCCGACCAATATCAGTGTGAATTATGAGGGAGCCAAAACCGCCTGTTCCATGCAGTACAGCCGACTGGCAACTATGGATGAAATTACTACTGCCTTTAAAAAAGGTTATGAGTTCTGCAGGTAAGTGTGAAAGAAAGGAACCACCGTATGCTATACAGACTATAAAGTACACCGGTCATGATATGAAAATATGCAGGATAAAAATGTCATCTGCCAGATGGTCATTCTGATCCCTGGTTGCATAGTTTTCTTATTGGTGGAGAAAGCAAGATGAGCTTTTGCCTCTAAGGCTGTGTACACACGTGCAAAATTGTCATTGAAAACGATCTTTCACAATTCTCTACAACAACAAACGACTGCATGATGCATGAACGAGTGCTGTACATACAGCACCATTCTGCTTTATGGAGAGGGGAGATCGACGAAGAGGCACCTCACTGTGTTCTCTCCCTTTCACTTGCATTATGATCGTTCGTCGTCCATCGTCCATGGATGGACTTTACACACTATACACTATACACACTCAAGATTTTCGTCCGATAGCCCTGAGCCGATTATCAGACAAGAACCATTGCACATGTGTACGTAGCCTAAGTATTGGTGCCCATTGCCTTCCAACTACAGAGTGCTGCAGAAATGGGATGAACAGAACACTACTAATATTTTGGCAATCCAAACAGTTCATATAAATTTTTTATGTATTTTAAAAATGCGATTTGGCTTTGGTTCTGTTTTAAGGTCTTAAAAAGAGAGCAGATATTGCTGTCCACTCCATGCTCTTCTATATTCTGCAGCAATAGTCCAGGTGCAACTTTCCATTTAATGTCCCTTTTATACAATACATGCTGGAGTGGGTAGCATGCAGTGTCCTTTAGCTCTTACTGTTCTTGAATTTGACTTATTTCTGCCTTTACCTGTCCAGCAACACTCAGATAGGAAGAGTTGTGCTGCTGTGCTCATATATAAAAAGAATATACTGTTGCTTTTTCTTTCACTGTCCAGTCACAAGTTAAGGGAGGGAAAAGACCAGTCCCTCCCATGCCTTGTTGAGCAAACTTTTCCAAGTCTCAGGATTGGAAAGAAATACTTTGGCAGATAAAAGACTCCCGTTAATGTATGCCACTTGTGTATTTCTCTGGAGTACAGCTTTATTGACTTCTAGGGGTGACAATAGTTGTGTTTAGTTAAGCACATGATACAAAGGTAGGTACACTTACTAAATATATTGATTTCTCTTTCTCTTTTCCCAGGTGGGGCTGGATAGCTGAGCACAAGCTGGTCATGCTTCGGCTAACTCCCTTCCTTAACTGTGCCGGGTATAATGTGGGCATTTTGATAAGAGACTGTCCGAACATAGGTTCAGCTTTCTGTGTAGATGGAACAGGTAAGTTGTAGAATGAACTGATGTAACACCAACCTTCTAGCAAATGTGCCTAAAGTTCTACATGGTGGGGAAGTAAATGGAATAACTGCAGCCATGTTTAGGAATGTCTAACTTTAAATCCACGTGCCCAGGGCATTTTATATTTAGGTATTTAGGAAGCATTGGTAGGTACCCACAGCTTGAATAATACATATTAATTCTTGATATATGCATTGTAGGCTAATACACCAGTGATATAGTTCCATAGGTCAGGGTCTTAGTCTACCCATGATATCTCATGGTCAAGGGGACACAAGGGGAAGCTCCTCTGGCAATTTATTCTGAACTTCTCCTCCCACGTGGCCTGTGAAATAGTAACAGTTATACACTGCAGGAAGTGAGTTGTGGATAAAACCAGCCTGGCATCTCTATTCTTTAAAATAGGAGCCTGGTTAAAGCTGCAACTATAGTCTCCAATGGTCTCCATGTCACTAGAATGAGCTATTAAACTCTAGTCTGAGCATTAGCATCTCTTCCAAAACTCTTTAGATCCTAAATGAAAATTACCAGTGCTACGAGGATTTGTTAAGTCATCAGCCAAAAGAATTTCTGTGCTTTGCCTATGTGGAGCAAAGCAACAGGTACACTTGAATTCTGGCTAATACAGCTGCTCATACTTCCGATCCCTTCACCCTGGCGTGGTTCTGTTTGCCCATAGGAGCTGAGCAGTTAGGGACATAGTTATAAACCTTTGCAGTTGTAGAGGGGACCAGGAGGATGGCGGCATTGACATTTGTTGCAGCCTGTGCTTGTGCCAACTTTATCTCCACTGCCACTTTGATTGCCAGTGTGGCACAGGAGAGGGAGAACAATTGTGATTGGCTGCACAGCTCCACAGAGGTGGGCCGCCCTGGCTGCTGGCCCAGTGAGGAGCCTGTGCACCACCAGCCAGGGGAGATGCAATGAAAGGAGGTACAGCATGGGAGATAAAAAATTGGAGGATGAGGGTTCCAGAAGGTGTACAGGTGTGTTCTTTGTCTGTAGGTTTTCAGGAGCATATCTAATATGATGATGGGGAAGAAGGGGGTAGCAAATGATGCTCGTATTCTGAGTCTCTGACGTTTTGCTGGGGGCATATTGATTTCTAGTTATTACACCCCTGCCTAAAGAAGCACTTGCTTATGCCAAACAAGGAGCTTACACAGGCACACACCCTAAACCCTGCCACTAATGTCGGCATTGGATTCTCGAAACCCCCAATGTCCCAATATATGGGATTTAGTCACTTGCCCCCCTCCCCCTGGGGTTAATGAGGTTTATTTTTAGAGAATTAAACTTACTTTGAAAATATCCAATAGATATATTAGATAAATCCAACAGAAATATTTATAGAACTAATTTTATTTTTCACTCTATCTCCTTAGGTTCAATAAAGATCATTCCCATAGTGAACAGAGTTGCCTCATATGAAAATGCCAGCTTGGCTTGTTCAAGTATTGGCACCTCAATAGCCACAAAGGAGCAAGTAGAAGGCAATGCTGGAAAACTGCCAAATAACAGGTATGCCATAATATGGACTGGACAATCCTATCTACTTTGGTTTACAAAGAAAAATAAACTATAATCAGTCACACAGGCCCTTGCTGGTAGATTTCAAGAGGGTTATATTGTCAATTTGCAATGGGTGGTAAGCAGAGCCATACCTAAGGATTTGTTCGACAGGGGGATGAGCCAGTGAGGGGGTGCAAAATCTGATAGCGTCATACACCACAGAATATGAAGCTCCACATTCTGTGCTGTCAGGGCACCACACAGTTGCTCAGGTCACTTTAAAATCCATGTGACCTTTATGTAAAGCCTTATTGAGCCTAGACTACTGCCCCCTCTGGATCTGGGCATTATTAGCAACCCCCTTACACTGCAATTTCTATTGCTATTCTGTATAGGTGGCACTGGCACATAGTTACACCACTGAGCACAACTCGGTGCTACATTGTTATTACAAATGTGGGGTATATAGCAGCAGCGGTTTCAATAATCAAATTAAATCTGCATTAAGGGGTTGTATTTATAAATTATTCCCTTGACAATTTCACCTGGATTTTTTGGAAGATTGAGCATTTACTATTGTGGCTGCTGTGCATTTTCACTAATTGGCCATTAGGTGGCTTGTTTTTTTATTGATAGGAGCAATGCACAGGGATTTGAATGGCTGTGAATGATCCAACAGCCGAAGCAATGGATAAAAAAAGTGTACAATGTATACAAAAAAGTGTACAATCGGTACAAAAGTAACGTACTGCCCAAAGTTTATAATTGATTGAAATTCTTCTCACATTTACAGATAGGTCAATCCAAATTTTTTTTAGGGAGCAAGTTTTAGAAAATATTTAGGTGAAGTTTTTTTTTTGGGGTGTGGTAGGTGGGGTAGTAATGCAGCTCCTAGCCAAGGGTACAAAGGACCCTAAGAGACAAGCTTCAGTTACAACATAAATAGTGATAAAATACTGTATTTACTGATCTGCATTTCTTTATAGCCCTGGCTGGTACAACTGGGGTGTCGGAGAAGTCCAAAATGGAGTGTTTGTATCAGATGTATGCCATGATACCCTAAGCCAGGCATCTGCCTTCTGCTACAACCCGTCTTGTAAGTACTCATAGTATATCTGGATGCATAAAATTCAACATGCCTAAAGAAACCCTATCATCAACCTAAAAAATGCAAATGAAAGCGCAGAAATGTCAAGTTTATCAAGTTTCTGATAAGCATCAATTCAGCATTTTTATGCCTTTGCAATGTCACTTGATCTTTTTCTGATAGGCTGGAATTATTACTGATGACAATGATGGATGGATGGATGGATGGATGGATATGAAGCTTTTGACCACTAGGTGGCAGCTGTGTTAATCATACTTACATACAAATACTGTAAATAAAATTTTACAGATGGATAACTTTATTTTGTTTCTCCACAGTGGCAGATGTCATCATTAACAAGGATGACTGTAAGTAAATATTTCAAATATTATTTTTTTAATTTATGAAATACTATGCAGTATTACACCTTGATGGTCAGGCATGCGTAGAGGAGGCAGCCCACAGCCTCTTGGGATATGTGACACAACCTTCCCAGCTAAATTCTGCAAACCCCAAAACATTTGAAATGCAATGGTGATAAAAAAAGAGGGAATTGTTTGCAGCCAAATCATAGGACAACCTAGGGTAACCATGCTGCACCTCTATAAGTAAAAGAAGAGTTGTCACCCTAGAACAAGAAACATGTTCAGGCAGGATCATCAAAGAACATAGCTAAAACAGCAGCTACTGAATCTAAGGTCTGATGAAAAATAAATTCCTGTACTCAGCTTTTTATTATGTGTCTTCATACAGCCTGGAAGAAAATCGTCATGGCATGCTTGCTGGCCATGGTTTTTGTTGTATTGCTGTTTGCAGCTATATTCATGAGGGGGTAAGTTTTATTACATTTCATTTACCAAAAAATGTAAAACGTTGTTTAGTTTTAGTGGAATGTTCTTAATAACCCTGTACAAGAGTCCTGGAGCAAATTGCTGTAGATTAGCTCCGCCCATGCTTACTGTTTCAGTGCTTGGGGGAAGTCCTTCTGCTCCTCAGGGGTTGTTCTTCTACCGCACATTTTTTCCAAAGGATCTGTGACAATGATGACAATGAATGATTTACTTGTCTGATTTCAGGAACAGGTTTATCTGCTGTATGGGGAGGCAAAGGACCCACCCATCGGATGTCCCTCAGGCTCCAATGCCCACCTGGAATCAAACAGGCATCTATCGACGCATTAGCCATGCCAACAAAGGGGTGCTTTACGACAACCTCACTAACACACAGAAGCGACCTTCTGCCATTTTTCCAGAAATGAACATTTATAACACTCACTACACCAACATGGCCTTTGATACTGAAGAATAACGAGGGGCCAAAGAACTTTATAGGGGTTTTAGAGACCTTTGGTGACTTGTGATTTAAAGACTCATGCAGCAGGCCAAGAAAACATTGCAATTTCAAGACATCTAGAAATCCTGCAATTTCAAGACATTTAGGAATCCTGCTTATTTGCCCTTGGACTTTTTTGAGAAAGGTAAAAAGAAGGCTTATTAACCTTTATTGGACCTCTGTTGGTCTAATACAAGTATGGGTGGAATGGATCCTGACTACTATACCTATGATGTGAAAGAGCAGTTAGTAAAATTGCTAAACATATATACAATAATTTCCAAATTTGTTCAGAAAATTATACTTTTTGGGTAAATTTGATGGTTAGCTGTCATTTTTAATAATAGTAGGCTGCAAACTGACAAATAGCAGTATTCTCTCTGCCGTTATTGGGCAGAAACTTAGCAGTGTCTTTGAAAGTATCAATAACCTACTTGTAATTCATGTATAGTAGCCCTAAAATCGGTTATGAAAGTTTCTTTTTGATGTGATTGTTACGTCCAAATGTGCTTGCTGCTCCATATTTTATTCATCGTATTTCATATACAGTAGAGATTTGTGAATGCTGCCCCTAGTGGTAATCTGTATATCAGAGGCTGTGATTAGAATCTGTTATTGTAAACCTTGTTTAATTATAACAAGTCCTATGATTAATAAAATGTGCACAGTGCCAGATAAAGCAAAGCGGCGAGCCAGCACTTCTTAAAGGGGACCTGTATTAGACCTAGACACACCCATTACAATAAAGTTGTATTAATAGTCTTTTTCGGACAGATTATCTCAAATTAGTCTTGTCCAACTGCAAATTATAGATTAAATGCTGCTACAACTTCATTCAAGTGCTTGTCACCTAACAAAAACTTTTTCATAAATAAAGTCACGTGACTACTGCTAATGGGAAGGATCAGAGATCGGATTGGCTAGAGGTAAGCAATCAGTTCTTTGATCTTCCCCTTTTGCAGAGGTCACATGATCATCTTCATACAACTAGCATCAAAAGCATTAAATAGTTTTTTACTTAGGAAAGGTATAACTTTTCTTTCATGGATTTGAAAGTTCCTAAAAACACAAGCCCAAATCGAAGTGGCATAAAAAGTACTGATCAGCTATGTGTTATTTTTTGTGTGCCTTCTGGTAATAAATGATGTTTTTATATGTGTAATACATGTAAGATCTATTGGATAACTGTATACAGTTGTATTGTAAAATAGATGTAATAAGTTATATGTAAATAATAAAGATATTCTATACTTGGTAAAACTGGCATTGGTGCATTTTTCTAATAAGTGGAAGCTTATTCCACACTCTGTCCCCAAATCAGGCCATAGGCATACTATCGTCAAGCTTCGATCTTATATCTATGGTGGTGGTGAAGCAATCTTGGCAAAAGAGCAATCAGATAAATTTAAAACGATTGCCCAATTGCTGGTAACTACAGCTTCACACCTGGACTCGGTTAGCAGGGTTTAAATTTAAACTCCAATCTAATGTTCATAAATACAATGCATCTGAATCCCCATTAATATCAACAGCCGAATATTTTTAAAAAAATCCTTACTTTAAGAAATATCAGGGCTCTCTGTACTTTTTATTGCCCTGTGGGTGGTGCAGAATATATGTCAAATGGCAGTCACAGTTTGTAGAGTTTATGGTTGCATGACAATCATGAGCATGAATGTGCTACCTAGGGATGTTCCATGGATAGAGTGCTTTTGATGGCAAATGCCCAATGTAACACTCACACATGGCACTGCCTAGATGTGAATGGTGAGGCAGGGAGCAAATAGGTGAATGGTGAAGGGGGGCATCGAAAGGACAGATGTTTGATGGGGCTTGTAGTACATTAATCTGGGAACAAATCAGTAATTATTGAGAGGCTGGGCCTTCTAATCGAACGTAAAGGGATTTTTTGCTGTGTGCAGAGATAATACAAATACCCAATTTCTGTACAGGAAAGTCAATGGGTCTGATTTAATAAAGCTCTCCAAGACTGGAGAGGATACACTTCAATAAGTGAAGCTGGGTGATCTGGCAAACCTGGAATGGATTTCCTAAAAGTCATTGGCTATTTGTTAGTAAATGTTTTCAATCCTGGACCAGATCCATTCCAGGTTTGCTGGATCACCCAGATTCACTGATAAAGTGTATCCTTTCCAGCCTTAGAGAGCTTTAATAAATCAGGCCCAATGTCTTAGGGAAGAAAGCAATTTAAGGCTGGAAGTCAGATTTAAAGGATATATGTGCGTCTGCTTTTTTTTAAGAGTGCAATATCAGTGACACCGCCAGCCAAGGCTGTGAAAGGGGAGAGGCTGCTTGACATTACTAATGGCATTATTGTGGTTGGAAATCCCAGTCCTGCCCATAAATTCTCAGAGCATTTGTCAATTAACAAGTAGATGGGTGCTGACTGCAGCAGATGGTATGAAAATATGGCTGTGTGCAGCTTAGACAAAAGGGTGACAACACTTCAGCCTCATTGTTACCTGGAGGGAAAGCAGTGTCACCCTATTAACAAAGGAAGGACAGAATAAACAGGTATTCATTATTAACTTATACAAAACTCAGAGATATGCACACCAATTACAAGACAAACATGAGTTACCGGTATATACATGGCTTTAACCCCCCTAGCGTTCTAATTCTGTCAAAATTTCCATGCAAAAAGCGTTACATTCTTTTGCATGGAAATTTATTTTACATTGTAGGCCTATAATTCTTAGGCATAACTCACCAAAATATGTGCAATATATAATAAATTTAATAATAAACTTTTAATAAAAAAACACAAAAATCTGTTAAAAAAATAAAACAAAAAGTTAAACATGTAATATAACAGTAGCTTGTATATTATATATATAAAATAATTAAATTTTATAAAAAGATTACTTTGTATTGGACGCAATACAGCTATTTTGTATTGAATCCAATACAAAAATATTTGAATTTCCCGCCGATCCTCCCACCCGCACCGACACATGCACCCACGCATGTACCCCAAAGATCCTCTCTAAACTTCACGTCTGGAGATCGGAGTGGGATGTGTCCCCAGGACCTGCGGGGACAAGCAGGACGGAGGGGGACACCCGACTGAGCAAGGTAAGTTTTTTTAGGTTTAGAGTGTGACTCACTCGGGAATACTGCTAGGGGGGTTAGGCATTTGGGTTTGCATACAATGAGCCTGATTTAAGAATGCTCTCCAAGACTGGGTGGAAGGGATCTGGTCCTGGATTGAAAACATGTGCCAAATAATAGCAAATTATTTTTTAAGAAATTCATTCCAGGTTTGCTGGATCACCCAGGTTCTCCCATGATAGTCCATCTTTTTTTTAGCTTTAATCAAATAAGCCCCTAATTTTGGGCTTAGTAGGGAAGCAAGCAATGTCCATTCAGTGGTGTCTGTATTTGGATTTACACTACTGATAGCATAATGCCAAAGATGTCAGGCAGCAATATTTGGGTGACCCATGCACAACCTATGCTCAGTCTGTAGGGGGCAGTCTCTGCATGTGTGTGGTATCTCAGTCCCCCTGTATGGTGAAATCACTGGTTGTCTTTAAGTAAAACATGTGCAGTCTTTCTGTAACCCATTTTATGTCATATACATTTTTTTTAAATCATTATAGCAATAATTCAAAAATAACATGAAAACATATTATTAATAAAAAAATGAACACTTACCTTTACAGGTGGAAATCTTTTGATGCCACTGTAGATTGTAGTTGACAAGTCGCTCCTGCAAACCAACCACCAAAAAAAACAAAACTTCCACCGCTTTTATAAATATGGCATCATAGACAAAGCAATCATGTTTCTAGAAGTGAACAAAAAAGCAGTGCCCATTTTTTTGTTCTACTTTTTTTACATTTATATATTTTATATATATATATTTTTTTTATATATATATTTCCCTGTTTTGTGTTATACATTTATAGGAAAGCCCATTAGTACAAATCACCATTAAGGTATGCCTTGTACACATACTTCTAACCACTAGGTGGCAGTCTTCCTGTTATAATCTACAATAGAAGGTGATAATGATGAATTTGAATGCATCTTGCTGCAATGGATGTAATAGCACAAATCCAAGTGGAGTTTTTTATTAAAAAATAAAAAAGAATCTTTCTTGTTGTAAGTGGACTTGTATATTTTCCAAGCAATGTCCTATAAATTTGTAATGAAGTAATTTCTGCTCAAGCTACATTTACCAGCACAATTTATGGCTGTTCAGCTACATTTGTGATCATAACTGAGGGTGCAATATTAGGAAGCCAAAGCAGGCAGTACCGATCCAGAATTCTGATGGGTTTGTTCAGATCTGGCCATTCTATGATGTCCGCTATAGCGCTAAATCGGAACCTCTTCATCAACCATGGCAGAGAGATGGCACCAGCCATACGTTATGTTACATCTCTGAAAGCAGTGTGAAAGCAGTGGTAAAAGTCTGGCAGAGCTTCTGCCCCTCATGCACTTAATCTAAAACTCAAGAAAAAGTCTTGCCTGGAGTTTCTCTTTATTTGTTTTAATATATTTATTTATAAAATGCTTCACTAATTTTCACTAACTCTTAGATTGTAAGCTCTTCAGGGCAAGGTCCTCTCCTCCTCCTGTGTCACTGTCTGTATCTGTCTGTCATTTGCAACCCCTATATATTGTACAGCACTGCATAATATGTTGGCGCTATATAATTATAATAATATTAATTTTATATATATATAATTAATATATATATATATATATATATATATAATATTTATAATAATAATTGTCCCACAAGATGCATACAGTTGGCTCTATGGTCAATTAAGGGGAAGCCAATTAACCTACCAGTATGTTTTGGGGAGAAGACCCATCCAAACACAGGGAGAACATGCAGATAGTGTCCTGGGACTGATGTGCTAACCACTAAGCCACCATGCTGTTTTATTTTACCTTTTTAATTGTAGAAAGAGGGATTTTTTACAATACCAGGGATTTTGTAGTGGCAACGCTTAACAACATCTTAAAAACATAAGTTTTTATTAATCACAATAATCCCTGCATGTGCGGGAAGCTGTGTGTCACTCAAAGGGGAAGAAACTTCCCCCAGAGTGACGTCATGATGCCAGAACCGCTCACACCCCCCCATTGCAGGTCTGAGCCTGCGATGGGAGAGTGGGCGACCTGTGTCCAGAGACAACTTGCCCACCGCCCTAAACCTGCAATGTCTCTGGGAAACATGGTCAGCGGCTCTGGCTGGTGCACCCCTTCTCCTGACCCAACTGGCGGGTGCACTGGCAAGAGCCGTGGCCCACTGGGTTGGGGACCTCTGGCTTACGGCTTTGGTGATGATGATTTATTTGTCACTTTATAACTAAGTGTTATCTGATCCTATTTTTCTTGAAGAACACTAGCTAATGTTTGGTACAAAAACTTATGTATATATAACTTTTGATGTTCAGAATACTTACCTTCTACACTCCTGAGGAAGCAGACTTGTTTCCGTGAAACGCGTTGAGACAAATAATGTGATTAGCTTGTTTATAATGAAAACTCTAGTTGGATGTTGGGTTTCCATTGGCAAGCACATCAATTAGGTGGATGGCCTAAACTTTATACTCATTTTATGTAAGAGTTTTATGTATTATTTATGTACCGTTTTTATTAGTCCTTGTTATTGTAAAAAAAATCCCTCTTTCTATTATTATTAATATTTTTATTAATAAACAGGATTTATATAACACTAACATATTATGTAGCACTGTACATTAAATAGAGGTTGCAAATGACAGATACAGACAGTGACATAAGAGGAGGAGAGGACCCTGCCGTGAAGAGCTTACAATCTAGGATGTAGGGAAAGTATCACACATTAGGAGGGGAGATATGTAGTGGAGGGAAGCCAAATAGGATAAGGAAGACCATTCCAGAGAGTTGGGGCAGCTCTGGATTGCTAGTTTAAATATTGGGATGTGGCACAAATGAATATACACACCACTGGGATATCATTTTAAAAAATCTGTACCTTTTATGCTTACCACTAGTAGCTTTTTTTTTTTCAACGCCATGCACACCTCGACTGCTGTGTCATAGAATTCCCAATGTGCATGGGACCAAGAGGCAGGCAAAGATATTTCTGCATTCCCATGCCTTTTTTGTATGCTTTTGACATTGCTGTAGAAATTTCTGGATTTATCTGATGACAATGTTTCTCCTGTTTGCATGTCCAGAAGGCGGCGTTGTCACCCTAACACAGGAATTTTCTGGATTAATAATACAAAGCTTGCTCCAACAGAGATACCTTTGCATACCTTTATTTGTTCATTTTTAATTAGAATAGAGAAGGAATATTTCTGGAAGATTTTTATTGCTGCGAGAGATACACCATCTTGTTATGCCCCGAGACTCTCTTTTAATGCCAGATAAAAGGGCCGAAGGTCATCTGGAAAGCACCGACTGCAAAAAACACCTACAATGGATCTAATTTTTCTCAGTTTACTAGAAAATATTTATTACCAGGAACTTGAAATTTATAGTCAACTAGATAGAAATGATAAATTCTGTCCCAAAACAGGAACAATTTGCAAGTAGACAAAAGACAAAAAATACAAAATTGATTCTTCATTTCTTGCAGTGGTGGAGGTGGTGGGTGGTTCCTCCAAAAAAATGTCATTCATGTGACTGGTACTCGGTCCAGGAGTGCCGTTAGCCCAAATCCAGAAATACTGTGAGAAATACTGCAATGGGGGCTGTTTTTTTTTGGGAGGGGGGCAAAACAGCCTATTAAAAGAAAAACAAAACTGTAATTTAATGTTAGGATCTTAAAAAAAAGTTTGGTTTTAGGGCTAGTTAATACTGGCAATAAGTTTGTTTTGTGATTACTACTTCTTCACACCTCAAATAAAATGAACAGGGGTGGCAGTTAATTATACACCCCCTCTGCGTCTCCAGAGCTCAGAGGGGGTGGGACTAAACATCCTTTTATAAGAAGGATGTAGCTTTGCACATCATTTTAGCATTTTATATCTCTGGATCTCATCATGCAATTTTCACCAAAGACATGACATATTTTTTGAAAAGCCCCAGAATGCAAAAGGTTTGCTTTCAATGACAAGGTGCTCACGTGCAGCTTATTTCTCCAATACTTGCAATCGCATAAAAAAAGTCCACAAAATAAGTTCCTTCAAGTGCATAGCAAACTTTGACAAATGCTTGTAAATGAACTAAGCCCGGCTGGGTGAAACACTAGCGTAAAACAAACAATTACTCCAGTATGATGATGTTAAGGCGATTTCCTATTGATCCCAGACCAATATTTCCCTCTCTATCATGAACTCTGTTTTCAACGCATTGGGAGCAGTGAATAACACAACACGCAACTTAAACATATAGTTATATCACGTCTCAAAGCTTTATTATCACATCACAGTTTATAAAGTCAGACAACAAGGTGGAAGACACTTAGTAATTAGTCAGTAACAAGAAACCTAATTAACAACTTCGCTGAGCAAGATGTTTCAAGGTAAGAAGCTTCAAGGTAAGGATGGAGCAAATATTGACCTACTGATAAGGAGGATATAATTAGTTTCGACACAACTCAATTATCTGCAAAATATAGCAAAAAACACAAAAACAACTTAAATTCAAAACTCAGCAAAATTATATTCCTTACAGTTCCCTTCCTTTTATCCTTAAACAAAGGATAACTACCTGACTTCATACCTTTGTTCCTTTACATGCAAAAAAAGAGCCTCAGGTTCTTCAGCATACATAACTTGAGGAAGCTGAATGATTCTAGATTTGCATATTGACAATAACAATTTCAGGGAGTCATAGGTTTGACAGTTATTACAAAAGTTAAAGGGGTCATGAGATAAACGTATATAACTATATAATAGACTCTAAGCAGCATGCTGATTGGAGTAGAGACAGCAATCAAACAAGAAGTTAACATATCTTGAGTACTATGCATATCAGATGCAAAAACTAGAACCATTATATATTTCTTTGGCAAGACGTTCCCATATGTTACCCTGGAAATTAGTCCAATCACTATACTTAAGTAATCGCTGGTGCATCGACAGGGTAGAGTAATTCTTTAGGTTATGGCTTGTTTGGGGACAAACAAAGGGCAAGTCTTGAGGGTGATAGTGGCAAGTTGTTGTGACCCAAACAAGGCAGAATATGATAATCAGGGCTCCAAAACTGCAGACAAGCTCCTGGGCTGGTACTCGTGGATCAAGAAGCATCATCCTGGCGCTGGATCAGTGGTGCCTTTTTCAATCTTGAAGCGTGTATCCAGGTGGGTCCTCCACTGGTCAGCACGTATGTTCTAGTGATGGCTTGCATGGTGACTGGAGGTCCAAAGGTTGGATCCAAGGATTTGTGCTTGTGCTGAGCTTTGACCATACACTACGTCTCCGGGCTTGAATGGGTGCGTCTGTTGATCTGTAGGGAAAGAAAATGAGAGCGAGATATCTCCGTAGTTGCTGTTCAATTTTCAATAAGTTTAGCTACATATTGGTCTTGGATTTGTTGGAGATCCCCGGGTATTAAAATTAAAGGGTCTTTAGCCCAGGGGGTGGGAAAAGGTCTTTCTATTAAAATTTCTAAAGGTGATAGCTTATTAACCGGGTTGGGTGTCATTCTTATTTCTGCTAGTATGGCTGGTAGGTATTGGTCCCATTTATGGAATGTCCCTCCAGTTAATTTCCTAAGTTTGCCTTTGTCTTTCAGTGTCCTATTTGTCCTTTCTACTACTCCACCACTCTGGGGGTGATATGGGATGTGGAACTTCCATTCTATGTTCATGATTTTGAAAATTTCAATTTTGAAATCTCCTGCGCGACTTTAGAAGTGAATGGAGTGCCATTGTATGAGCTTAATCTCACTGGGCATCCAAATCTGGGGATGATCTCCTTGCATAGTATCTTAGCTACTGTCCTTGCATTTTCTTTCCTGACTACAAAAGCTTCTACCCATCTGCTGAATCTATGTGTAATCAATAACATTATCTGACATCCATTGGAAGCCTTTGGCATGTGTGTAAAATCAATTTCTAAGTCTTGTAATGGACCCTGTGGAGGTAACAAATGTTCATTGTGTCCTGTTTCTTCCCTTGCACATTATTTCTAGCACATGTTAAACAGTGAGAAAGTATGACTTGCGTCTGTTCCTTTAAATTCTGGGCACAAAAGCGCTTGTGTATTTCTTGTGTTGTGGTCTTAATGCTTTTATGTCCCATACCATGGATTTGAAAACAATGAGGGGTACTGCTATTTGGAGCAGCCCTACTATCCTTCCTTTTGACCAGATTCCAAAGGAATCTAAGGTCAATCCTTCCTTTTCCCAGAATTCAATGTCCTGTGGGGTGACGAAGGACTGTAATTGTGTTAGATGTGTGTTGGTTGAAGTGGAAGCTGGGATGGGGAGCAGAAGTGTATCGGGGGCTAGTGGTGGGTGTGGTAGACCGAGCAGAGACTTTGGCATGAAAATCTGCTAGTCTGTTGCCCCAGCATTAAAGGAATTGGAAGAAGTGTGTGCTTGACATTTGACAATGGCTATTTGATTGGGGAGGTGAATTTCAGTGATACATGAGTGTGACTCTGGCACTTCATCCTCCGGCCCTTTAAGACCTTTAGGAGGGCATTCAGTACAGCGACAGGACCGCTGGTAGCAGGAGCATATTTTATACTTAATCCTGCAGTGGATGTTAGGATAACTTCATAACCAGACAACCTTTGTGCTGTTATGTGTTGAGTGGTTAAATTCTTAAGCAAGTGTAGTACAGCATGGGATGTGTAAAGTATCGTCTCGTGACCCAAAGTTAGAAGTGAGACAAAACACAACAATGACACCGTGTCCCTCTGACATGCCTCCTGAGAGGGGCTACTGTACATAACGATTAAGTGGAACCATGCTGCAGCTGCCAGTTGGCAAGAACCTGCTGGAGGGCAATTGAGAAGACCGGGATGGCAGTCAACAAAGCCCTGGGGCAAGTGGCACCAGGTATATTGTTGTCCCTTGAAAATAAAAGCCATAACGGGCTGAGTCTCAGGCGATAATGGTATTGAGAAAAATGCATTGGCCAAATCAATAACATTGTAAAATTGGGTCTCGGGTGGTACTGCTGTAAGGATGGTACTAAGATCTGACATGAACGGTGTTAGGGGTGTGATAAGCTCATTGATGGCTCTTAATTCCTGTGTAAAGCGGTATGAGCCATCAGGCTTTTTGCCAGGATTTATTGGAGTATTGCAAGGAGAGCAGGTTTTCTTAAGTATGCCTTGCTGGCAGAAAGATTGAATCATGGCTGCTAAGGAATCTTCCTTGTCTTTAGTTAAAGGATACTGCTTTTGGTATATTGGTGTATGTGATTTTGTAAGTGCTGTATATGAGGTGCAGTCCAGGAATCCCACGTCATATGGTCCAGTGGATTATGTGCTGTCAGGAACTGGAAAATCCAATAAGGGCAGTTGCAAGGTTGTATTGATATTAATCCCTCCCTTTGGGTCAACAACCAGTGACATTACCAGGTCTCTTCCTATTAGGTTAACTGGACAACTAGGTAATACCTTGAATGAGAGATGTGTAATGTATTCTCCATGTACTGCACATATGGGAATATGAGGTGTGCGTCTTGTAGGGGTGATGAGGTTTATTCCCACAGAGGGCCCACCAGATGTAGATGGACCTGACCAGGATCAGGATCAGAGGACAGAACAAGTCGCTCCTGTGTCTACTAAGAAGTCTATCAGGAATTGTCCTACTTCTAATGTGTTTATTGGGTTTTCATCGGCCTGATCAGAGATCTGTAACAAAGTGGTGGTGGAGTCCCTGTACATGGGGTTTGGACAGCTTAGGCAGCTCAAAACATCCTGCAGCATCCTTTGTTAATAACTGGGTAAAAATGTTTGGGCATCTAAAGCGCTCCAGTTGGCAATAATCATTTTGGCAGTGCACCCATGTTCAGGAATCATTCCATTATTCAGTGACTGAGTAAATACTATACTCAAATCTCCCCCTAATCCTAAACCTGCTTCTTCCTTCCACACTTTACTAAACCTTCTAGCATATTAACTTATTCCTTTCTCCTGGCTTTTGCTTGCATGTTAATGCAGTAGCCATGGATTTTCTATCTCCGTGTAATCTTACAAACTCAGTGTGTAACTCTTCCCATAACGTTTTATAGTGTGCTTCAGTTATAAAGGGATAATTATTTACATTTGTTTGTGCAGGAGTTGGGATGGATCGGGACATTTTATGTTTTCCGTTCCATTTTTCAGGTGTAATGTAAAAGGGGTCAGTGTAATAACCTCCTGCTCTACAGTTAACTTTATAGGGGGCATCCCTGTTGTCAGGTTTTAGCACACTTTTTTTTTTTACATGTTTCTTATAGGGATATTTAGGTTCCTCTGGGTTATTCTGCTTAACTTGGGAATTTCCCATAGTTGCAGTATAAATTACAGTATAAATATCAGACGGGTATACACAGTAATTGTTAATTCAGTTAGTTCAGTTAGTTTAGTTAGTTCAGCAGGTAGCTGCAGTGCTCACTGACGTCCTGTTCCCAGGACCACTTACCAAAACGCAACTTAGGTCACGTTACTGCTTGCCCGAGGCAACCACAGCAGTTAGGATTGACCCAACCTCACCTTGGGAACCAGATTAGTACACAAACTTATTTTATATACAGTATTTCTTATATTTCTATATCATGCAACAAAATTCTTATACTCTATACATTAAAACAGAGGTCACGAGTGTGCACATATTCAAAAAAAGATTTCCCAAATCTTCCTAACTAAGGACCCAGTCCTTCTATGAGGGAGTCTACACTGCCACAGTGCTTAGGTTCGTAAGATATCTACAGGGACCCAGGGGAGGGCAGAGGTAGAAAAGAAAATTTCTACTTACCCGATCCTGGTCTTTATAAGGTAGATATCCCACTTCTGACACCAAACTGGTAAGGCGATTTCCTATTGATCCCAGACCAAAATTTCCCTCTCTATCATGACCTCTGTTTTCAACGCATTGGGAGCAGTGAATAACACAACACGCAGCTTAAGCATATAGCTATATCACGTCTCAAAGCTTTATTATCACATCACAGTTTATATAGTTAGACAACAAGGTGGAAGACACTTAGTAGTTAGTCAGTAACAAGAAACTTAATTAACAACTTTGCTGAGCAAGGTAAGAAGCTTCAAGGTAAGGATGGAGCAAATATTGACCTACTGATAAGGAGGATATAACTAGTTTGGACACAACTCAATTATCTGCAAAATATAGCAAAAAACACAAAAACAACTTAAATTCAAAACTCAGCAAAATGATATTCCTTACAGATGATCAATTACCTAATCCTATATGTAAATAATGTATTCATACAGAAAATGCTGAAAACCAAGAAACAAATGTGCAATTGTCGGAAGCGCTTGTCATGTATTGTTTGATTTTTACCAGTGCTGAGTTTTATGTGGGTAGAAAACAATGCATGAGTGATAATGCTCTGAAAAGTTCTGTTCCATAGCCATGCCCTATCCAAAGCCATAGAAGTGATAATGAGCGCCTCTGGTGGTTATGAAAGGTCATTACACTAGAAAGTTTTACCATTTTTAGGAAAAGTTCCCTGCAAAAAAAGGAGAATTGCTGCAGTGCAAAGAATCCTGGCACCTAGGTGCTTTGGCAGCTGGTCCTGGCGCTTAAGCAACTTGTTGAAGACTGGTAGATATCTAACCTCCTGTCCTGACCTAAAAATACATTTTGGCTGCAATAAATAGAAACAGAGCACACAGCTTCTTGTATACAGGATTAATAACATTCAGTTGGCCACACCATAGTATCCCCATGACATTGTGCTGATCACCTCCAGCTATTTCTGTCTACATGTCCCTCAATCAGTTTTAGGGGTCTCTGGGCAAATATAAAGAGGAGGCCCCAAATGTACAACAGTCCAGTTCTCTGCACCCCTGTCATTTTGTCACTTAGAGCTCTGTAGAAGGCGAGGGACATGGACCATTGCCCGGATGACCCCCCTCCGCCGTTCTCTATAAAACTGGCCCTGTTCCTGACAATGATAACCGTGGACTAAAATTTCATGACATTTGTCAGCACGGTTGTTTGTAGTTTATATCCGGGGTATATGTTACAGGAAGACTGGAGCACATAGAGGTGACATTTGCCATCAACAAATAGCGCTGAACAAGGACCCTTATAACAGGAAAGTTTAAGGATTTTGTTTTACTGAAATCTGCATATTGCAGATCTCCTATTAACACCAATGCATGCACATCAGGCCTTAGATAAGCTGCATTATATGCATTTCAAAACTCATAATTGCATGCACTCAACTCCTTGGATCATTCCCTAATGCATTTTAATATTATTAATAATAAACAGGATTTTTATAGCACCAACATATTACGCAGTGCTGTAAATAGGGGTTGCAAATGGCAGACGAATACAGACAGTGACACAGGAGGAAAGGACCCTGCCCCGAAGAGCTTGCACTTTTAGACATCAGAGCATTGCCAATTTATACATTTCAGACTTGAGATTGGCCCTGTTGCATACACTTTAGACCTCAGATCAGCCAAAATGCACCCACTTTGGATTTCAGATTGGATCCTTTACATGCAATTCAAACTCCAGATCTGCAATGCATACACGTCAAACCCCGTACCTTTAGAAATGTGAGGCTGCAGGCATGCGTGTGGGTTTCTGCTGCATATAATGCCTTCATACCTTCATTCACCTGCAGACTTTCAGGTAGACTAGAGAAGTGACAATTGCAGCCAATGGTAGCAGATTTTTTTGTGTAATACCGTTTGAAAAATAATCAATGTACAACTTGCATGCAAAAATATCAGCAGAAATCCTAAAATCTATTTTAAGGCCACAGCCATAAATCTAGTTTTGCATAATCATACTACCAACTAATACCCTTCATCTACTTTCTCTTCTTCTGTAACCCCCTCAGCTATTTAAATTAAGTCACATCTGTGACTTAAAAACATCAAACTTTAAAACCATAAAAAACACTTTTCAAGCAAGCAAAAATAATCCCATGATTTATAATTTAATATGCAACTTGCATACACATACAGTAATAAATCCGCTCAAACCTTGTGATATAAAAGATGCAAAAATCTAAAAACTGCATATGTTAAAAAAAATGCATAATTCTGTTTTTCTAAAAAACATGCAGCGTTTGTCTTTCTCCTAAATCTGATAATTTAACAGATGGCGAACATAAACTGCAAATATTAAAATATAAATTGCTTTTAAATTACATTATTTTGCAACTTGCAGTCAGTTGCCTTAGTAGTTTTGGCATAAGGGGTAAACCATAAACCCTTCCCCTGATGCTGGGTGGAGCCTAGGCTACAGATTAGACTTCTGCTGGCTGTTTGTGTTCTATACAGCTAGTAGGCAGCATACTAGTAAGTCTTTGTTTTATATTATAATGTTTTATTATGACTAAGAATCTGCTGGATCCTGCCTGCCTGCTTTCTACATTGGCATTTGACATTGTATTGGATTTTATGAGGATTGCCCTCTTTGCAGAAATGAAGAACAGAGAATCTCCTTCTCCTACTAATGGAAGCTGTGCATTGCTGTATTGCTGCCTGAAAGCCTCTTACTGTATTGCAGTCTGAATGCACTATTTTAGTGTAAATTTATTTGTGTCTTTACCCCTGGAAACTATAATCTGTTGTTTGTGTGTTATTTATTGTAATTTTATATCTGGTATCCTTGTGATGTTTTTTTGGTAATATTCCCAGGATAGTAATGCTGGTAATTTGGGAGCTAAAATGACATGCCGGGACTTATTTTTAAATGGTTATTGTGCACGGAAAGTTCTTAGGTTAGGGCCACACTGGGAATTAAATCCTAATGGTGCTGAGAAGTTCATTTATTGGTACGACATCTCAAAAGAAAAATATTCATTTTCAGTGTTTAGCCCGGAACTTTTTTAAGCCATGTGGGAGGAAGCGGTGGGTGGTGATCGAACTCTTCAGTAACCACTGAAAAACAGGCGGGTGGTTACTGGAAACTGCTGGATGGTGCACCCAGCTAAAAGAGGCTGGAGAGAACACTGCATTTCAATCTCCTGCATGTAAAGGGGCTGTTGAATTGTAATAAAATGTTTCAGTAGCAAGAACATTCATTGCTAGTGTTAAGACTTGTGCATTCACCCAATTGTTGCTCGAAACTATTGGTGATCATTTCAGTAGGAATGAGTAGATGACAACAGACCAGCTGCTCAGTCACTGTTCCCATTCTGTAGTAGGTGTAGGGATCAAACATCATTGCCAGCTTGCCCACCAGCCATGGCAAAGCACTGTACAATGTTGGGAAATGGGGGACCTATTACAGTTTTTACTCCCTTTCTTCCAATTCAGCCTTCGTTCTGGCAAATTTTGGTTTTTATGGGCCCTTCAGCAAATCATTAACTATGGTGGCTACTATTTCCTATATGAAAGTACTACCTCTACCCTATGTACTTTTAGTGGCTGACCCATAACAGGCTATAAATAGTTTGCAGTAGTTAGTTAGAATTCTTTGTATGCATACCACGTCTGGAACTTTAGCAATTAAAGTCCTGAAGTCATCAGAGGTAAAAAGAACTTAAAGGACGAGCTCTCCTTTTTAAGGCGATTTGCCTTAAAAAGGAGAGCTTTGCAAGGGCAACTTCCATACCACCTTGGCATAGGGCTAAAGCATGTAGTCCTACTTCATCAGCATGCATGTTTGATCACTGCTGATATTTCTATGGAACACTAGTGCTAAGAAGAACTTGTTTTGGCAAATCTTAGGCTAAGTTCAGATGGGCAGTTGACTGCTCCCTTATGCTCAATTGTGAAAAGGTGGAGCGCCACCTGGACACTGGACCGCCCTACAAAACAATTGCTGTTCATTTGCCACGTAAGGCAAAGACTTAAGGGCCATCTGCTGTTCTTCAACCTATTTGCAACTGCTTGTAAATGTGGTTGAAAAAGCATCCTCATTTAGGTCCTTGGAAGTGGCTCAGTTGCATACCAACCTGAGATGGTTGTATGGAAAAACCACAAGGCAGCTGCAATCATAATTGTAGAACAAAACAATGCCTGCGAGGTGAGATCTGTAAAACCCAACTAAAGTGTGTCCTGAGCAGAGTACGAAAAGAATGGCAAAGAATTGGGCATATTTTAAAAGCTGTAAATGCAACTGGCATGGCCTGCCCAGTTTTGAAAATGAATAGCGTTGGTGTGCAATGCATTAGGGCAGCCCATTCATTTAAACAAGACATTCACTGCAGGTGAATCAAACTGTAATTAAAAACACATACACCTGCGGTGATTGTTGGTGAATGGCATTGTTTTAGGAATATTCCAAATAGGGAATAATGGCGAGCCAACTACAAACCTTTAACTATTCTTTACGCCTTTGGTATACTTGGGGAAAGAAGATGCTTTTAAGGGTTTTCTATTTTTTGAAGTGTAGCTATCCTTTAGGGCCTGTTCACTCTATATATTACTGTAAAAATGTGCTGCATTGTTTTTGGCACATTGTGTAAGTGGGCTTCTTTAGTTCCTTATTTCTTTCCTTATTACTTTGTCTGTTCGCTGCTGTTGCACTTTGTGCCTCCTTATTGCACTATTTCCTTACTGATCAAGTCTTTTAGATTAGTTTAGTGTTTTTTTGAATGGGTCACTATTTGCTTGGGCAGCCTTGGCATGTAGTTTTTCAGATATTACATGCAGCATCCAAAAACATGATCCATCCTTCCTATGGAAGATAAAAAAACTGCACCACCTACACTTGCCTATAAATACTTGGCAGTGACCACCTATCGCTGCTCCCAGGTGCTTATTGGCAACTGCTTGGCACCCAGGATCAGTAAACAATGCAGTTTTAGCTGCTAGACTAAAAGTGCAAGTAAGTGTGTAATATGCGTTGCAGACCATTGATGTGGTAGCTGTATTAGTTTACTCTTTCCAATCCTCTGCCAGTATAGCAAACTCAGGAGATGATCCTCCTGGGACCCGTCCAGGCAGGGACCCGCCCAGGATGTCAGGGACCAGCCCAGGCTGTCTGGGACCAACAAACCAATATTGCAGATTGCTGTGCTCCATCCTTGGCAGTGACTGTACTTGGGTGAATTTTGATTCTTGACCGGAAGGAGTAGGCTGATGTGTTGTGCCCCTCTGACTCATGTGATGTGTAAATGTCAGTCATAGGTCAAATATTGTAATTAATTTACAAAGACTTCAAATAAACTAGCAAGAGATGATTCTTCCTGTGTTGGATAGTTTGCATTTGAACTTGTTAAGAAGCTGATAAAATCTTAGTCATGTAGGCAGTGGAAAGGGTTGTTTAGTGTAATCATGATTTTCCCTGGCTAGGTTGTACAATGTATACCACAGGTGGCTTGAATTGCAGACAAATGGTGATTTTGCATAAAACTGAGCTTTTAATAGGTGGATTTTTATGTCTTGGATTTTCCAGTTGCCTGTAAGAGAGATGGAGGTAGGAGCCACCTGGTACTCTTGCTGCATATTTGCCCCTTTAATTCCTATGGCAAGCCGTGTTTACGGTAGCATCAAACCTGCACAGTAAATCTTTCCCTATAGGAGAAAATGGGGCTGCAGCACGAATCTACAGCTTTAAACCATAAGTGTTAAACTGGGGAACAGATGGAGAGTATTAAAAGGACAATTGTACAAAAGGTACAGTTGTTGAATAGGTTTACCATTATTAATAAAATAGAATGTAAAAATAAGGTTGCACAAAGTACTATCTCGGCTTTAAAGTGTACAGTTTTCACAAAAAATATTTGAGGGACCCATTTAAATTTTCATTGCTTTTGTTGCAGCATGTCAATGAATTTATGTTGTCTACACTGTGACATTTACTATATTGTTATTTCCTTGGTTTAGGAGCCATGAACAGCAGTGCAGTTTATCGTTTTGCTCTTCCCCTGGGACTGCTCCTGTTGGTATTTTGTTCCACAAGTAAGTTTATTTTTTCAGTCCTTCTTTTTCTCGTTAAAGTGCACCTAAACATTCAAGCGCAATCAGATATACTGATGCAATCCTCCCAGCTATTCCAGATTTATGTCCAGAGGGACACATGGGCGGTGGAACCCTGGGGCGGAATGGGACTGGGGCATTGATCCCCCAAGGCTGAAAGGGGCCTAGGCGGTGATTTCCCATGGGGCGGTAAGAGACTTGAGCAGTGGATCTCCAGGGCCAGAAAGGGGATCTGGCAGCAGAACCTGGGAAAGGGAACATGGTGGCATAGGCAGTGAGATCTAGGAAGAGGAAGGCATGGGCATTTCCATAGGCGTTCCTTAAGTTAGGGGGTATTTAAAAACTCCATGAAGAGAAATCCAGCATGCAAACTGGTATCCAGAAGTGGGTTGGGTTGTGACACGTGTTACAAAGGCAAGTTTAGATTCATTTTCATTAACCAACATAGGGATAGGCTACATGAGCTGTTCACAGAATACAATAGGCAATATAGCACCTTGGATGATGATCTTGTGGTTCTCTAGTACAGCGGTTGCCAACCGGTGGTCGGTGCAAACATTTTGGTGGTTCGTGACTCTGTCCCCTGTATGGACACAACCAACCCACTCTCCCATCACACCAGACCTGCTAGCTAAACATTCTAGGTAAACAATAGCGCAGGGCTGTGGACACAGCAGCAAGCAGGTCTGAGCGTGCGATGTTGTTTTTTTCCAGTCTGAAAGTATTTGAGCAAATAGGTCAGCTTAGCAGGCAACTAGCAGTTCCAAAAGAAGAGCAACAATGGTGCAAAACTGCAAGTATGTAAAATAAATTGCCAGTGCCTCTGGGTCTACCAAAGTATAATGTAAAGCATTGGACTTTCAAACATACTTCGGGCCTTGCCTATAATAATAATTATCTTTAAACGAGAGTGCAGGGAAAACAGATCATCAATTGATCAATCATTAATTCTTCTATTTTGCTGGGAAAAAGTACGTAAGACCGAGGCTATTGTAAGCCTACAGAAACTTTGTACTGTATAATGCAATATAAGGAATTGGAATTAGTTATACATTAGACAAGAGTCACAGTGCCACTATTAGCACGGGTTCCAAGGTAAGTATCCACATTCTCTTTGGCTGGTGGTTGTATGGGGTAAAACAACTTCCAACAACAGTTAGCCATTGGAAAAGCATTTGATATGTAGGGGTTGGTAGCACTGATGCACAATGTCTGGATGGCGTCAACACTATTAGGACCTTCTTCTTAAAATGCCATTCACCTGGCTGTTATGCTGACCCATACTTTGAGTTACTCACATAAAGGTAAACTAGAAATCAGACTAGCACGCTGCAAGCCTGAAGTTTGTATCACAAACCCAATTTATCAATAAAATAGATTTTTAACATCTGTAACCAAGTGCACCGTACAACTCTTCTCATTATCTCTTATTTTTTACTGTGAGATTGCTGTTGGCCTATTCCCCTGCAACTTTTCCCTATCCCACTATAGTGCTAACAGATATCGCCTACCTTAGTGGCAACTCTGCTCTGAATTCAGGAGCAGTGCAGCATTGTTGTCACTCAATTACAAAAGGCTGCACAAGGTGGACGACACTGGAAGGATCAACAGGTATTTGTAGGTCTTTGCAGGGTTAAGATAAAGTGAAAGATGCAGATTTGCAAATAATTACATGTTGATGCTTTTTTTTTTAAATTGGAGGCCATAGTTCAACTAAGCAGCAGCAATTGCTTTTGCTTTCTTATCACCCTATAAATGTTCTTTGCTCTCTTCTAATGTATTGTAAAACATTACATGCTAATTACATTATCAGTGAAGACATCCTCTTGGTCCTTTAATGTGACAAGCAGCCTAAATGATAAATAGAGCGTCTCCAGAGCTCAGAGGGGGTGGGACTAAACATGCTTTTATAAGAAGGATGTAGATTTGCACATCATTTTAGCATTTTATATCTCTGGATCTCATCATGCAATTTTCACCAAAGGCAATTGACATGTTTTTTGAAAAGCTCCAGAATGCAACAGGTCTGCTTTCAATGACAAGGTGCTGACGTGCTGCTTATTTCTCCATAACTTGCAATCGCATGAAAAAAGTCCACAAAATAAGTTCCTTCAAGTGCATAGCAAACTTTGACAAATGCTCGTAAATACACTAAGCCCGGCTGGGTGAAACACATAGCGTAAAACAAACAATTACTCCAGTATGACAATCAATTACCTAATCCTCTATGTAAACAATGTATTCATACAGAAAATGCTGAAAACCAAGAAACAAATGTGCAATTGTCGGAAGTGCTTGTTATGTATTGTTTGATTTTTACCAGTGCTGAGTTGTATGTGGGTGCAAAACAATGCATGAGTGATAATGCTTTAAAAAGTTCTGTTCCATAGCCATGACCTATCCAAAGCCATAGAAGTGATAATGAGTGCCTCTGGTGGTCATGAAAGGTCATTACACTAGAAAGTTTTACCATTTTTAGGAAAAGTTCCCTGCAAAAAAGGAGAAATACTGCAGTTTAGTTGGCCACACCATAGTTTCCCCATGACATTGTGCTGATCACCTCCAGCTATTTCTGTCTACATGTCCCTCAATCAGATGTACATCATTGGTCTTAATGTGCTTTATGTGCAGGGACAGTTTTTTTTTCTCTGCACCCCCTGTCATTTTGTCGCTTGGAGCTCTGTAGAAGGCGAGGGGCATGGACCATTGCCCGGATGACCCCCCTCCGCCGTTCTCTATAAAACTGGCACTGTTCCTGACAATGATAACCGTGGACTAAAATTTCATGACATTTGTCAGCATGGTTGTTTGGAGCACATAGAGGTGACATTTGCCATCAACAAAAAGTTCTGAACAAGGACCCTTATAGCAGGAAAGATTAAGGATTTTGTTTTACTGAAATCTGCATATTGCAGATCTCCTATTAACACCAATGCATGCACATCAGGCCTTAGATAAGCTACATTATATGCATTTTAAAACTCATAATTGCATGCACTCAACTCCTTGGATCATTCCCTAATGCATTTTAATATTATTAATAAACAGGATTTATATAGCACCAACATATTACGCAGTGCTGTACATTAAATAGGGGTTGCAAATGCCAGACAAATACAGACAGTGACACAGGAGGAAAGGTCCCTGCCCCGAAGAGCTTGCACTTTTGGACATCAGAACATTGCCAGTTTATACATTTCAGACTTGAGATTGGCCCTGTTGCATACACTTTAGACCTCAGATCAGCCAAAATGCACCCACTTTGGATTTCAGATTGGATCTGTTACATGCAATTCAAACTCCAGATCTGCAATGCATACACGTCAAACCCCGTACCTTTAGAAATGTGAGGCTGCAGGCATGCGTGTGGGTTTCTGCTGCATATAATGCCTTCATACCTTCATTCACCTGCAAACTTTCAGGTAGACTAGAGAAGTGACCACTGCAGCCAATTGTAGCAGATTTTTTTTGTGTAATACCATTTGAAATATAATCAATGTACATTTTGCATGCAAAAATATCAGCAGAAATCCTAAAATCTGTTTTAAGACCACAGCCATAAATTTAGTTTTGCATAATCATACTGCCAACTAATACCCTTCATCTACTTTCTCTTCTTCTGTAACCTCCTCTGCTATTTAAATTAAGTCACATCTATTACAAAACTTTAAAACCATAAAAAACACTTTTCATGCGAGCAAAAATAATCCCAAGATTTATATTTTAATATGCAACTTGCATACACATACAGTAATAAATCCGCTCAAACCTTGTGATATAAAAGATGCAAGAATCTAATAACTGCATATGTTAAAAAAATGCATAATTCTGTTTTTCTAAAAAACATGCATCGTTTGTCTTTCTCCTAAATCTGATACCTTAACAGATGGCGAACATAAACTGCAAATATTAAAATATAAATTGCTTTTAAATTACATTATTTTGCAACTTGCAGTCAGTTGCCTTAGAAGTTTGGCACATAAGGGGTAAACCATAAACCCTTCCCCTGATGCTGGGTGGAGCCTAGGCTACAGATTAGACTTCTGCTGGCTGTTTGTGTTCTATACAGCTAGTAGGCAGCATACTAGTAAGTCTTTGTTTTGTATTATAATGTTTTAATATGACTGAGAATCTGCTGGCTCCTGCCTGCCTGCTTTCTACATTGGCATTGGACATTGTATTGGATTTTTATAAGGATTGCCCTCTTTGCAGAAATGAAGAACAGAGAATCTCCTTCTCCTACTAATGGAAGCTTTGCATTGCTGTATTGCTGCCTGAAAGCCTCTTGCTATATTGCAGTCTGAATGCACTATTTTAGTGTAAATTTATTTGTGTCTCTACCTCTGGAAACTATATTCTGTTGTTTGTGTGTTATTTATTGTAATTTTATATCTGGTATGCTTGTGATGTTTTTTGGTATTATTCCCAGGATGGTAAACAATGTTCCCTGTCTACAGCTATGGGCGTTTGTTCCAGCTAATTTGGGAGCTAAAATGACATGCTGGGACTTATTTTTAAAGGGTTATTGTGCACGGAAAGTTCTTAGGTTAGGGCCACACTGGGAATTAAATCTTAATGGTGCTGAGAAGTTTATTTATTGGTATGACATCTAAAAATAAAAATATTAATTTCAAGTGTTTAGCCCGGAACTTTTTTAAGCCATGTGGGAGGAAGCGGTGGGTGGTGATCGCACTTTCAGTAGGAATGAGTAGATGACCACAGACCGGCTGCTCAGTTACTGTTCCCATTCTGTAGTAGGTGTAGGGATCAAACATCATTGCTCGCCAGCCATGGCAAAGCACTGAACAATGTCTGGAAATGGGGGACCTATTACAGTTTTTACTCCCTTTCTTCCTATTCAGCCTTTGTTCTGGCATATGCAGGTTTTAATGGGCCCTTCAGCAAATCATTAACTATGGTGGCTACTATTTCCTATATGAAAATGCTACCTCTACCCTAAGTACTTTTAGTGGCTGACCCATAACAGGCTATTAATAGTTTGCAGTAGTTAGTTAGAATTTTTTGTATGCATACCACGTCTGAAACTTCAGCAATTAAAGTCCTGAAGTCATCAGAGGTAAAAAGAACTTTAAGGATGAGCACAAACAGCCAGGTATTGGAACACTGGACCGCCCTACAAAACAATTGCTGTTCATTTGCCACTTAAGGACCATCTGCTGTTCTTCAACCTATTTGCAACTGCTTGTAATTGTGGTTGAAAAGCATCCTCATTTAGGTCCTTGGAAGTGGCTCTGTTGCATACCAACCTGAGATGGTTGTATGGAAAAACCACAAGACTGGTGCAATCGTAATTGTAGAACAAAACAATGCCTGCGAGGTGAGATCTGTAAAACCCAAGTAAAGTGTGTCCTGAGCAGAGTACAAAAAGAATGGCAAAGAATTGGGCATATTTTAAAAGCAGTAAATGCAACCGGCATGGCCTGCCCATTTTGAAAATGAATAGCGTTGTTGTGTAATGCATTAGGGCAGCCCATTCATTTAAACAAGACATTCACTGCAGGTGAATCAAACTGTAATTAAAAGCACATACACCTGCGGTTATTGTTGGTGAATGGCACTGTTTTAGGAATATTCCAAATCGGGAATAATGGCGAGCCAGCTACAAACCTTTAACTATTCTTTACGCCTTTGTTATACTTGGGGGGGAAAAAAGATGCTTTTAAGGGTTTTCTATTTTTTGAAGTGTAGCTATCCTTTAGGGCCTGTTCACTCTATATATTACTGTAAAAATGTGCTGCATTGTTTTTGGCACATTGTGTAAGTGGGCTTCTTTAGTTCCTTATTACTTTGTCTGTTCACTGCTGTTGCATTTTGTGCCTCCTTATTGCACTATTTCCTTACTGATTTAGTCTTTTAGATTAGTTTAGTGTTTTTTGAATTGGTTCCTATTTGCTTGGGCAGCCTTGGCATGTAGTTTTTCAGTTATTACATGCAGCATCCAAAAGCATGATCTATCCTACCTACGGAAGATAAAAAAACTGCACCACCTACACTTGCCTATAAATACTTGGCAGTGACCACCTATCGCTGCTCCCAGGTGCATATTGGCAACTGCTTGGCACCCAGGATCAGTAAACAATGCAGTTTTAGCTGCTAGACTAAAAGTGCAAGTAAGTGTGTAATATGCGTTGCAGACCATTGATGTGGTAGCTGTATTAGTTTACTCTTTCCAATCCTCTGCCAGTATAGCAAACTCAAGAGATGATCCTCTTGGGACCCGTCCAGGCTGTCAGGGTCAGCTGTCAGTGATAGGTCAAATATTGTAATCTATTTACAAAGACTTCAAATAAACTAGGAAGAGATGATTCTTCCTGTGTGGGATAGTTTGGATTTGCACTTGTTAAGAAGCTGATAAAATCTTAGTCATGTAGGCAGTGGAAAGGGTTGTTTAGTGTAATCATGATTTTCCCTGGCTAGGTTGTACAATGTACACCACAGGTGGCTTGAATTGCAGACCAATGGTGATTTTGCATAAAACTGAGCTTTTAATAGGTGGATTTTTATGTCTTGGATATTCCAGTTGCCCGTAAGAGAGATGGAGGTAGGAGCCACCGGGTACTTTTGCTGCATATTCGCCCCTTTAATCCCATATGGCAAGCCGTGTTTACGGTAGCATCAAACCTGCACAGTACATCTTTCCCTTTAGGAGCAAATGGGGCTGCAGCATGAATCTACAGCTTTAAACCATAAGTGTTAAACTGGGGAACAGATGGAGAGTATTAAAAGGACAATTGTACAAAAGGTACAGTTAAATAGGTTTACCATTATTGATAAAATAGAATATAAAAATCAGGTTGCATAAAGTACAATCCCAGCTTAAAGTGTATTTTTTTCACAAAAAATATTTGAGGGACCCATTTACATCATTGCTTTTGTTGCAGCATGTCAATAGATTTATGTTGTCTACATTGTGACATTTACTATATTGTTATTTCCTTGGTTTAGGAGCCATGAACAGCAGTGCAGTTTATCGTTTTGCTCTTCCCCTGGGACTGCTCCTGTTGGTATTTTGTTCCACAAGTAAGTTTATTTTTTCAGCCCTTCTTTTTCTTGTTAAAGTGCACCTAAACATTCAAGCGCAATGAGATATATTGATGCAATCCACCCAGCTATTCCAGATTTATGTCCAGAGGGACACATGGGTAGTGGAACCCTGGGGGCGGAATGGGACTGGGGTGGTGGAACCCTGGGGCAGAATGGGACTGGGGCATTGATCCCCCTCAGGCCGAAAGGGGCCTAGGCGGTGATTTCCCATGGGGCGGTAAGAGACTTGAGCAGTGGATCTCCAGGGGCAGAAAGGGGATCCGGCAGCAGAACCTGGGAAAGGGAACATGGTGGCATAGGCAGTGAGATCTAGGAAGAGGAAGGCATGGGCATTTCCATAGGGGTTCCTGAAATTAGGGGGTATTTAAAAACTCAATGAAGAGAAATCCAGCATGCAAACTGGTATCCAGAAGTGGGTTGGGTTGTGACACGTGTTACAAAGTTAAGGGGAGCCTACAAGTTTTTAAACTTGAAACTGGGCATACAGCAAGACTGTCCTCTCTGTAAGCTGATGGGCTGGCAACCTAGGTGGTCATTTACAAGGACAAGGAAGTTTTCATCTTCATTTATGTAATAATATAATCCTCTCTAGTAATCCAAAAAAGCAAAAAACTTGGACAGCACTTGCAGAATTGCTACTGACTCCATTTACAATGAAAGTGAAGGCCACAATCGAATTTTGCATGGACAGTCAGTTGGTCATATCATAGAGCTCAACCTATTTATTAAGGCCGTTGTACCAAACAGCATTAGGGGTTCTTAGCAGCTGCTGCAAGTTTAGATTAATTTCCATTAACCAACATATAGGCTACATGAGCTGTTCACAGAATACAATAGGCAATATAGCACCTTGGATGATGATCTTGTGGTTCTCTAGTGCAGTGGTTGCCAACTGGTGGTCGGTGCAAACATTTTGGTGGTTCGTGACTCTGTCCCCTGTATGGACAAAACCAACCCCCTCTCCCATCACACCAGACCTGCTAGCTAAACATTCTAGGTAAACAATAGCGCAGGGCTGTGGACACAGCAGCAAGCAGGTCTGAGCGTGCGATGGGAGAGTGGGCCGGTTCTGGCATCATGATGTCACACTTGGAGAAGTTTCTTCCCCTTTGAATGACACACGGCTCCCTGCACATGTGCGGTCCGGATTCCTTGGATTTAGTGGTTCGTGAGGTTGGAAAGGTTGGCGACCACTGCTCTAGTAGATCTTCTTTGCTTTCCACAGCAAAGGTCAAAACTCCACTCTTCCTAGATCTATGGATCTTTTTTTTTTTTTTTTTTTCAAAAGCTGTATAGGTAATACAATAGCTACATATGGCAAAGCAGATCCTTACAAATGTAGTAAACAATAAAATTAATTTGTTACCCCAAACAAAAATAACTAAAGACATGTACACCTGCTGTATATTACCCTGCTGGTTTCTGCTTTTGTACAGGTCTTGCTTTGGAATGTTACCAGTGCGCCTGGTTAGAAGGGGAGTGTACAATCAAACAAACATGTGATCCTACGATGACCTCTTGTATGAGGGTTACCCAAATAGGTAAATGTGATATTTCTTGATTTACACTTGCATCAACCAATTCTGCAGTGTGCATAATAATTTTCAAGATATCTGTGTTTATAAATGCCTTAGTTGTCACCATGTACATCTGTAGCAATCACTACTATTTGGGTGGCTGTTTGTACCTGGATTCTTCCTGGTGGGAGATTCCAAAAACTTGCACAAAGTAGCAGAACTTTATCTTGGTAGTTTTATTGTAAAGATTGAAAACACGAAGAAGAGATTGAAGGTAGCTGAGCATTGCAGTGGTCACTCCAACTTCTTTCAGCATGTACAGTCTCCATACAATTGAACAGTGATAGGCCATCTAGGCGCCATGATAAGACTTTCATAAGTTTAGAGAGTCCTGAGATAACTCGCCTACTAAATGTACCTAATATCTACTTTCGCTAAGTGGGATAGAAGGTCAGTTTCTTTTTTTTTTAGTATGGAACAATCCCTCCCCCTTTTTTCAAAGATTTTGCCCTTTAATTATGAGCAAGGTGCTTCCTAGCTATCCTCAATTTCAGGCCTGGAAGTGGGATGAAGTACTGTATCTGGCCCATCCACTCCTACTATGACACTCCGGGCCTGAATCCCAAGTACACTCTAGGCCGGGGTTGCAAGTAAAGAGCAGCAAACAAAAAGGTTCATGGCTCTATCCAATCCCTATTCTAGGTGAAATTGGAAGTGCATGATGCCAAAAATCCTCTGACTTTGCCATCATATATTTCAGTCTGCTATATCACCTAATATATTGGTTTGATGGTCAGGTGTCCACAAACCCAATATGACTCTCCTGTTTAATATACTTCTTTTTTTCCTTGTTTTGTAGATTCTGGCATGAAGTATCACTCATGCAGGACTTATAATACATGTAATATAAAGGCTGTGAAAGAAGAACTTCAACTGCAATCAAACATTAAACTTGATTGCTGCCAATACAACCTCTGCAATAAAGGCTTCACAGGTCTTCCTGCTTCCGGACTCATCCTTTGCCTATCTGCTGCTCTCCTCCTCCTCTTTTCATGATCATCTGGACTATGTGAAGGCTTTCTTTTGTTCAACTAATTTTGCTATTTGAATTTAATATGTGTTAATATTTTGGAGAGCTGCTTGTTTGTTCATACACCTAAACGATCTTTCTTTGCAAAACATATGTTTTAGTTGTTGGGATAATGGGAAATCAAATCACCTATCCGCTTCTTTTATTTCTACATTTCTGGCAGTAAAATCTTTATCTTTTAGGTTCCCAATTCCACCTAAAAGATTCTATTTATTTTTTTTTTCACATTCTAGACAATGCTGGTGAGGGACAAACACACATTAAAGGAGGTCTTGCCAATGGAGTAATTGGGAGAATTTAGTAATGGGGTAGGAGAACAAAGATGTAGGTGATACACCTTAACTGATAAAATATATATACATAACCAATATAGTTCCAATGTCCACAGCTTTAGGAAGGGTAAATTAACATGGCCAACATTTTTTGCATCCACCAATCCTCCCTGCATGGAGAGTAGCTACACTAGTATGTGTTGTTTTTTTTTTTTTTCATTGCACTATATTTTAAGGCTTTGGCATGCACCCTAATATAGCAGCAATCTCCAACCCTAATAAAAAGATTTGTGATGTATCCTCCTAGAAAGCAGGACCATCACTAAAAACTCAGTACACCAAATATAGCTGTGTCAGTTCTAAAAAAATTGCACAAGTTTTGTAATATCTAAATTAGGTGTTCTTACTGTATTTGTTGCTTTTGTTTGAACATTTTAAAGAAAGTTCAGCAAAGCTGGAATTACTTGTCTTATCGGAGAATAATACAGACCTAATGTAGAAAGTGAAGTAACTTATAACAACCAAATAGGAAATCTAAAACTGGATTACTTGCTGTGGATAACTTATAGAGTACAAAGTATTAATTTATTAAATATGTTAAATGAATTGGTGTGTTGAATGCAGTTCTATTCATATGTCATAATAATTGTGTAGATGTAATTTGTTTTAAGAACTGCAGTTTTCTATTGGTAATCAGCTCTGTTACCTCTTGAAGCAGGTGCAGGTTATTTTTTGGCTGCAGAATTTTGTGTTGCTCTTGACATTCTCTTCTTGCTGTTATATAATTGCCTGTATCTTTTACAAGCAACTATTGTGAGACAAACTGGAAGCTGCACGGAGTAGAGTGTTATTGGGGAATGTGAAAAGCAAAATGTGTTCAGTCTGAGTTTTTTTTTTTTTTTTTTGAAAGTTTTTAAGTGCTTTAGATTAATAAAATAAAGTATTAAACAAAGCTGTTTCGGACGTTTCCTTTTTATGTATGTTTTTATAACTTTAGAATGCTAATTTTACACTTGTTGTATTACTGATCTTTCCAACTTCCCTTTTAAAATTGAAGTTTTCTAGCTAGTGTGGTAATAGTCCCAAAATGCTTTGCAAGCTATATTTAGGGCTCATTTAGATCTACATGGTGCATTAATGTACAAATTAAACTATATTTAATTTAAATGGCCAGCCATTGCTTTCTAACTTGCCAAAATGTGTCTGGTTCCCAATGGTAATAATAAGAAAAGGACTTAAAAATAGGAAAGTGACTAAAATAATGGGTATTTTTTCATAGACAGTAGGAACCCTAGCATTGTGGTGCCCTGCCTTAGTGCTTTTGAAATGAATGGCACCACAGCACGGAGACACATGTTAGGTACATTTAGTCCTTGCAGTATTGGGCATGTTACAACAGATCACGAATCTAAATTGCCCCTAACTGCTCTTTGCTGGCAAATCCGAGTAATGACCATTCCCCTCTGCAAGAATGACTAACACAGACTTGTATTGCTGAGGAGAAAACCAGGTATATCTGGTCATAGCTTTAAGATTATGGAGAGCTATAGGCAGAGAGGCCAATCTGTTGTACCTATTGGACTAACTTTGAAACTTCTGAACCAGAAAAGTGCAGGCAAGATAATTCAAATCAATGTTATTGGAAACCTGATGAGACATGAAGACATGGAGGCTTTCATATTGGACCTTCTAAAGGGTTTTAGTGGTCTGGTTGTCATTATGACCCTGTGGCTTAAAACTTTTCATTGATCTGGGGTACAAATCTCTATCAAGTAACTTCTGAATTGCATAGTTTCTAGCTTGGTAATTTGGGCACACTGACACATAAAAGTCTGCACAACCACCTTTTTGTCTTTTTGAATAAATGCCAAACCAGGTAAATGTTAATGCTCAATTGTAGAGATTACATTTGACATTACATCCTAGCAAATTGTTTTCTGTATACCTGGAGAGCCCTGTGAATCCCCAAACAAGGGTAAAGTAAATCACTTTATGATTATGCACCTTTAGTTCCTGTTCTTCAGCAGTGTTACAGGTTTCCAGTCAAACATGAACATTTTATATTGAAGATAAACCTGTTGGGGTAGAAATATGAGCTCTCCCAAGAATGGTTTGTGATACAAACTTCAGGCTTGCAGGGTGCTAGTCTGATTTCTAGTTTACCTGTATGTGAGTAACTCAAAGTATGGGTCAGCATAACAGCCAGGTGAATGGCATTTTAAGAAGAAGGTCCTAATAGTGTTGACGCCATCCAGACATTGTGCATCAGTGCTACCAACCCCTACATATCGAACGCTTTCCCAATGGCTAACTGTTGCTACTTACCTTGAAACCCGTGCTAATAGTGGCATGTGACTTTTGTCTAATGTATAACTAATTCCAATTCCTTATATTGCATTCTACAGTACAAAGTTTCTGTAAGCTTACAATAGCCTCGGTCTTACGTACTTTTTCCCAGGAACATAGAAGAATTAATGATTGATGAAGCTAAAGTCATTTGTTTTCCCTGCACTCTCGTTTAAAGATAAACACAAGGGTCATTATAGGCGAGGCCCGGAGTATGTTTGAAAGTCCAATGCTATACATTATACTTTGGTAGACCCAGAGGCACTTGCAATTTATTTTACATACTTGCAGTTTTGCACCATTGTTGCTCTTCTTTTGGAACTGCTAGTTGCCTGCTAAGCTGACCTATTTGCTCAAATACTTTCAGACTGGAAAAAAATAACTAGGGAAAGCAGAGAAAAGTCAAATGGTGCTTATTTAATTGTTGGACGTAGTTTATGGTGGCACGTTCCAATATTTTTCAAGATCGGTGGCTCCCAAGTTTGGGTCACATCTTAGAGCCACAACAAGTAGTTGGTACTGGAAGACTTTCTTTCACTAAATTCCATAATCACTGGTCTAAATGGGGAGAGGGTAGCTATATAATGCTCACCATGCCCCAGGGTTAGTGGTCTATGCTCTGACTGATGCCCTAATGGTAAAGTATCTCCACTCAGGGCTACCAGCCCAACGTTGTTCGGGAGTACTGGACATGAACGCAAATGTATGTGTACAAATGATTTACATACAAACGTGACTTGAGTAGGGAGGTTTAGCAGTTTTATAAACACACAGTTACATAGCATGATTGTCCATTATTATATGGTGGTATTTTTGGTATTGGGAAGCCACATAAGTATGTATGAGTAGCTTAGGAACCATTAGTGTCGAACTCATACCGTAGGTGAATCTATACTCCCTGTATGGTGTTGTCTAATATATTATGTACAGTATCTTTATGAATATAGGTAACCATTGAATGTTGGTTCTAAAGATCTGTGGGACATAAAAGTATAGTATAGTGCATTGTGTGCTTGCATACCTGCTTGCAAACAACAAAGCGGTGCTATTAGTAAATGTTACTCTTAAGAGAACCTAGCTGTCATTAAGGACTGAAATTGCTTTTAACCCATGTGCATTTCACAGTTTTAGCTTGTTACTTGTCTAGTTTGACAACACAAAGTATCTAAGGAAGAACAGTTGCCAGATATCTATTGTTGTGACGGCAGACCTCCCGCATGCTGAAGGAAGAGATTGGAGGCTGCAGTACGAATGTAAGTGAATTTAAAATAATACTTTGTTGTTTCCTAATTCTCACTGGCAAAGTAGCAATGACACATTTTAGGTGAATTGAAATACTTATTTTTAATTAAATACGTTTTTTATGCTTTAGTCCTTTTAATGCATCAGCTAGTGTATGGACTGCCATTGAATAGTATTCAATATGCTTGCATTACTGCTGATGTTATCTGCTTTAGTTCCTTGTCAGTCCACAGAGAACCAGCATTTTTGTGTTGGGCAGATTCACAACCGCCTGACAACATATAACATTTTATATATCTCTTGTGGTTCTTGTTGTGAGGTCTGTACAAATGTTGTGCCTGTTCTGAGAATCAAACATCTCTTGGTAGAGATATAAATAATATATATGTTGGGTTCCCTATCCCTATATCTCCCAAAAGTTATAAGAGATACCGTATTTGTGGGGTTCTCTATCCAACATCATTGAAAATTTTAAATATCAGTGTTGGGTAGCTTGGACCTTCAAAAAAAAAAAGAAGCTAATGTAGCACTGATATTGTTTGCCTTAAATGGGTTAGGATAAAAGTGGTATGCAAATGATAAAAAGAGTTTTATTTTGGGCAACTTTATATTTTCAAAATCACACATATATACATATATACACACACAGAAAATGGGGACATATGCTTATTACTTCATCCATCAATTAAAGATCTTATTCTTGATGGCTGCTGTGGTCAAATACTGCAAGCAGTGTCTGGCCATATGGAGAAGTAATTGGGTGTTTGGCACATTTGACAGACACCTGCCAACTCCCCATTTAAAGTTTAAAATGTAGAGGTGATGGAGACTGATCAGCAGGTTGTTGGCTGCCTAGGAGCCACATGGGAACCACTACTTGTGCACTTTTAACTAAAGTATAGCTATCCATTCTACCCCTCCTGTAGTTAAGAGGAGGTTCCCCTGTAATTAAAGAAGTAGAGAGAAAAGCTGGGGTTTTTAGGCAAAACACATTTGTATTGTAAATTTCACGCAATTAACAAAGTGCAACAGTTGTAGTAAATGGTCATACCTATTCAGATATCATGAGATAAGTGGACCAATAACTAGCGATCATAATAAATAGCGATCAAAGATATGTATCTCTTGTTCTGACGTGTTTCGCCGTGCTGCTTTTTTTAGGTGATCAATTATTGATTGAGACCAATAATACTTGTTGACCAGTGCAAAAAATTTCTTGTTGAGATTGAGTACCCCGCAATGATGAGGAGAAAAGTGTGATGGGATCCATGTGATTCAGAACCTTAAAGAGTGTATGGCATCTGTGCCAGTTTGCAGCGTGTAAGGTGGCAAGATGGCAGCAGGGGGCTGCATGGAGTCAGCGTGTAGGGGAATACTTTCTTGAATATGCTTTTAGGTGGATACTTACTGCTGCCCACAGCAATTCTTCATAAACAAACAAGCAGATGGATGCTGAGCATGTGTCTGCTCTACTTTTGAATCCAGGTCCCATAGAGAGTAATAGGAACTGGAGGCTAAAGAAGACTTGGCACATGTGCAGCATTGCTCAACTCTTTACTCATGGGTACAAAATCCAAAGACACCTTGGAGTATACACCTAATAACACACCCCAGATAAGGAGTGCCTTTTACATATCTTTCTTACAAATGGGGAGAAATAGATAACAGTGACTTAATTTGGAAGTGTGCCTACTCTTTAATGTTGCCTTTAGTTTAATTTTGTTATGTGCGCCCTAACAGGTGAACTTTTCTATCATTTCTTTACCATAGATGAAACAGAAAGTGTATGTAAATCCTTTGCAAGTGAGTTGATTTGCTAGACATATTCTTCAGGTTATACAGTACATGCAGTAATAAGTAATATCTTCAATATTCAGAAAATCTGAGGTTACTACTAAATTCCATTTAAACAAAAGTGTTTAAACTGTTATTATGTTCTTTATTTCTCAACAACATGTTGTCATATAATACTAGGGTATTTCCTTCTTGCTCATACGATGATTTCTTTTCAGAATTATGACACATGAGGAGCCGGCCCTACCCAGGAGTCTTGTTCACACATCAGAACTTCAAGATGTTATCTTCAGCCTTACGAGGAGGTCGAGTGACAAAAATCAAAGCATGTGAGTGTTTAAAGGTTTATGAACTGCATTCTATATATAAAAAATTTAGATAGAAAGCACAAATAACAATCAAAAAAGAATAGCTTAATAAATGATACAATAACAGCACCATATTGTATTTCAGTTCAGTAATTTTCCCAATTTCCAATTTCTGTGCTAGATGTCCTCAGTCCAATGACCATTTTCATTCTACATATTTTCTCTGAGCCCTGAATATACTTAGTCCACTCCAGTCTGCAAAAGCTTCACTATAGCTTCACTAAACTAAAGTAAAATAACTGGAAGAACCGGTGTCACCACTGGAAAATGCTTCCCCTATCATTATTTTGGTGGTAAATTAGAATCTGAGATTTTCTCTCACTGTTGATGACTAATAACAGAACAAAACCCTAATAGGATACAGCAAACCTGTCAAGTGTTTCAATTCCTCACCACTCATTCCAAGTCTCACCACCCGATTCTTCCCCCAAAAAAGTTTTATCTGCAACTAAGAGCAGATTATCAAAAATCGACCCTGTAAATATTCCAATTTTTTGTTTTTTTTTTAGTCTTAGACCTGTCACGTCCATATCAGGGATTGATTAGATCTCAAATGCCTCCATTGCACTCAACCCAAGCTGATCGGGAACAGGGAGTCTCTGATCTGCAGTTTACTTGGTTACTACCAGCTGAGATTTCACATCCCGTAACCCAAAAATATACACCAGTGGCCATTCTGAAACAGAAATGTCCTACTATCTCACCACTATCCATCCTGTAAGAATTTTGGTGCTAAGCTCCAAGGGACAACAGATAACCCAATGATGAGAGGGTTGGGACCAACTTCTGACATCTGCAGAAGTGATTAAATGACCCGACCTGAGAAAACTGATCACATGAAACTAACCAAAATGCTGGAGGCTCCAAATGTTAAATCCTTATAATAAAAGCTATTTTGTGAAGCCTCCTGTTCCTCAATGCAATGCCCAAATTAAGTAGAACATGTAGTCCCAGATTCTAAACGCTATCTATAGGGTGTTTCCTCTTCCATATGGCAAGGTAGGTCAATTTGCTTCTCCCGAAATTGGTCTTTTGTTACGGTAATGACATATGACTATGGTAGAGACTGTTCATTGTAAGCCCCTGTGTAGGACAGTTATGTCATGACTATGGACTCTGAGGATGTCAGCTAATACATAATAAAATGAAATGGGCTTGGCTCGCTGAGTAATGTCGTTTTAGTGACCGAAAGAAGAAGAGGAGGAAATCACATGGTGTGGAGCAAAAGGTCAGCAGAGCAACGTGTCCTCTACAATGTCATTGTTTACTGACTGAACACAAGCTATTCTTGCTCTAGAGACCACATGATTGTTTCCTGTAGCCGTTTTATCGTTGTAGTCAGAGGCTGCACATACGTGGATTTAGTAATAAAGCAAACGGAAATGTGCAAACTATAACTGAATGTACCACCATTTACAAATCTTACTTCTATCTCAATAAAATTCCCGTTAAAATATTTAGGAAGACCATTTAGTAATTTGCTAATTCCTAATATAAGCACCCCAAAATTTTAGAGACCCAATGTGTATACTAGTTATTTGTATGTACTAGTCCTTAGATATACTGCCTGTTTTTCTTTTTGTCTTTTCCCAGGTTTTATTATCCATAATTTTACCTGGTGATACAATCCGTAATACCCTTCCTGTCCTAGGGTGACAACATTAATTTACAATAATGTTTAGTATGTATGTATGTATGAGAGTTGTTAGCCTAGAAAATAAAGCGTGTTTAGACTAAAAAAAAACCTCTCCCTCTCCTTCACTCGACAATATATGAGAGACAATGCTTTCCTTTTCAATAAAAATAAGTTCAATTATATTCCATTTCAGTCATTTTCCTTAAAGTGAAGCTTTTGATGGAGGCGGGGAGCTTTTGCCGAGTCCTCAAATCATAGTCTCAAATTATAGGCATTGAATGTCTATTAGATTTCCATATTTTTTCCCCCTGACACTAAGCATTACTAGGCAATAGGAAGGGGATTCAAGTCCACTGCATCTTACAGCAGAACTAAACCCTTACATTAAAAAATTATGACCAGGTAGGTTCTTTATTGTAGAAGATGGTGTCCCTTCTGCAATGAAAAAAACCTTACCAGCCTGATTGCAAATTTTTACATATACTCACCTGTCCTTGTTACATTGCAGGGACCACTGCCCTCACCCAGTTCTCCTCTGCGTTTCTGATCCCTAGCCATCTTGAATTGCCAGGAATTTATTCAACCCCCTGTCATATCCCGGCATCCTACACTGAGCTGCACATGCAAACCTCAGTATACTTTATAAAAAATATTCCTAACAGACAGGTAAGTATGTTTTATTGCAGTAAGGATACGACTATCCCTTCCCCAAAAAAATACTGCCTGATTGCAAATATTCATTGTGGAACTATAGTTCTATCTTACATTGTGGCAAATTTTAGGACTTTGCTTGACAAGTTTTCATCCTAATCTTGGGAATCTCAAGTGAAAAATAATTTTTCCTTCGCCAGTCTTGCCAGCTGCTTTCTAAATGGTGCGCATCTGCTCCTAATCTATATCATTTGCCTGTTCTTGTGTTTCTAAATTCAAACCCAATCAACGTTTTAAAAATTCCAAGCCATTGGACCACCACTGACCATTGGCTTCTAGTTGTTAAAGGTAGTACCCCTTCCAACAACCACCAGCCAATTGAGATGCTCCCCATTGTGTACTTTTACAATGGGCTTCTATTTGAGCCGATTTTCATAGTAGTTGGTTGACAGATAACTGATTGATACTTTAAATAATGTTCACCGAGCTGTAGTCTGTATTCTGTACACCGAATTAAACTTGTTGGTGAATGTCAGCTTTTGCTTTTATTGCTTGGGCTCTTCTCTGGCACATGCAATGTGCACTCTTTCATTGGCTTCCATTGGGGGCCACAGATTTATGTACTTTTATTGTCATTTGTTTATGTAATTTATTGACACGAAGTATGATTGGATTGCTTTTCTTGTGACCTTTATAAAGTTTATTAGCCCTATTTTCAAGGCCGTTCCTAAGCCAGTGCTTATCACAAAGAAACAGTCTGGAGGACATTTAAAAAGCTTGTTTGTCTGTGTTACCCAAAACATTTGCTATTTCTTTTGTTTTATGAGCTATTGTGCATTGATTGCAGTGGAATAGTTCTCAGCAGTCCTGGATTTAGAAAGGCTTTCGCTTTTTTGGAACCAAATCCTATGCTTTGTAATTACCAAAAGCAGCATACTATATAAACCTTTAATCCAGGTTGGTTCTCATCAGCTGTGTAGTCAAACTCACACTCAATATATTGTCAAACAATGAAACAAATTTTAACCCATAAAGGATTGTTAAGAATTCGATTAGGGGTGTTGTAGCATTCTGGTATATTCCACAGTGGTAGTAAAGTGGATCCAATGGTACCAAGTTTGGGCAAATTTATCTGCTCTCTTGGTATCAGTGGAGATCAAGTCCTCCATCTGATGAATGTCAGCTACCCTTCTCAGCCAGTGTTCCACAGTCCGGAGGATGCTACTTTTCCAAAAAGCTGGAATGCAGGATTTAGCTGCATTTCAGTGCCTCAGTGGAGAATTCTTATACCCCTTTTCGGGATACGTCTGAGATGTGGAGAAGTGCCATAACCGGATTGTTTCTGATGTCCACCTCCGTGAGTTTCAAAATACCTTCGGCCACCGTGGTCCAGAAGAATTGCAGTTTGGGGCACTCCCAAAAAATATGAAGTAATGTACTCTGTGCATCTCCACATCTCCAGCAGGTGCTGTCTGACTGTGGGAGGAGCCTAGCGAGTTTCACAGGCGTCCTATACCAGCAGGTAGCCAGTTTATAATTGGTCTTTTGATATTTATTACATATAGACGCCTTATGACAGAAATGGAGTAGCATATCCCTCTGCTCATCAGTAAAGTGTACATTTAAATCAGCTTCCCATTTAGCCACAAACTGGAGGGAATCAGGAGTGTGTACTGCCAACAGCGTTTGGTAAGCGTAAGAAAGCATACCCCGCATGGCGCCTGGCAGTGCACAAGGCCTCTATGGGCAATAGGGATCAGACAAATGAGCAGGGTCGTGGCTGAAACCTTAAAATATATGTGAGTTGTATGTGGCTCCAAGAAGACAATGAAGGGAGTTCCCTGTCCAATTGCAGGGTTGGTAAATGGATCCAATCCCCGTTGTGAAGGACGTGTGATGCTCTGTAAATCCCTAATTTGCGCCATTGGCAAAATATTGGATCAGAGAGTCCTGAAAGAAACTCAGGGTTGCTTAAAATTGGAGTTAGGGGGGATTGGTACATGGCTATGTTCTGGGAGGTGAAGTAATTGGAGACTACTTTTAGGGTCACACCAATCAATGGGTGTCTGGCAATAGTGGTCTTGGCCACCGGTGGCGCCCAGACCAGAGTGTCTATCGGGGCACTCGAGCATGCGTCTTCTAGTCCAACCCAAAGCTTAGAGCTACCATTGGTGCACCAGTCCAAAAGTCTGAACAAATGTACAGCTTGATGGTACAGTACTGGATCGGAAAATGCCATTCCCTGGCTTTAGGGAGTCTCAGCACTGTCATCCTAATTCTAGGTGATGCTGTGTGCCAGATAAACTTTATGAATTCAGAGCAGAACTTTCGCAATACGTAGTTCGGGATACGTACAGGAAGGGCTTGTAGCATGTACAGCAACCTAGGCATAACATTTTAGCATTTAGCATTTCTAGCATAATCATTTTTAGCACGTTGCACCTCCCAAACCAGGTGAAAGCCAACTGCTTCCACCTCTGTAGATCCTTCCGGACTCAGTTGAGCAGCGGTATGAAGTTGAGATCAACTACTTGTATCAAATTAGCAGGAATCTGGATGCCCAGATAAGAAATGGCCGTGGTGGACCACCTAAAGGGGTAAGAGGGGGCTAACACCTCCCTAGTTGCCCGGGAAAGAGTAACACTCAGCGCCAACTTTTGCAGGATTATTTTGTAGTTGGAAAGTGAAGCAAACCTTTGCAGCTCTTGTGTGAGGTTAGGTAGGGAAGTTACTGGAGCAGTGACATAGAAAAGTAAATCACCTGCATAGGGAGCTACCTTGTGTTCATTCAAGCCGGTCTGTATTCTTTCAATGTCCGCATATCAAGCGTAGGAAGGGCTCCAGGGTCAACACAAACAATAGGGGGGACAGGGGGCAGCCCTGTCTCATCCCATTGGCGATGTGGAATGCCTGTGAAAGCTCGCTGTTGATTTGCACTCTAGCACTAGGGGATAAATATATAATGACCCAATCCAGGTTAAGATGCGAGGTGGGTGCCCAAGTGTGTCAAAGTGGTACAGGGAAACATCCAGTCCACCGGGTCGAATGCTTTCTCCGCATCTGTGGAGAGGAGCATCAGGAGGACCCTATGGCTCTGTGCGTAATCAATAACATCTAATGTGCGTATCATGTTGTCCCTGGCCTCCTTTAAAGGGAGGAATCCGCTTTGGTCGGGGTGAATGAGGCCGTTCAGTACTGTGGCCAGTCTGTGCTAATTTTCCAGCGAATAACTACAAGTCGCTGTTAAGTAGAGATATTGCTCTATAGCTGGAGCAGAGGAGGGGATCTTTTTCGGGTTTGAGTATGATCGAGATGTGGGCTGCTAATGCATCTTGGGGGAGGCCGTGGCCATTAGAGAGCGCATTTTGTGCTGTGACCAAGTATGGGCCAAAGATGTGAAAAAAATGCTTTTAATAAGCTAATGTTAGGCCATCTGGACCGGGCGCCTTTCCTGTAGCCGCACGGCACACTGCTGCCTGCAGCTCGAGCAATGTTATTGGTTTATCCAATGTCTCTATGATTTCGGGTGACAGCGTCGGCAAGTCCGAGGCACTGAGGTACTCTTGAATTTTGCTCAACCGTTTCGGGGGAGTCGCACCTCCAGGGTCTGTTCGCAAATTATAGAGTTGCCAGTAGTATTCTTGAAATGTCTGAGCTATTTTGGATGTAGGGTGTGCTATTGTACCCGTGGGCGTTCTGACACTGGAAATATACATGGTCGCTCTCTTGGACTTATGTGCTCGTGCCAGTGCCCTACCACAGTGATTGGCATGTTTGTAGTAAAAGCGTTTGCATCTGAGCAGTTGTGACTTTTCCCTATAGAGGGAGTTGATTTGTGTACGAGTGGAATGTAGTCGGGCTTCTAGGTCAGCTGCTGGGAGCCTTTTGTGTAACATCTTTAGGCGGTGAAGTTCTTGCAATAATGTCTCCTTGCAATAAAATATAGCCTTACCTTCTTTAGTCTTTTAAGTCTGCTGCCCTGCTGTATGAACAACCCTCTAATGAAGCATTTGTGAGCTTCCCAAATGTGGGGCAGGTTATCTGTAGATCCTTCATTACTGGCAAAAAAAAAAGTAAGTTCTTCCTCAACCCTTTCAAGTAGTCCCGGGGCTTTAGGCAAGTGTCTCATTGAGTCTCCATGAACCAGAGACCTCTATTGTAACTGCGGCATGATCAGAGAAGGTTATGGAGCCAATATCCAAGCCAAGAATCTGCAGGGTGGCATTATGGGAAACCAGGAGGAAGTTAAGGCCTGGAATAGGTGCTATGAATCGGGGAAGAGGTTCTAAGAGAAGAAATATAAAAGAAAAAGAAACCAGTTTGTGTGTACAAACTTTAAATTGGCTAAACAACTCAAAGGAGATGTAAGACCAGCCTTCTTAAATCAATTTTTACTGTGAGAGTCCACTGAGACTCCTTTTCAGGAAGATATTCCCTGTCTTTACTCACTTTAAAGTGCACCTTGCAGTAAATTTACTAGACTTCCATGAATATATTTCTGAAATTCAGTATCACCATATGGAAGGAAGCAATCTGCAAATGCTCTGCCCATGATTTATTAAAACCTCTCCAAGGCTGGAAAAGATACACTTTCATCAGTAAAGCTGGGTGATCCAGCAAACCTGGAATGGATTTCTTAAAAGTCATTTGCTATTTATTAGCAAATGTTTTCAATCCTGGACCCAATCCATGCCAATTTGATGGATCACCCAGCTTCACTGATAAAAGTGTATTCTATCCAGCCTTGGAGAGCTTTAACAAATCAGGCTCTATATGTCTGCTGTGGAGAGGGGAAGCATTATACAGTTGACATTCAAAAATCTGGTAAACTCCAGAACCGAGGAGTGCCGGATTTTTAAAAGTTATACCCACCTCCACACACAGGCCATCCTTACTCTCGCAGCACCCGCGGACATCTGGCACAGTTCCAGGGAGCAGGCAGCAGAGATGTCTCAAGGTGTATTTGGTGTATCAAGCAAGACCTAACAGCTGTTTCTGCAGAACAGCGCCATCAAAACATAAGTGGCCAAACAGTGTAATGCAGTCCCTGTATTGAAAATTCGATCTGAAATTCATGCCGGAAAACTAAAGGATATGGATTATCGATGGCCGGATTTTCGATCAACTGTATCTGATTCTAGGTCCATTTTATTGACTACTACCTAAAAAAATGTTTTTTTTACTCAACTTCCAACTTCCAAGTCTGATGAGTTAGTTTGGATGCTGGAACTCCCAGCTGACTATGCCAGCATGACACATCATTTTGTTCATACTTGTCTATCATTGTGTGTAATTAAAATGGGTGCTTGCTAAAATGAAACCAAGTTGTGAAATACAGTTTTTGCAGACATTATGTAACATAGCCTTCACGTCCTTCTTGCAGAAAAATCCTTCCTCGGATGAACCAGTCTGGCCTAGTCCCTCGACCAAAGTTGTCACAGAGCAATGGTGGTCCCATTTATCCTCTGACGGTAAGTAGTTATCCGATCTTTCAGGAGATATTATAGAAAAAAAAAAGTCCTGTAACTCCTGTTTCATTTTCAGTATTACTCTGAGGCTGTGCACCTTTAAAAGGAATTTTAGAAGCAGATTAGTCGCTGGTTTTATCTTGCCCTGCTATTTGCTGATACGCCTTTATAGCCTTTCTGCTCACAGTCACCGGTTGCCTGTTAAAGCATACTTAAACTCAGAATTTTCACTTTACATAGAAGGGTAGATAACCCTTTTATGTTTAGTAAAAATTCTGTTTGTTTTTTTTACGTGCAACACCCTCTTTTTTTTTTTTTAAAAGGGTGCAGTACTGCCCTCTAATTCAATAGAGAATAAATGGGAACGCATAGCCTCCCAAGATACCTACGTCATGCATCCCAGGAGGCTCTTGGGTACTCCTTCTGCACATGCCCGAAAAACTCAGGCATGCCCAGAAGGAGCCCTTTTGTCAAAAGGGAAAAAAATTGCCGATCTCACGCATGCGCAGTGAGATCGGTAAGTTTTTTCCCATGTATCATCATTTGTATTGTCTGGTTTTCAAACAATTACAATACTGCCAACATCCCCAATATACATTAGAGAATACAAAAACAAAGAAATGACTGGACTTTAACAGCTGTAAATATCATAAAAATATCATAGATTTTTTATTTCCTTCATTCAAAGTGACAATTAAAATATGCATGCCTCTTTCCATATACCAAATTTCAGGAAGAGTCTGATTGACATTCTAACATACGGTACATAGGCTAAATACATTGTACACAATACATATGTTGAGATCATCCGAAGCGTTTCGCAGACTATGTCCGCTCCCTCAGGGATGTAATAAGTACAGATTGTAGGTGTATCAGCACTACTACATGATACAAAATACAATACCATTATACAATAATTTTTTTCAATATAATCAAATCTTTCAATACATACCAAAGTAGTTGTTCAAGTTACCGTTATGCTTATTCCCTTGGTATGAAGGCAGGCAGAAGGTGGGATTAAAATTACAACATATGGAGATGGTGGTGTCCCATATATGTTCTCCACAGTAATATTCAGTCCTTCTCCAATTAATATTGGTGATGCTCACTCCATTATGGAATTTCAACAAGCAATTGTCTTCAAAAACTAGATTTATTCACGGTGTATAAGAAACACAATGAATACTAGGTAATAGGTGAATGAATACTCACTAATAGGTGAGATGTCCAAAATCTTTACACGTGTATATATATATATATATATATATATATATATATATGTGTGTCTCCGCACATATATATGTCTCCACATATACACATCCATTTATTGGATCTATATCCTCATGTTGGGAGTTACCAAACCTGTTCTAGGTCTATATAGCTGCATTATCCAAAATGGAGCACCAACATTAGGAATTAACATATTTAAATCACTGTGACTACACTATTCCAGGGGAAGGACATTCTACCATATGCATTGTCTCATGATATAGAAAACAAAGAAGAAAAGGCGTCCTTCAATTGATATTATTTTATTATGTTATTTTTTCCATTGGCACCCAAGACCATCTTGGCAAGCACTGATGTAGACCAGGACCTTCCAGTAGCATCCTTGTTTAATACAGAGCTATTTTCATTGGAGTTTTTGCCATAATAGGCAACTATGCACAACGTGATTACCTTTTCAGGTCCAAGATCCTGTCACTGCAGGATTCCCCCAAACTCACCATCTTTGCTGCCATCTTCCAGGTTCACTACATTACTTTTAAGCCATTGGTGATGTAACACTGTCCATGGCATCTATGTTCTCCGAGGTGCTGGGAACAGAGCCCAGCTAACAAAAATCTATTGGTTTGTTTTTCTTTTTTTTTAAAAAGAGTCTGTGTATTTCTCCTTTGCCAAAATATTTGCCTCCTGACTACTTTTTTTTTTTTTAGGTTTAGTTCCACTTTAATTACTGAATTACTGTAAAGTTAAACTCGGTTAACACCAACAAAACTATATGTTTCTGTTCAGTTAATAAGCTCATGACATTAATTTATGTATCAGAAAGTTTTGTATTTTAAATTTTTGTATATTAAAAGACAGGAGTTTCCCTTTAAATTCATTTTTTCATCCTAAATTTCTGTATATTCAGTACTCGCCCTACCTGTTTTTCCAAATCAACCTGGAAAATCAAGACAGCTGTGCGGAATATTGCGTTACAAAGAATTTCATTCTGTAAATATATACTTTATAGGGTTATTACAAGGTCTAGCTCAGAAAATGGACTTTGGCCATCAGAAAAGAAGAGCTCCAGATGCATCTTCTTCTGTTTTCAATGAATCCCAACTATAAGAAGAGAAACTTAAATCACACCCTCTGGGAACAGTGGGATTAAAAGAAATCTGACACTGGTTTTTAAACTATTAAACCAGAACTTAAAAAGCAAGGGAGTGGATTTTAAAGAAAAGCTATGATGGCGGGGGTTTGGGCTACTTGTTTTCAGTTAGTGTTTCAGTTAGTGTTGTATTGTTGTCCTGAACTATATTTTTATGTTGTTTTTTTACATTTTTGTAGCTACCTGCTGTGATTACTATACTTATATTTAGATTGACAAAGGTTCCCTCTGGTGGTCATCTGTAAAAAAAGATTAAAATCAGCATCCCAGCTGAAAGTAGAAACCCAGTGGGCCAAAATTTAGAACCTCTCTCAGATTTTGATTGATGTTGGTCTTCCTGTTTGAAAGATTTCTTCTTCTTTCCTGTAGTTGGTGGTTATCAGAATAGGAAAAAAGAAGAGAATTTCTAAAGAGACAGGGCCTTCAAAAACCTTTTTTTTTAAGTACCTGACACGTGACCTTCCATGGCACCTGTTTCTTCTATTAGAAAAGTTCAGGCCCCCTGCCAACTAGTAGTCTTCCTGCCCTTCTTTGTGATGTATTTACCACTGCAGTTGGAGCCTGTAAGGACCCCGTCATTGAACAGCCAATGGGAGGTAGCTACATAATTTAGTCAGTCTGAAAAAATAGCCTTACACTTTGCAGCAGTTTGGAGAAAACAAAACACAATGAGTTAAATGACCATGAGAATGACCAGGAGGTCGTCCAAGAAAAAAGAAAACAATTCTTTAAGTCGTCATTCACTGCTATTAACTATTTAATGTGATAAAGTCCTACAGCCAATACTGTAATGACATTGAAGATGTGTGCCAACTTCTAGGGATGATTATTCTAGAAGCAGTTAGGAAATGTCAGAGGGATTCCCCTCTTGGCAGATTTAAGTGAACCTGGGATTATGGACAACAGCTGGGGATTGCAGAATCATAACAATCAAAGCCACCTATAGTTACCTCTGCTCCAAATGGACTGTCCACATGCTCTCTTACCAATGCCAACATCTCCTCTTAGTCTTTTTCCTGATTTGGCATCTTTGGACAGCCTCATTGGCATGCACAAAAAGGTTATTCATATATCTACGAAGGGGAAGAAAAACTGGGGGTGGTCTGAACTGAATGGAGCTTTAAAGTGAAATCAAAGCCACCTATACTTACCTTTGCTCCAAAGATACAATGTCTATGTGCTCTTTTACCAACACCAACATCTTCTCTTGTGATTTGGCATGTTGGACTGGCTTCATTGGCATGCACAGAGGGGTTAATTCATCCCAACAAAAAGGCATGCAGAAAATGTAAACTGCATGCGTAGCACAATGTACATTCTAAAGAAGTTTGTGGGAAGGAAAATAAGAAACATTTTTCAGTATGTCTTTTCTGCAAAGATCATTCTGCTTGGAATTTTCCTATTTCTATGATAAAGTTCCACTTTATGGACTACTGAAATATACCTAGTTGGATCTTCAGTCTGTTTTATGCAGACACAAGCCCAAAGCCCATCAACAGAGGTTTTATTTTTGGACAATTAAATTGATATTAGATGAATTAATAATTCCCACTGTAATTCTGCTGTAACATTTATTTTATAGTGGACCTATAACATAAAAAAATGGCGAGCAGACAAGTCATTTATTGCAGAAAGGAAAGATTATGTTTCTTCTGCAACAAAATAAACTTACCAACCTATTTGGATTTTTTTCTAATATACCTGTCATACCCGGCATACCCCACTGCTGGGAATGAAATAATTCACATGCATGCGTGGGAGTTACGTCATTCCGGCCTGACCAGTCAAGGTAGCCAAAGATCCCGAACCCAGAGGAGCACCGGTTAAAGATGCCGGAGTCTTCAACGAAGTGAGGAAATAGTGAGGATACAGATAGTTGATTTTATTTTATTGCATAGCTGACCTAGTCCGTTCCTTCTGATACACAATCTGCCTCTTCAAATTTTTATTTTTACAGTGTAGTTCCTGCTTTCACTGTAAAACTTACAAGGTCAGTAGTTGTCATTTTTTTTTTTTTTAGTCAGGTTCAAACAAAAACAGTCCTAATAAACATTTTCTGTAGAAATATACAAATATGTGACAGACATGTAAACATCAAGTTTGGAGAAATCACATGGAGAACCCAAGCACCTCTATTTTGCGTTTAGAACAAAAACAGTGAACAAATAAAGAAAACAACGAAACTAAGAGAGAAGGGGGGTATGGAAACGAGCAAGAATAGGGTGGGGAAAAAGTTTGAATATAGGCTTTTTATTGGTAGTATAGGCCTTTCAACTTTGGACACTAAAGCAATAAAACTCAAGGTAAGGTGTCAGGTACAGCTGTTGGGTTTTATTGGGAAAAATTCTGAGGTGGTAACTTGTTATATTCTGATGTAGTGCTATATTGAATCCAATACTACCAGGTTCCAGTAAACTTTTCTGCTTTCTCTGTGCCAGATTAATTCCTTCGTACAGTATATATCATGCACTCTCCTCAGCCATTGGCCTACCGTTGGAAGGTTCTCCTGCTTCCAGCATGCCGGTAAATGCTGCAGTAGAGAATGGTTGTACCTCTTTTTTGACATGCTCGAAACATGGAGGAGAGCCAACTCGTCCTTATTCATTATGTCTGTATTTGTGAGCTTAAATGTTATGTCTGCAACCCCAGCCCAAAAACCTGCCAGGGCCGGACTGTCCCAGAAAATATGTAAGAGCGTACCAGGTGCTGTTTTACATCTCCAGCATCTGCCATCAATATGAGAGTATATCTTTTCTAATTTAACTGGGGTTCTGTACCAGTGGGTCAGCAATTTTTATTTGACCTCTTTATATTTGTTGCTGATTGCTGCCTTATGTCCAAAATATAACAAAAAATGTCTCAGTTCGTCCAGCAGTTTTTTGTTCTTCCTTAAGATCTCTGACCGTGAGAATATTTTTATTGCAAAAAGTACACACACTTGCACACCACAAACTTTTCTAAAAACACTTTGCAAAGTATTTACAGTTTGAAATATTTACTGCTGGCAGAACATCTAACTCTTCTATAACCCAATACACCCAACAAAAAGGGATAGGCTTCATATTGCTATCTGAGGTTTAGGAAAAGATTTACAAAACTTATAAAAACATCACTATTTAAAGCTGACCTTAACACATCACGTACTCCACAATCTCTTTATCCTTCACCTGACCACTATAGTTTTAAATAGAGCTCCTAATGTCCCCATTATGTAAACCTGCTCTACGATTACATATGGAATCTTCAGACTCATTTTGATGATAGAAAATAAAAAAATGTAAAGATAAAATAGACATAAAATATAATGAAAACAATAACAAAAAATCAACAAAAAAAGGAAAGAAAATTTTGTTAAATAATGCCATACATACCAAAAGTTCACAAACCGGTCAGATGATGAAGGTTTTATTTATCCCTGGATATAAAACGGTTCAGTATATAAACCCTATTTTATTCAATGACCTTGGATCCTTAATCTTCTTTTATTTAGTATCTTAGTAGCATCTTCAGTGAGAAATAGGCTTAACCAATTACTGTAATTAGACTCTGCATAGTTCAAAATAAAGGATTAAACTGACTGTCTGCGTATGTACAAGTATGTTTGTTTGGAGCCATTTGGAGCTCTGAAAAGCCAGTTTTATGGCGCTTTCAAAAACATGTGCAGCTATGTAAATGTAATTTTTTTTATATATAATAAAGCCTCCTGGTACAAATGGCTGATAAGGCAAACAGGATTATTACACGGTATTAATATAGCACTGTACAAAGTCCATAGTCATGTCACTAGCTGTCCCTCAAAGGGCTTCACAATCTAATGTCTCTACCATAGTCATATGTCATTAACACAGTCAATGGCCAATTTTGGCCATAGCTAGTTAACCTAACCCCATGTTTTTGGGAGGAATCCGGAGTACCCGGAGGAAACTAATGCAAACACGGGGAGAACCTGCAAACTCCATGCAGATAATGCCCCAGCAAGAGATTCAAACCTGGGACCCAGCGCTTAGTGCTAACCACCAAACCGCCATGCTGCCCGTCCACACAGCTCCCTATAGCACAGCCCTGTCTATCAGAGAAGGGGTAAATGACCTTTCTTTGCTGCAATTTCACTTTCCTTTAAAGGTTCTTTTCCTATCATCATCCTGTAACTGAAACAGTACATAGAGAAGCCCATACCATTCATTCTGCTCCCCACCAGCAAACAGGGATCATGGTTGGCGCCCTGTACTGTATCTCCCTCCTTCTTAGCTGTTCTGTAAAATATTTACAATAGGCTGATACCATGTCAGATTTAGGTAACTATGCTGCTTAATTAAAAAAATACACAGCATAGAATAGCAATTACAGAGCTACATTATTTGTGCCTTTTATATCTGCCTGTTCATTTTTAAAATAAAATAATTTGTTAGTTTGCAGTTGTGTATGTTTGCTTATGTTTTACAAGAATTATACCTTACGATCGTTATTGTCATACAGGTCTGGCATTCTCTCGGTGCCAACGTTTACTTTGAACCCATGAGAGCCTTAAGGACGGCATTCAGTAATCCCCAGAGGAAAAAAACACAAACGTCAAACGTCAAAAGAAATGATCGAGTGATCGTAGTGCAAGTGTTGTCTGTTCTGGATTGTGAGAAGGTCGGTTGGAAAACATTAGTAAAACAAACATATAAACCGTGATTAGGATTTAATGTCTAAAACCCAGGAGATCCTTGTCTCCAAAAAACATCATAATAGGTTATCCATGTTATAATATCCATAATAAGATACAGGGCTGTCTTTATAGATTTATAGTTTATTAAGTTTTGATGATACATTTTGATGGGTTCCCTTCTTGGTTATGGCCTCTTTCAAACTTTCATTTGCAAACTGTGCAGTACGTTGCTCCTTGGTGCTTAATCAGCTGCTACTATGCACCTAAAAGCAGCAAATCATACCGTAAATTATTACATTTACACATGTTGCTTTTAAGTTTGCAGTGTGTTTTTTTCCTTCAGAGGAGGAAAAGCAACCACATTGCCAGAAGTGACACTGCACACCCAGGGAAAACTGTAATGTAACTGTGTGCACAAAGTTATTCCAAACTACTCCCAACAGTTGGGAGCCCATTTGAGCCTGTGGTACAACATGACAGTTAAGCAAAAGTTTGAAATGGGCCCTATACAGAGATGCTGAGTAGTGTTACAGCTCCAATGTCTGGCTCCCAAGTCTTTTTGACCACCCCTGCAGAACACATTTACCAATGTCCCTTCCCTGGAGGAAGATTTTCTCCAATCACAGTACAGGATGTCAGTTATTTGAGTTGTACTGTTCAGACTGCAGTCTGACTGAATTTAAGCAAAACAATATTTATTCTGGTGTAAGCCAAATCTCAAGGAAAGAAAAAGCAAAAGTAAAAGGTTAGATTTTAATATTATAATTATGCTTGTTCCTAAATATAGAAACAACTGCTGGAGATCATTTGTTTCTTAATGCTCAGTTAGGTAATATTTGATATTTCATTGTTACTCTTTTGACTAGCACTTTATGTCTCTCAACAGTTTGTCAGATTTCCAGAATTGCCCAAAGGTTCCATTAACAGGTCCCCTCGGCCGATTGCATCTTTGAGCCATCCAGCCGCTTTGGCAAGAATTAACCATAACCTTGTGTGTAAGCCTGAGCAGAAATACTCTGACACAGGACATATCCAGGACAGAAGAACAAAGTTTGGTTCAGATCTTCCAAAAATTTACGGACCCACTGTGAGTGCAAAGAGACTGACCGAACCAACAAAACGTATCAGACTATCAATTAACTGCAGATCTTGTGCGCCACTTACCCAGAGACACTACAGCACCAACCTCAATGGAAGCGCAATGAGTAATAATAAGCCTGGATAACAAATTAAAAATTTCACCTGCATTATAGCATCCTATTAGATTAAATTCCATTAAAGTTTTCGCCAAACTGCTAAATGGACTTGCAACACATGTTCAGATTGATGCTGTCTTGTATTCCACTCTGCGGCAGGGTGATGATCTCTAGAATGTGTAGATCTGCAAATATGTGACCGTGTTCCACCTCTTGCCTGCAATTTGGCTACCAGACAACTCACCACATTGATGACAACCACTCGGTTCTCCTCAATAGAACCCTGGAAAACCTCCATCTCCATTATTGACGTACCTGCCTATTCTTTAAAATGTCTTTATTGAACAGATACTTTATAATCTTATGGTGAAAATACCTTGCTCTTTGTTCCAGCAATTTTTACTGCTAGAGCATTGCAAAACTCAATATCAATAAGGAAAATTAATTGAAAAATTGAGGCCCCTGCTGTACCCCTTATGGTCCCTGTTACTCATTCTTCTGTGTGTACTTCCATATCCCTGAAGAAGCAGATGTGCGAAACGCACCAAGAAGAGTTCTCAGTCCCATATGTAGGATAAAAACATTAAATCTCTATGGTCATGTAAAGTATGAAATATGGGGTGTGTGAGGTCTATAGATGCTATTATGGGAGTACAGTTAGTGCCCGAGTTAAGGACATCCTACATACAGACAACTCCTAGATACGAACGCTAGTTCCTGTGCAGGACAGAGGCTTGATGGGGGGGTTTTGCATGACTTGCAGAAGAAATCTTTTGCTAAACACAGCTGAGCAACATGTAACTCTTTAATGACCAAGGCAAACTCTGCAGTTGTTTCTTTTTGCATATTAAATCACAGCTTGCTCCAGAAGTTAATGAATATCTAGGCTCCAACAAGTTTTTTTTTTTTTGCTCACTCACAGTGAGGATTTTATACAGTAACTGACACCTCACTGCCTAATATGTTGAGACAAACATCTGTCCTGATTTCCATTAATAAAACAATGTACCTGTTCCAACTTACATACATATTCGACTTAAGGACAAACCTACAGTCTCTGTATCGTATGTAATGCGAGGACTACCTGTAATTCATTACAATGAACAGAAAAAGTTTGTATACAGACATGCTGTTGTTGGAAAATATATGTATATATTTTGAAAATATATGTATATTATATTTTGTATAGTATTATATGTTATGTAAATAAATAATAATTTATGAAGTTGATTCAAATTGGCATACCGTATTTCATGAATATATATATCAAGTAAAAGGTATAATAAAAGTCCAAACTTTTATATAATAAATTCTTTAGTTATACAGATTACTTCTATTGTGAAAAGAAGCAGAAAACACCAACCATTATTTAGCACACATATGTAATGAGCCAATATGGCTGTCCCCGTGTACATACATAATCACAAACCAGTACTACAGATGGAAGCTAGGTACATAAAATGCTATTACATATTTTTTTTATTTACATTTTTTCCATTTTGTATGAATTATTTATAATCTCTAATAAACTAGCCTAATGTAATTTCCTTTATTAGCAGAGGCATCCTAAGGACATTGGTTGGATAATAAGATATATAATCTCTTGGAAAAGGAAAATAATTCTTTCTCAAGGGCTGTCTCTTTTTTGGGCTGCAGATCACTGCAGGGATTATGGGAGGATCATGACAAGAAGCAGCCATTGTGCACATAATATCAGATTTGGTCAGTTTCACTAGGTCACTACCATTAAGTGCTGGAAGTTCTGCAGAGGATTTGATTGGCTGTTTGCAGCATCAAAACTAGTTTAGTTTTACAGATAACATCATGGTACAGTAACAATAAATAAGCTGGCCACTTCTGGAACTCTTCATTATGGGACAAAACCAAAGCATTGCTAAGGAGGAAATTGATGTGGCAGATTTGCAGGAAATGTATAAGAAGTTTGTCACAGAGTGCCCCAGCGGAGCATTATATTTGCATGAATTTAAAAGGTTTTTCGGAATTTCGACAAATAATGAAGCATCACAGTTTGTCGACCGAGTCTTTACTTCTTTTGACAGAAATGGGGTAAGTGGTTTTCTTTCAGGCTGCTTTAGTATGATTACAAGCCATTTTGTTTAATTTGATTTATTTAGACATAGTTTGGAATTCCTTATCCAATGACATAACTATTAGAACTTATATATCATAGAGGAAGGGCTTATTTATAGCATATCTAGAGCCAAAAATAAAATGTAATAGATTGCCTCTTACCGTCCCTTAGGTCAATGTTTCTTTAACTTTTTAACTTGGGAGAAGCCCTCGAAATAATTTTGAGGTCGTATGGAACCCCTTAGATCAGGGGTCCTCAAACTTTTTAAACAGGGGGCCGGTTCACGGTCCCTCAGACTGTCGGGGGGCCGTACTATAGTTTGAAAAAAAACAGGAGAACATTCTTATGCACACTGCACAAAACGTATTTATTGTATAAAAAACATGAAAGAACAATACTATATGCACAGCACACTTGCCGATCATTAAAAAAAAAAGTGGCTTTAAAATTGCTTGAGATTATTCCTTTGCATGGAAAATGCACAGATAAATTTGAATTTTCACTGTGTGTATTGAAAATGCAAATTTATCTTGCATTTTCCATGCAAATGAATAATCTCAAGCAATTCATTAATTTGCTTCTTTTTATACACCCTACCCTACACCCAACACTACTATTAATTAAAAAAGGGCTGCTAAAAAACTTTGTCAGTGTCTGCTACCTGTCACTCATTGCTGCCTTCATACATCGGCTGGATCACACTGCAGCACATGTGTACATGATCAATGTGCATAGTATGTGTATACTATTTACAAATGTACATTGATCATGTACATTTGTGCTGCAGTGAGAACCAGCCTGATGTATGAAGGCAGCAGTGAGTCTCTGCTCATACCTTCTCTGCCTGATGGCTTCAGCCCGACAGCTCCAGCGTTACCCCGGCAACAGTGGTGTCACGTGACCGGGTTCCCTGGAGTGCAGATGGCAGGCAGCCAGGGCTCAGGCAGCCTCAGCAGCCGGCGGGCCGGATGGACAACCTCAGCGGGCCATATTCGTCCCGCGGGCCGTAGTTTGAGGACCTCTGCCTTAGATTATTACTATATCCCATATATCACAGCCCACAGTATATTAGCATGGTAATCAGTAGGAAGAATGCCTATTATATTGCTTGCAAGTGGGTAGAATAGTATGCATACAGATAGCCAAAAAGATAATGGTAATAGTTAAACTGAACTGAACGTCACAAATTGCTATTTTCTCAAGGAACCCCTAGCAACCTCTAGAGGAACCCTAGTAATGGCCTTAGGTGTAGTAGTTGCATTAGGTTTCTTTTTGTTTAGCCTTCTTTCCTTCCCTTTATATTCTTCACAATTGTATCTCTGGAGGCAGTCATTGTTGTCCCTCAGATTAGACATCAAACATGTCTACCTTTATTATTTTCTATTTATAGTGACTTGATGTGATTAGCAGTTTACACACTAAAGACAAGAGCATCTGTACATTCTTTTAAGCTCACATGAAAATGACAAAGACACCACATTCTGTTGGATCAACAGGTATTTTCTGAATTTCCCAAAAAGTGAAAACAAATGCAGCCAACACATCTAACCTTAGTAATTCACTGCTGCATGACCAGATATGTGACTCACATGATAATGATTGTCTACTCCCAAAACTGCCACACATCCATCAAACGCACCTGATTGATCACCATTCCACTCCGCCTGCTAATGTAAATCAATGAGAAATGCTGATTATTGGTAAAAGTTTAATAAGTGTTGGGTAAAACATTCCTTAATACACCCTCAGTGATTTTGCAATTGAGGTTTTATATACTTTTTTTTAGTGTTTAGGTGTTCTGTATTGTCAAAAGTCAGAAGCTTTAGTTCAAACACAAAAAAATACAACTAATGAATATGTGAATTAGCACAGCCTGAGATGTACCACATCCTTAATCAACACCCCAAACCTTGCACAACAACATTGCTAAAATGATAAATGATTAGGGAAAAGTAGAAGAGAAGATTTGGCTTTTCTTCAAATATCTATTGCATCATCAGTATTACATTATCTTGATGTACAGTAGTCTTTGAGAAATGAAAAAAAAACACTGGTACATTGGTTCCTGTTATGAGTTTTAATTCTAACGTTATTCCTTTGGCTCTATGTGGGGGGGGCTTGTACGTTAGGTTCCTCATGCATTATCTAAGATGAAAGATAAGAGATCCAAGAGCTGCATGTTTTATGAAAAATTTTCACTCAATCTTTGAGTAAGCATGTCAGTTTCTTATGATCCAGTTCAGTTTGTTTTTAGTAAATTCCAGTGATATACTAGTGGCTTTCAAATAGAAAGCTATTGTTATTTGTGTATAAAATCAAGTGGACAGTTGGCTTTGAAAGTGCTTCATCTAGTTGTGCAAATAGGGGTGTTTCTAACCGTTTAGGTCAGACATGGGCAAACTATGGCCCCCGGGCCATATACGGCCCGTTAGGCTTTTTTATCCGGATAAAGCGGTCCGCGTCTCTGGCCGCGGCGGCCCCCAGCAGGGTCTTTCTCCTGACTCCCCTTGGGGGGCACCGGCCAATGCCGCGGACCATGTCCCCTGCTCAAATCCTGGGTTCGAGAAAGTGGGGGGAACAATCCGCCCACTCTCCCATCGCAGGCCCAGATCTGCAATGGGAGAGTGGGCTGGGTTATGCCATCATGACGTTACGGCCCGGCCCGTCTGCCAAATTTTAGGTCAGATTTTGGATGAGTAAAAAAAATTTGCCCACTCCTGGTTTAGATAAATTGATTTGGGTGACTGAATTGATGAGGTTGTAAATTCTGATCCAGAATCTTTTAATTTATGGGCAACTCCACCAGGCATTAGAACTTTATCGTTTGCTTCAATGAGAGAAGTATTACAAGATATAGCCAAAGCTGAGCTCGCAAAACTCTGCCATTCTTCAACATTCCAACTGACACACATATAGAAGAGCTTTTTACGAGGATCAAATAAAGCTAAATATACAGCCGAAATTCTCCCCTTAGATTCAGATAAGCCTGACCATGACTTTTTAAATGCTGTGCTTTGATAGGGGGTAATTGCTTCTTTAAGTTTAAATTTCAAATACGGTCAGGGCATTAACCTGAACATCTCTGAAGGTGGGAGTGAGTATTTTTTCTGTAGTGTAGCAGTGCTCATATTATCCCTTAAGATCCCATAAGATCTCCAATACAGCATATCCTCTTATCTAGCCACCACTTAAATTGTAGTTTGTCACAACCTGGAGGGAACCCTGGGTTGTCCCATAGGAGTGTCAAGGTTCATGACATTTGAATATGGTGATATGTATTCACAAATGTGTTTCTCTCCCAGGACAACACAATAGATTTTCTGGAATATGTGGCTGCCCTGAATCTCGCTCTTCGCGGGAAGCTAGAACATAAATTGAAATGGTCTTTTAAAATATATGATAAGGATGGCAATGGCTGTGTAGACAAGAAAGAGCTAAGAGAGATTATCCAGGTAAAGATACAATTATTAGGAACCATGTTACATTGTATTTGCTTTGAAGATTGAAAAGCCCAATTAAAGCCTAATTTATTTAATAAAACTGATGCCCAACACGTTTTACAAACAAAAAACGCTGCTATACCCTAAGGTCCATTTCAGCCTTACAGCAATGTACCACATTTTCAACCATATTCCCAACGCTCTGATTTAACTGATTTCAAGAAACTATGTGCAGAATCCTGTTAGACCCTCTCACTGTTACCAAGATTTGCATGCATTGCATAGAAATACAAAGATCTAGTGAGAGACAACACCTTGTTTAAAATAAAGGTATAAATAATATATTCATTGGAATGTTGATGAGGATTGCGAAATATGAGTTTATTGTAATAAACATTAAACACATTTAAAGCTGCTAAATACATTAAAAGAGAAAACCTTCTGTCTTGGATGTTGCACATTTTCTGCAATCCCTTACTTTATGAAAAAAGTCTTTAACTATTTTTGAGATGTAAACAAGAACCTGTGGATTATATAAATAAATCTGATATCAAAAAATTATGCTTAACATTAACTTTGATGTTAGTCTATTTACAGCATTAAGAAAGACTGGAAGAGGGACCAGGACACACAACTACTGAGCCCTGACGACATTTGTGAAAGAATCTTTCAGCTGGTGGATGAAAATGGTGATGGTAAGATCTACAGCAGCCATTATTTTATTTCAAGGTGACATATTTGTTGTGTATTATTATATTTAATTATTCCCTTCATGCACTTTTATGTCTTTCCCCTCCATTATTAAACATATAAAATTTGGTAATCATTAGATAGAAGGAGGCACAATGGTTTATGGCTAGAACTTTACAGCAATATAGTTCCAGGTTAAATTATCAACCAGGATATTAGTGGGTGATCTCAGTTTTAGCTAGAGTTATCCTTCAGTTAAAGCTCAGTGGTGACTATTCTTCTTTAATTAACATGGTGTGTACTTGAAGTTATGGGTTAGGCATTCCAGGATATGAATGTGAATAAGAATGGGAATGGGAAAGAGAATATATCAGGAGGTGGTTCCGGGATGTATTTGCTGTATGCAAAAATGGTTTGCAAACAATAAGCTGGCCTGTTGGATGGATTAACCATTAAGGAAAATAAGCATGTCCTTAGGGCATAAAAGGGAAGGGGGCACCACAGAAATGTTCCATAGCCAAATTTACCATGGTCCATGTGCCATATGGTGCAATACTGCAAATGGTGCAGCTGAACCAGGATCTGCAAAAGGGGCCCCCACATTAAATGAAAAAATTACATACAGATATATATAATATTAACAAGAGCACTCAGAGAGTTCAGAAAAAAAGGGTTCATTTTCTCAATTGAAGTATATTAAAAATCCCATAAGAACAACTAGGCAACAAGGCAGGCTGGAGGCCTTATCTCTATTAATTATAGAATCAGATGTGTTACATAGGATTAATTTTGAGGATCTGAACGAACTTTGCAATTAAAAAAAGTAGGAGAAAACTTTTAAAATATAAATAAAGTTGAAGTATACAAAAATAAACATTATTTTCCATCTTACTGTTTTGTTTAACGATAAATAAACTTTTATATTATGGTTTAATATTGTTTATATTTTGAATTACATACATATCAGGGCACCAACGTTTTTTAAGTGCTTAGGGTCCTATTCTGGCCCTGCCTTTATGGTTATCTCGAGCAACTTCTTTTGGCGATTGGACAGATTGGTGAGTCCTGGGATCATCAGGTAAAGTGCCTTTGATACATATATAACAAGAACATGGTCTGCATTGCAGTTTGTATGTTGATCTAGAGGAGCAGCAGTGTCACCCTAGGGTGTGCGGTGAGTTATGCCTACAGTCTCATCCTCCTCTTCATAGCATAGGTGGAGATTTTCAATGTACAATGTAACTCATCAAAAGAGCAGCACTGGAGTCAGATTCAACAGCTAACTGTGTTCTTATCGAACAGATATAATTAAGACAAATGCATTGTCAGGATTTGCATACACTTTAAATCTAAACAGAAGCCACATTTTTACAATCATGGTAATAAATACTATGTTGTATCAACATTTATTACTCATACTGATAATACTCTCACATCACAAGAACTTAATATTAATTTGCAATGAGGGAAAAAGATAAGTAGTGCTACCTACAGTACAATATATACAACCAGCCCCAAATTATATGACCAATGTCAAAACATTCATCCCAATAACAAACGATACGTAAAAATACCAATTCTAATCGTATTTCTTTTCCAGGCCAGCTCACATTGCATGAGTTTGTAGAGGGAGCAAGAAAGGACAGATGGGTTTCTAAGATGCTTCAGCTGGATACGAACCCTTGTACCTGGTTTATGGAACAAAGACGGAAGAGTGCCTTGTTTTAGAGAGAAGACATCTGACTTATCCAGCATTATTTAAATACAGCCACACATGTTACTGTCAGATTGTATAAGCCACGTACAATCTTCTTTAGAATTTTATTAGTTAACGCCTATTGTTCTCATGTGATACATAAAGCTGGCCACAAATTACAAGATCCCACCACAATATGATGGAGAGATGGTGGGGCAAGAACCTAGCGCTGTTCGGGGGCAGTTATGAGCATTTCTAGCATCAGAATGACCCATTATCACAGATGGAGATTTCGCAACTTGTAAAATTTGGCCCTGCTTGACTATTTCTAAAATTAGAAGAAAACATAGCATTAGATCACCTGTACATCACTAGCCTGTAGGCAACTTGGCCTGAATCTGAATGCCATGAAAAAGTCATGAACCTGCTTGCATCGGGTAGAAGATGCCTTGCCTATTATTCTTAATGGCTACTCATCAATTGCAGGTCTAAATTCTGTTCATGTAATGCATTTGTTTGTATTAATAGCGGTGTATCCAATTAACATGCATTATTAATTCAGAAATGCTTTTCACTCTTATGCTACTGCTTTCACAAAGAAAATAAAACCATTAAATATTCTATCCATGAAAGGAAGCTTTGTCTGTTCACTTGAAAAAGGCAAAGGGTACATATACATCTATGAGGTTTTGAAGAATGTTAAAAAATACTGATTGTTGCTTCCTTGCAGAAAGCTTATAAATGGCAGCACATTTAAATGTAAAATAAATCAAAACTGCACAACATTGGAATGCAATAAAAAGACAAATGTGTGAATATGCTATGCATGATATGGCAATACCCTATAATGCAGGTCATGGGTTAAAGTTAATTTGGTTGTTGGGTGCATAATGGAAATGGAACTGAATGATAGAATATAATGAGTCATTTAGGGTCTAATTGATAAACTACAACTACTAATAAAACAAATAAAGTCAAACATAAAAAAACCTTGCATGCAAAATGATTCTGGGAACACAACTCAAATGCAAATAACTTTTTCCATCCTGACATTCATCTACAACAGATGGCTGTCCTTCTAATTTAATACCTGCAGTTGCTGCTATTATCTTACTACTAACCTGATTTGTTCTGATCGTTTACAATTCTCTCTATGGGTTATTACTGTCTATTAGACACACACTCTGGGTCATTTCAGACTTTTGGTTGACCACAGCATTCTGCCACAAACCTAAACCTTCAACTGCTCCTATTCAAGTGAAAGGGAGTGGTTGGGAATCTTGTCACTTTCTTGAATCGCACCATGATCCATTCAAACTATGTGCACAAAATGATTCAGCTTGCTAAGTATCTGGGAGTAGCCAACTGCGGGGTCTTCAACCACAAGTGTGAAAGGTGCCTGAAGTATGAGAGAAAGGTAACAGCAAAGAAAGATATACGCAAGCTATATGTTCTTTGAGAGGTTTTAGGGAAAGTCTTTTTAATGAAGTGGTAAATCTAACATTCACTAAACATTCTATGGTGCGCATGTTTTTTATATAGCAGTAACTGATTTTCCACCAGGGAAAGTTTGGTGAATATCAGATGCACTTTT
>NC_092866.1:55675246-55676437 GCF_032062135.1 Pyxicephalus adspersus | reverse complement strand
TGCTTTGTTTTATGGTGTAGTCTCTTAAAGGATGGCAAAGGAAGACTGAATATATGCTAATGATATGATATGAAATATGATAAGCTAAGTGGGAAAATATTTTTTTATGCTACTAAATGTCAATTTAATTGACATATAATTTAAAAAAATGTAAATCAATATTTACCTTAGTAATAAAGAATTGCAACATTTGAAAAAAATATTTTTAGCCTTGTACATAACAAATAAAAACAAAAGAAATAAATAAATATACAAACCTTATATTACCTTGGCTTTAATAGTAGAGCAGAGACATCTTGTGGCCACAAGTGGTGGTGCATTAAACTTTAGGATGAACTAGGGAAGAATATTTGTTAAGATATTTTTGTTGCTGTATGCTTTTAAGCAAAATTCTCTTCATTCCCTTTCGGTCCTAGAGGTGCATCAGGGCGCAATCTCTATTGCCCTAATGAATCTCTGGATAATGGAGGGTATAACTTATCCCCACTTTAATTAAATCCTCACAACAAATATATTTTAAAAAATGTAAAACATATTAATTACTAGGAGCTGAGATGGTTTTTCCATACATATATTTTTCAGGACCTGTAGTCACACCTGCAATTCAGGTGTCTGCCTGAAAAATAAATGGAACCACTACTTGGTGTGGCAGAGGATGGGCAGTGAATTAGGGGGGTGGTGGGTCATGCTGTATGCTTGATGTTTGTGTGAGGTTCCAGGTGGTGTAGGTGCAGGTGCATTACCCCAAATGGTGTTTTTGATAAAAACTTTTACTTTAAGGTGTTTTCTCATGTTTCAGTAGGTAATTTTAAATCTTTGATGGGATGAACTTTTCTGTGCACAGCTCCTGAATATATTCAACTCTGTTTTAGATGAAATTGAAAGTGAATCAATGAGCCACAATAGGCTTAAACCTGTGCTGCTACCAAGGCCACCATCAGACATTTCTAGGTCCCATACTAAGTACATTTCCTGGGCCCCCTTCGCCCATGATTAAAAGCTCTAGACTTGTACAAATTATGTTCTTTTGATCAGGGCCCAGTACAGAAGTATACCTTGCCCCCCGCTTCCCCCCAATGGTGACCCTGACTACTGTGGTAGCACATGCGTGTTTCCATGTGTTTTGTGCGAAATTTTGTGTGCACATCTGCACAGTTATATATATATATATATATATATATATATATATAT
>NC_092866.1:55531673-55670239 GCF_032062135.1 Pyxicephalus adspersus | reverse complement strand
TAATGACCTTTACAATCTATCATGTGAAGAGCTTCTAATGCATTAGGTGCAGCATTTGCATTAATGACAGCAGAAGGTTTCAGTTCACTTTACTTGTAGATGGATGGCTGGGCCGTGACGTTACTAGCCCAGGCAGAGATTAAAGGAGGAGGATGCTGCTTCCTGTAGGGAACTGGCAGAACAAGTCGAGCCACGTTTTTAAACAACATCAACCCAAAGAGGGACTGTGGCTGTAAAAATATTTTTCCTCAATCAATTTGATGCAGGTGGTGATGGTTCGCAGTGCATTTAAATTTCTACATTGGGGTTGGAACCATTGTTACAAGTTGGGGAGATGAAAATTATGAAAATTTCTGATAGTACATAACTGGTCAAATAAAACCACGTCCCTCAATTATTCACAGGCAAGGTATTGAACACGAAAGTTCAGAAAAGTGGGGCTTTTAAAGGGCTACATATAAAACAACAAATTTTATTATACACAACAATTCCTAAAAAATGATAAAAACAAATACTGGTGTGGAGTATTTTCTTACTGTGATTTAATTTAACCCTTAAATTAATCCAATAGTACAGTACATCACCCCTTTAGACCATTATTTAACGGGGGGGGGGGATCTATTTGACGTGTTTCGCAGCTTCTACAGGAATGGGTTATATAAATAGATTTCTAAAATCCCTTGTATCCAAGGTTTATACAGGTAGTCCCCGTGTTACATATGAAGGACTGAAACTAGGTTTGTTCTTAAGTTGAATATGTATGTAAGTCGGAACAGGTACATTATTTTAAATAAATGCAATGAGGACCGACGTTTGCTTCAACATAATATTAGGCAGCATGGTGTCAGTTACTGTATAAAAACCTCACTGTAAGTTAATCACAAACAAAGCAAAAAAAAATGTATGCAGCCTAGACATTAATTACCTTCTGGAACAAGCTGTGCTTTGATATGCAAAAAGAAACAACTGCAGAGTTTGTCCTTGTCATTAAAGAGTTACAAGAGGTTGCAGAAAGAGCTCACCCCCCTAAGATCACCCACAACCTCAGCTGTGTTTAGCAAAAGATTTCCTGTGCAAGTCATGCAAACTGGCCCCTGCCCCTTCAAGCCTCTGTTCTGCACACAGAGCAGGGAAGCCCTGTTTGTATCTAGTAGGCATCCGTATGTAGGATGTCCTTACCACGGGGACTACCTGTAGGTTGTAAAAAATGCATGCAGGAGCAGATACCAACAGCTTAAACACAGGCAGGAGACCCAGAAGTGATGTCCATTGAGTGAGCCCAAACCTACTAGGGAAAAACCAATGAGAAATGTTCCAAAAACTGCATACTGGAAACCTTGCAGAATATTCCAGGTGCCCAAGGTGTTTGAAAGTATTAATAAAGCAAGTTCCCACCGTGTTTGTTTGGTCTCCTTTCTTGTTCAATACCTTGCGTGTGACCAAGTTGGGGATGTGGCTGCAGTGTGGTTACCATTTCCTCATACCAATGAACAGAACAACAGGGGAGACGATACAAGTAGCTTCTCCCCACATCAGCCCTATAGTGAATGAATGGGGGTGGCAGTAAATGGTACAGCTGTGAGGAACACTTGTGCATTGGGTTGCCCATTCTTAGCGTGTAGGTGCACTAAGAATGCCCTATATAGTGTTGGGATCTATAAAGTACCCCATGGCCACTTCCTTCCAATGAGCCAAGCCGTGGCTGAGAGGAGATGATGGGAATGATGCATTTTTAGTGCTAAGCAAGGGCAACCCAATGCACATGGGTTCCTCACATCTGGCGGCAGTAAGCAGTACTGTATCATTTACTGCAACCCCCATTCATTAACTATGGGACAACTGCGGGAAGAAACTACTTTTATCAGATGCTCTTTCTTTAGACAGCTTAGCAGTGAGGTTGTGGTGCTCATGTCAGGGTACTACTTTTTTTGTGTGAATCGCCTTTTCATCCATTTTTAAATGTTAGATAAGTATTATTTGCATGAACTAATTCTGTTAATGAAAAAGCAGGCACAGGAAGTAAAACCTGCTTCAAACTTCATTTAGACTTTGATGTCTACTTCTCGTCGGTAACTTTGAAACCAGGGAGTGCCAGTGGCTAATATGTTCCTCTTAGTTCAGGTTTCCTTTAACCTAGGGCCTTGGGTGTTCAGTCACATGATCTCAGCTAAAAGGAAGGATCAACCTATTTGAACAAAACTATTTGCTCATGCCTTTTTTTTTTTTTTAGCAGAGGTCACATGACCAAATGCCTAGGTTTATGTTTTGTATGAGGTTCAGGCCTCTGCAGCCAGATCATGTGATTCTGAGTGACTCCTTGCCAGCCATTCGGCCAACCACACTGCAGGGCTAAAGAACCAGCATTTGAGGGTTTGTGTGGAACTGAACCGCTAATTGCTGCCACCGTTATTTTCTCTATTGAGCTTCCACAGGAAAATACTACATCAGTGTTCTCACCAGGCCTTTTAAGCCATGCGCACCACCCAGCACTTTTCAGTAACCACCTGGCAGTTTTTGGGTGGTTACTAAAAAGTTGGGTTACAATACAGAGACTGCCACCCCCCTCTCAGCCAGCTTAAAAAAATTTAGGGGAGAATACTGGTACATGCAGCATCTCCTTGCTATGAGGAAAGCATAACTGTACCACAACCTCACCTCCAATTTGAACATAGCCCAGGCATTCATCCTATTTATCTTTTTTTTATCTATGACAGTAATTGATAATACATTTTTATATACATGTCACATATAGCTTAGTTTGTGTGAATAAAAAACAAAAAAGGCTGCAAAATCAACTACAATCCTTTTTTTTACTTCTTTTATGTGCAGCAACCATAGAGGGAATCTGGTTGCATTGGGCATCATTTATTATTATTATATTCTGGGCTCATTGATAAATAAAGCTTGTCATGTACTCCTTTACAAAGCTGTACTATTAAGAATAATCGCTGTCGGTATAACCAGAATTTTCTAATGAAAAGTGACCCTAGGGATAGCTGTCAGGATTATTGCTTTTATCCCCTGCGGGGTAATTATGCGGGGCTTCGGATTGTAAGAGGCAGGTATTTATTTCCTTTCTCTGATCATGAGTGATGAGTACAAAGATTACTTTACAGAGGCTGAGATTGACACAGCCTGTTCATGAGATATGCCGGTGATAAAAATCTGTACAGAGGAGATAATGAAGTGTTTGGCAGGGGGTGAAAAGCGTATATTGTTAGTGGTGATTTGTGGATAGACATTATTTAACTAATATGGTATTTATTCTGTCACTTATTACACTGCAGTTGGGTGGTAATGGCGCTTCATGCCTTGTCACCTGCAGGAAGGTTGGCTAGGGTTATATATTTAGAATAGGGTTATTCTAAGACAACGTTAGAATTTTAAATCTTTTTCACAAACTTGTACATGTAAAAGGTAATTCAGTGTTCTCCCCAGCCCCTTTTAGCTGGGCGCACCACCCAGCACATTTAAGTAACCACCCGGCTGTTTTTGGGTGGTTACAGAACAGTTGGGTCATAATACAGGGGCTGCCACCCGCCTAAAATTTCTTCCCACCCAGCTTAAAAAAAATTCTGGGCTGAGCACTGGTAATTATTAAACTTAATTCCTAAAGTGGAACTTTAAATATGAATATAATTTTAAAAAGATATCCCCTTGCCAATGCCAGGCAGGTTGTCAGCTTAATCCAGGCAAGTTGACAATGTCACTGCAAAAGACTCACCACCACCCCATCAAATGTACCCAGTGTTCTCCTCAGCCTTTTATCGCTGGGCGCACCACCCGGCACTTTTCAGTAACCACCCAGGTGTTTTTGGGTGGTTACTGAAGTATCGAGTCATAATACAAGGCCTAAAATTTTCTTCCCACTCGCTTACAAAATATTCTGGGTTGAACACTGTGTACCTTTCCCGCAATTCCTCCAACAGGCACTGCAATTGGCTGTGCCAGCAACACAGAGGTTTGGCAATGTTCCTGCACCAATCATGTGACAATGTTAGTGGTCTAGCAATTGGCTAGGAGAGCAGGTCACATTCTTTAACATACCCAAAACCGCAGGGTGCTCTTGATAGTTACTTAGGGGCAAAAAGCACGAGTAAGGTTGTATATCAATACTGGGGGATTCTTTTTGCAGAGCTGCTGTCAGAGAATTGGTTACAACCCATCAGAATGAATGATGCATCAGCCAAAGAACCAGAGTCAGATTTATACTAGTGTTTGGGTTTCCTTTGGGCACTGGAAACTTACTTTCTTTTATAGTCTGATAGTTGTCACCTAGACGGAATGTGGTGTTGAAGTTTCCCAAGTTGGCTCATCCTAAATGTAAATGCAGTGTTAACGCCAGAAATTTTCTTAAGCTGGGTGGGAAGAAATTGTAGGTGGGTGGCAGCCCCTGTATTGTGACCCAACTCTTCAGTAACCACCCAAAAGCAGCTGAGTTACTAAAAACTGCCGGGTGGTGTGCCCAGCTAAAAGGGTCTGGAGAGAACACTGAAATTATAGCTGTAATCAGCTTTACAGAACTTAAAAAAGAAAAACTCAACATGGCAACAAAATCTCATCAGAACTGACAATAAGACACTAAACAACAATTGCAATTGCATATTTGTTGTATTTCTTTTTTTTCTTCCTTTTTTTTGTAAGAAAACAGATTCATGATTCATTGTGTGTAAAAGAAAAAATTCCTCTCATCAGTTCACTCTTTCTAATGTAATAAAAATACCAAACTATGAACATATTATTGTATTCTGGAATACAAAACTTGCAAACTTGACATTTTTTAGCTGCTCTTCAGAAGGCGGAATGTGCTTGGGCAGTGAATGATTATATTTGTTCTAATGCAAAATGAAGTGGCAGATATCTGGTTCTGCCCTCGTTTAAGCATGGCAGAATTTTAGTTCTAGGTTAAATAACACTTTTTCCTTTTAACCCCGCTTACCTACCACCTTTACATTTATGATATTGTTTAAGGCAGAACTCTGGTCAGCACTTTAAAGTTGCCCCCAGACTTCCCTCTCCTTCACCTGTGTAGTACCCCTTAGTACTTTTTTGATACTGTGACTCAGTACTATGGCTATTTCTTTGCCTCTGTGACATCATTACAGGGGTTGCAAAAGATCTATCTTTGGTAGGAGGAGTTCACAGACTCTGCCAGTCTCTGTGACACAGCACGCTTGCTTATTTTGAACAATTGTATAGTGCACGATTCTGAACCTTCTGTAACGATACGATTGTTCAAATATAATTCACCGATAGTGTACACACACTAGACACGATCGTTTGAACGATGCAGGAAGTGACGTGTACTTTAGAAAGTGTACCACAGAACCATCCACCATCACTGAACGACAGTACACACAAAAAAATAGCGAACGATCGTCACCCAAACGGATCCGCCAGTACGGTTGTTCGTTTCCAGTGACATTACTCGTTCATCGTTTTCGTTGGCCTTGGCCTGTCATTGTGCACTTTTTTTGTTAATGATTTATCGAACACACAATAGATAGCGAACGATCATCGCTCATAAATCATTAGTTTCCAACTACAAATATTGCACGTGTGTACGTAGCCATACTCTGCAAGCATCCTATAGGTATATCTTTATCTCCCACATTTTATCCCATTTTGGATATAGAAGGGCAGTATTCTCCCCAAAATGTTTTTTCAAGCTGGGTAGGAAGAAGCTGTAGGCGGGTGGTAACCCCGGTATCAGGACCCAACTTACTTTTCATCCACTTAAACTAAGCTATATGTGATGTATATATATATAGAATTTATAACAATTACTGTCATAGATAAAGGATAGATAAATAGGATGAATGCCTGGGCTATATTCAGAATGGCGGTGAGGTTGTGGTGCAGTTACTGCTTCCTCATGGCAAGGAGATGCTGCATGTACCAATATTCTCCCCCCAATTTTTTTTAAGCCGGGTGGGAAGAAGCTGTAGGCCGGTGGTAACCCTGGTATCAGGACCCAACTTTTCAGCAACCAACCAAAAACCGCCGTGTGGTTACTGAAAAGTGCCGGGTGGGCAAAAAGGGGCTGGGGAGAGCACTGGAAGGGTATGTTTAAAACCCCTTTGATATATTTTTAGCCATCTGTGTCTCATTCAGTTTTGCTTCACCTCCTTAGTTGAAACCAAAGTGTTCCAGTTGGAAAAGCTCCTACTGTTCCCAAGACAACTCACATTTTTAGATTTTCGGAATTCTTCCAGTACTGGTCATAAAGGTCCCCGAGGCAATTAAAAAGAGTAAATCCTCTGAACAGGGACAATGACTGCTACAAATTCCTTGTAAAGAATTTTGTTTTGTAAATACCAACATTCACTTTCAAAGAAAATAATTTTGTTGTAGTTCCGGGCCAACCCTTTACAGTCCTCTTTACTAAGATAACACACAGAACAAGCTATATGTCCAAACCAAAACCTTAAATATTACAGTTTTGTCTGTCAATTTCAGATCACTACAGACTTGTCGATTTGCTATAAGCTCTTTAAAGTTCATTCAATCTTTTTCCAATTCTTAGCACTTCTAAAAATAATAAAGTTACCCAATAAAGTTAAAACCAGTAAAGTTTGCTTTTGCTGCCTGCATGCAGGTCAGATGTGAACACTAAAGATTTGGTTGTAGTAACCATTGTATACATATATAGGTAAACCCACCTGCAGGAGAAACTATTGCATTTCTTGCTAGCCTTCCATGACCAAGCAGCAGTGTATTTATGGTTTTTGTTTTCTTTTTCAGTGCCCATCTGACATCATGTGGAATTGGTACTCTGGAGACGGGACGCAGTCCTCTGCCGCAGTAAGTATATAATAAATAATTCAATGACGACTCCAGCCAAATGGCATAATGCACAGTTGGCATATCCAGGAATAGTTGTATTTGGCAACAGCTTTACAATAATGCACCAATTCTTGTCATTTACCCTTTGTGCTATATGCCTGCATAGCACTTTCGAAATGTCCTTGGGGACCTGTATTATGGAGGCTGCCATTTAAGGTAGATGAAGAGCAAGGGACTAGTTGCCAGGAGGCTCCCTGCAGTTGATTTTGTACTCATAACTGACTTGCCATGCTTGATTCTGCACACTTTGTAGATTGCCATCTTGGTAGAAGCTGGGCTTTGCTTCTTTATATCAGAGCTGCTCTCCTCACGACTGGTGGGATACTTTTCAGAAAGCAGCAAAAACGTGTAGAATGTGTGCGCAGTACTGTGGCTCAGTGGTTAGGACGCTGGCCTTTGCACCGCTAGGTCCCAAGTTCGAATCTCGGTTAGGACCTTATCTGCATGGAGTTTGCAGGTTCTGTCCGTGTTTGTGTGGGTTTCCTCCGGGTACTCAGGTTTCCTCCCACATTCCAAATACATGCAGTTAGGTCAACTGGCTTCCCCCCAAAATTGACTTTAGACTGTGGTAATGACATAATGAGTGTGGTAGGGACATGGTAGATTGTGAGCCCCTTTGAACGACAGCTTTGTAAAGTGTTGTGTAATATTGCGGCACTATATAAATACTGTGTAATAATAATGGAAATACAGATCTCATTAAATTGAAGAAGTGAGATTCTTGCACAGCAGATCATCAAGTATAGCCTTTCAATGCAGAATACTGCGGAACAGATTGTGTGGCACATGCTTTCTGTATACTAATAATTAATTTCATATCATTTTTCAGTGTGCATTTTTGGTTATTACTCCAGATAAATTAAAGATGGTTTCATTCCACTGCTCATTTTCTTCTTTGATCTTATGCATGCCGCAGATGTCAGTAGTTATTATTGGCCTTGTCCAGTTTCATTCCCTGGAAAAATAGTTTAATTTAGTCCAAATAGATGTATTTCCATAGTTATGCTGACTTTTTTAATAAACAGGAGAAATGCTAAAAGCTCATTCATCCATAGCAGCCAATAAGAATTTACTTTATGTGCGCTCACACTAGCATTATTCTAATTTGTGACCTTGTTTGCATTTTTCAGCTTTCTGTTAAATAATCCTGAAGTGCACGGAGTGATAAGAAAATGATTTTTCTATTTTTGTTCCACGTGGTGTATTTAATGCAAGAGAAATATGGAATTACTTTGTGATTACCTTCTGTTTGCAGGCCTCTGATAATCCCAGTGCTGGCACCATGTCAGTGGCAGATCTCACGGAGCAGCTGGCACAGACTCAGCAGCTGGTGGTACAGCTGAAAGATCTGATCAGAGAGAAAGACAATGACCTGCACAAGAAGGATCAGCAGCTTAAGGTCTGTTCTTACAGAAATAGCTGTAAATGGAATAGGTTTGTTAGCAGAATATTTTGCTTATAAGGAACTCATTTAGTTGACTGTTGCAGCAAATGTGTGTAATAAGTAACTATGCAGCATGTATACCTATTGGACAGTTTGCACTGAATTATATGGACAACATATTTTGTAGGCTTATTGGGCCTGATTTATTAAAGCTCTCCAAGGCTGGAGAAAATTCACTTGTATCAGTGAAGCTGGGTGGTCCACTAAACCAGGAATAGATTTCCTAAAAGTAACTTGCTGTTTGTTCACAAATGTTTTCAATTCTGGACCAGACCAATTCCAGGTTAGCTGGATCACCCAGCTTTACTGATGAAAATGTATGATGACAATACAAAAGTGTAATTGAGAGACAGTTGTCCCCCGTATAAACATAGGTGCCTTAGTTACCAAATGTTAATGAAAGTCACAGATTTAAAGAGACTAAAATAATATTTTCAAAATTACAGCTTTTGAGAACTGGATTAGATGCTAAACTTTATGAAATATACAGGTATTCCTCATTTTATGATTTACCTGTTTACCAACTGCCAGCACATACAACCGGCTCCTCCGACGAGTAAACTTTACAAAACTGCACTTGCAGGACTGGATCCTGTTTGTTAAGCGTGGATCATCTGTATATGCAGTGTTCTCCCCAGCCTCTTTTAGCCGGGCGCACCACCCGGCACGTTTCAGCAACCACCTGGCTGTTTTTGAATAGTTACTGAAGAGTTTGGTCACAATACAGGGGGCACCATCCAGCTACAATTTCCTACCCAGCTTTAAAAAAATTCTGGGTTAAGCACTGATATGTATATGTGAGCTATTTTTACTGGCACAACAGCTAATGACTGAACTATAACAGTGAAGGATCATTCTGCTTTTTACGTCTAAAAAAGATTTTTCAAGGCAATATGGGGTGACTTTATTTTTGTGGTATACTATATTAATTTTATTTTATACAAATAAATGCCGCAAGATTTGAAGTTCATTTTAGGGGGAACTATTAAAGAAAGTTAAAAACTATTACCCACCTAACCTTGTATCTGCTTTCCACTATATTGTTGTTAGTCCTGGTGTATTTCTTACTACTTATGTTATGCACACTGAAATAAAAGTAGTATATGAACTTGTGCTGCTTGTTAGCTGTGTTGGTTAAAGCTGCATATCACATTGACAGGTTCACTTTACACTAATGTGCTAATAATGCATTGCAGGAGGAAAAGGAAGCTTCAGAATCTAAGGTCTCGAAAGCTAAGCTCCAGAGCAAAGCCAAGATTGCATCATTAACTTCTCAACTAGAAGACCTAAAGAAGCAGCTCGTTTCACCCGAAACAAAAGGAAAGAAATCTGAGAGCAAAAAGGTAAATCTTTGCCTTGAGCTGAACCTAAATACACCTGTTTCTATGACCAGCAATGTGAGATGTAGGATGGGACCTGTTAGAATACATCTGTTGTTTCATATACCTGTTTGAAGTAATTATTCTTACCCCAACATGCTGAACTAAAAAATGGAGCCAATGAATGCCTTCAACTTTAAAAAAAAGTTGAACTGTGTTAGCTTGCTCTTTGACCCCATCTTGCCTTTTTTGGCCATAGTCACTATTGGTACCTGTAGGTTAGCTTTAGCAATAGTGGTGTAACAAGGCTTAGTTGGCTTAACAAGCTATTGTGTTTTTGTTTGGAGGAGGGCATCTTGTTAGAATCAAGAGGTTCAAAAAAAGCAGAGATTCAATTTTCAGCTGTGAAAATATAAGACACAGACCACTTGAGTGTTATGAACCATTTGTCAAGTTATCTCTCCCTGCTGCAAGGGAAATTACCCATCTTTTATAGTCATAGCTCTACTGTTTCTACTTTAGAAGTCCTTTTTTGATAACCTTCATAGGAACCCTTCACTTCTAGGTATCTTTTTCAGCAAGGAATTATCTTGTATAGTATAAGGTCTTACATCCAAGAATGGAATGAGGGGATGGACCACTTGCATAAGTGATCATAAGCGATTGTGATCTTTATTGTACATATGTATTGTGTTATTTAAATTTCTAATACATGTCTGTCTGCCAACTAAAAACCCTCTGCTGTCTTTTTCATAATTTTCTCTAATTTAAAATACTAAGGGGTGGCATTGACCTTTTAGAGAGTAGAACCCCTTTTCTCCCATTTAAATAGGACTCAGGTGTGCCCAGGTACAGAAAGCGCACTGCTATTTTCAGGAGGAACTCAAAAGTTGGTTTGGACCACTCAATTATCCATCAAGATGTTTTTTTATAACTTTAAAAAAAACACTATTATGGTTATCCTGTTGCTTATAGTGAATGCCTTCAACTTTAGTATAGCACTAGCCTTCTATGAAAGAAGCCTTGCATTTGTCTCTCCATATATTAAAACTTTAGCAGTGATGAAGGGGGTAGCAAAATGAACCACTGTGCTCACCCTAAAGTCTCTGACAACAGTTGAGTTAGGGGAGTACAAACTTTCAACACACCACCCACTGGAGAGGTAAGCATAAAACCTCTTTTACAGCAGACTATAGCTATAAATAATTTCACCTGTGCATGGTGTCACATTGAATATTGTCTGGATTCCTCAAGAACAACAAAGTAGACTTAAATCTGAAATCCAGGAATAGGTTAACTTTTGCTGTGGGACTACCCTGTTCTGCAAGAGTTAAGTTCTAGAGGACAAGTAAAAAGGACTTTAACCTCATTCTTCGACAACTGCCGCTTTCTTCTTTTATTCAAAAACAGCAGTCAGTGGTAAGAATCCCTATATCCATTACATCAGAGCTTGCATAGGTATGAGTTTTTCTCTGGTACAAAATTGATATTGGTTGCTGTTTACCAATCCACTACTATATGCAGCAGAGATCGGATATTGACATATTCTCCTTTCAATCTGTACTGAACTGTCTGTATGTTCTTGAGTCATCTAATGGTTTTTGTTTCGTTCTAGGGTTCTGGAGATGGAGACCAAGAGAATGCTTCAGCAAATAGAGGAAAGATTCTAGTGCTGAGGAAAAGAGTAGAAGAATTAGAATCTCAATTAGCTACAAAAAATGGGGAGCTCCAAAAAAAGGTTTGTTTTTAAATTCTTGGGAGTAAAACTCCAGTGTTAAAACAAGGTTTCCTGTTGCTGTTTTTTGTTGAGTTGCAATACAATAAAATTATTTTTTTAGCTGTTACAGGTTTTAAATGAATGATAGATTTGACAGAGCTTCAGCATTTCTTTATCCTCAGAAAAAGTATCTGCTGCAACATTTTTTGGGCTCTCGGCTATAATAGCTTTGATAATGTAACTCAGTGAGAACAGTAAATCAGCAAAGCAGGTTTTTGTGACCCTCCTATTTAGCTTTGAAGGGCTGAAGGGCTATTTGCTGTATGATGTATGAAAATGCAAAGCCCACGCACAGTTCTCTAAGCTAGCTCTTAATTTCTTTCCAGGTGGCGGAGCTGGAAGCACAGCGTCTGCGTGGATCTGAAATGGATGCCATGCTTGCGGCTAAAGAGAAGAAATTAGCTGAAAAGGAAGCGTACATTGTCAGCCTACAAATGTCTGCATCAAATTTATCACCAGATGCAGTTGTTACAGATTTAAATGTGAAGGTATGATGTTCTTACCAAAAGCCTTTTAAACGTGATAGTAATTCATGCTAACATCATTGCTAAGGGAGATGTCCCTGTGTTTACCACCATCCCAGAATGGGATAACAGGAAAATACTGAATAACAATAAAAATAAGAGTCCATGACTATGGCCATCATTTTTCAAGGTGCAGGTTAAATAAATTTCCATAGACTTTTTCATTGAGCAATACAAACAGTTTTTTTCTTGACAAATGCTGCATTTAAAACCCCGTGTGAAATAAACTTTTAAACATGACTTTGGCCTGTCTTTCATTTCTGACACACTAGTGGTAGTCAACAAATGCAATCATTGTCCTATGAGAAGTGTAGGCTATAACTTAAGCTTCTCGTAAGTTAAACTTAACTAGTTGTAGAATTTGATGATGGAGTAAAGGAAAGAGGAATACCTTTTAATGAAAATATAGGGGTTAAAGTGAACCTCTTGCTTTACTCCCATAAACAAAGCATGGTTCTGCTTTTAGGAAGGTAAAATAGTTCACTTTGTAGATTAGCTATAAAAACTAAATCAAAGGTGGTCCCTAGTGGGTCAGTGCTTTAGTTTTCTTCAGACTTTCCTTCTTTTTTTCATCAGGTTTTCTTGCTATTAACACATTTTCTGTCATTTATGATAATGATCATTTGCCATTCTCAGCCATACAGTGTCCATTATGAATAATGAACCAAAAGGGAGCAAGTCAGAGATGCTTTACCTTAAAAAATTAATTACACAAATTATATTTGCAGGCCTAATACACCTATTAATACAAAGCTATGGAAAAACTAAACCATAGCAAGACCATTTTATTCACTGTAAAGATAAAATTTGGACTTTCCCTATAATTATTTTTAATATGGAACATGCAGTCTCACTGTTCATTTTGTCTGTCATCCAGAGCCCAACATCCGCACAAGATTCCAACCAGGACCTGCAGATCCTCATCCAAAACTTAAACAGGAAGGTGGGAGAAAGTGAAGAGAAATACAGCCTCCTTCGTGAGCAAACAGAAAGTTTGAAAGCCCTTCTGCACAAAGAGAAGAGCGAGTTTCAAGAGAAGGAGGCAATGTACACGGAAAATGTGAGTGTTCTGTCCAGGCTGTTTACCTGTGTTTACTGTGTATATAAAGGTTTATTCCTTCCGGGTCTGGTATTTCAGTTTTTGGTAAACACAATGGAGGTAAAGTTGAATTTGGCACAAATATTAGTTAACCACTTTTATAGTAAAGATCTCTTGCTTCACATAAACCAATTTTGTAAATATGTTGTCTTGTCTTCCCTTATTCTGTAATCCTTTTTCAATGCTTGTATCAATGAGAACATAATTACCCTATAATAATATGGTAGCTTAAGCCCTAATTTCCACTTTGCATGCCCTGTGACCATTAAATCCTTGACTTCCTGCAGCCACTCGACATAAAAATGGCCTTATGTTGAATTATTATGCTGCTGCTTGCTTCTTAGATTCCTGGTCCACCCCACTCACATATACTACAGTTGCTAATTGATATGCCAGAATGTTAGAGTAGTTTCACCAGACAGAAAATGAGGAAAAACAATGGTTATCTACATTAAGGTAACTTTTATTTCATAATTAATTTGCTTTCAGATTCGGGTATTTCAGAATATGATTCTGGAAAAGGAGAAAGAGATGAAGGAGTTATCACTCAAACACGATCAGGAAATTTTCAAACTTGCTGCTAAATCTGATGCTACCGCTGATCTTCACCAGGTATGTTATGCAGTTTTGCTTTCTGCAACTCTCACAGCCCTGGCAGCTGATAAAATTGATTGTTGGTGGCACTTCATTTAAAATGCAGAACAACTAGTCCTAGTTCTACAATTTTGCAAATTAGGGAGTTCATATCCTCTGACCCACATTTGACATAGGGGCTGAACAGTTCTCCTTTTGTTTTAATTGTTTCACAAAAAAGATAATTATACCAATATAGAGGGAGGACTGACCATCCCTCTAGCCAATCAACATTAGTAGTTAGGCAGCAACAGACCTATTACATGCTTTTTTCTGTCTTCTCTCTATGTTTGCTGCAGGATTTTACAAGGGGGAAGTTATATTTTTGATGATTGTTATAGAGGATCTTCTTTTATTACAGCTTCTCAAGGCACTGAAGCAAAAGTTGCACGAGGAAGAAGAAGTATTATTAGGGAAGAATCAGGTGATCGATGTCTTACAAAAGGAGCTGGATAATAAGGATCAACTTATCATTGTAAGTAACTAAAGTTTTTATTTTTCAGTTATTTTCTAGCGTGAAGGCGTAGGCCGTCTCTTCCTATGCAAGGGGACAATAAAATAGAAGTAACACCGAATTCTGCACTTCTACGGCTGCCAGTGCTCTTCTTAGCTGCCTAATGCTCAGAATTGTGTGTGGGAGTCTTGGCTTATTCCTGTACAATGCAAGGTCCTTAGTTTTGCAGTGAAGAAACTAACATCAGTGATCATGCAGTGGCGCTTCTGGCATGGCTACATGGGATCAGTCTAGAAAAATTTAAGGGGATTGTTGGCGGCCTCAGGAGTCAGGCATAAAATAGGTTTTACTCTGGCGCTGTTATCCTCTAGATAAAGGAGCTATTTACCTTTGCTGCAATGTGGAAGCTTTACATACATAGCTCTGCCATTCTCGGCAGCGCCTGTGTAAGCAGTGTGAGAAGAGTCCCCTGCGCTCCCGCTGGTTGCGCTCCTGCTGTCACACTATCACTAGCTTTAGAGCAGTGTAAGCTGACGGCACTTCTGCCTCCTGACATTTGCAACCCCCACTGACCAGCCACTGACTGGCAGTGGTCAGTGGCCTAGGGGTTGGGGACCACTGCCTTAGATGATCCCACACTCAAGATATAAAGCTTTGAAGCTCAAGCAGGAACTAAACTGCCCTTTTTTCAGGAAAATAAACATTTTTTATAATTTTGTTTTGATACAGTTAACATATTTCTAGATGTTGCTTATAATATAGCAATATTTTACTTATGGATCCATTTGTACTAAATTTACTGGAGTTAAATTTGCTTTCTAACATTGCAGGAAACAAATGAAAAATGCAAACGTCTTCTGTCAGAAAAAGAGAACCTCCAGTCTAAATTGGATGCAGAAAAGCACATCATGAGAGCTCAGCTGAAGGATATGATGGAAAGACATGATTCAGAAATGCGTGTGTTGAATGACCGCCACAGTAAAACACTACAAGATATCCAGGAAAAGCATGAGGTGGAAATCCAGGAAAAATTCCAGACTATCCAACAGCTTCAGGGACAATTGCAAGGCCTGGTGAGCCCAGGAGAGGTCAGATCCGATTCTCCTGTGGCTAGAGATAGGGAAACGAGCAAATTAAAAGGTAATGATCGCTTGATGGGTAAGTGGTATTTACCAGTGAAAGATCTACTGTTCCTTTTTATCCAGTATGCTGTTACACATTGGAACTAGACTGTGCAACCAAAAGTAAACAGAATAAAAAAATTAAGCACACATACCACTATATTACTATTCATATGTAAAATATACACTTGCCCTTCCACTCAGTTCACCAAAGTCTTGCAACCTTGTAAGATCTTCTTAATTTCTCCTCGTAACAGCAGCAGCATCTCAAGGACTGGCTACCTTCTTCCCCTTTTTCTGTGCCAGCAGCATCCCTAGACAGAAAGTTAAATAGCAGGGAGCATTCTTTCTCCTTACAAGTATCACTTTGTAGAGACTATGCCAACATTTTACACTACAGGTCTCACTGGTTGTGAAAGTACACAGCTCGTAGGGTTTCCATTAGCTGATGGTTGTCAGGGGTGGGAATGCTCACTGCTGTGTAACTTCCTGCAGCAGATGAAGTACCATCTGGTGCTTAAATACTTTCTATACCAGCCATCACTTCTGGTCTCACTTCCACATCACCGACACAGACGATGGAGGAAAGGCAGACAAGTGCCAAAAAGTCAAGTTTTATTTGCTAAAAAATTTTAAAAAAATTTAGCGTTAGGTGTAATTCTGCTGTCAATTGTTTTTAGTTTATGTGGATCTTTTTAAAGGCTTAATTTTATTTGGGATAAGTTTTTTACATTTATCCTCCACCCTCATCAGTTATGTTATGACATTAAATGCTTACCTTTATCTTAATGCTAACTTTCCTATTGCACAACACTTTCTTTTGCACAAAAACATAATAAACTCCAGCATACCCGGCATGCCTGGTTGCCATTAGGGGATATACTCCTGCGTGGGAGTATAAACATTATATTAAACATAATGAACCTGGAAGTGTACCTAAATTCTTAATAGGCTGCTAAGGTCTTTTTTTTTATCACCTGTCCCTTATGCAAAAATGCGCCTGCTCGCAATTTTTTATTGTTACAGTATTGTTTAGTTTTAAATTGTAACTGCATTCATTATGAAATAAACTCTTCATCTACCATCACTGTGAATAGGTATATATTTTTCACCAGTGACATTACCTGGCTCTGTATTTACCCCCTGCTTTGCTATCAAACTGTTCCCATCCATCTTTAGAGGGCACTGGTTGAAGATAAAAAATCTTTTCTGCATTAAGCTACGTACACACTTCCAATTATTATCGTTGGAAAACGAACGACGAACGTTCATGCACGATATATACGAACGATCGTATAGCACCGATCCTGCACATAGAGGTAACGACACGATCGTTCGTAGATATTGTACACACAATAGATACGATTTGGTTACTTTTTTACGAACGATTTTTTGCCCAATCGATCGTTCGTCGTTCGATTGGAACGATAAAAATTGGAAGTGTGTACGCACCTTTAGGCTGACTAAGTAGCTATCTCCCAGGATAAGATTATAAAGTGAATAGCAAAATGTACGCACAGAGCCAGGGGGCCTACAGGCCATGATGCTGAAAATAGGACTTATCCTTAGGAAAGGTAATACATTATATTGGCATTTTTTAAGAGGCTCCAGGGACAAGAAGAAATCTGTAGTTCATTGTAAAAATGCTTTATACAACTGCTTAACTTTTTTTTTTTTTTTTTTTTTAGAGCAAGTAAAGTTGAAGACAGACGAGGCAAGTAAATCAGAGGCTAAATTCCTTAAAATGAAGGCATGGTCAAAGTCCAGAATCAGGCAGTTGGAAGAAGAACTAAAAATTGTACAAGTACCCCATCATTTGCCCTGTCTTTGAACTGTTTTCTTCCTCCCGTTTCTGCCTGATTCTTAGACCTGATTGAATCTGTGTAACTTTATTCTCCAATAACATTACTATCCCTTTAATCTTTTTCCAGCATTCAGTCTTGTCCTTCAGTATTCTATATTTTGTAATAGTTTATTCAATTTTTAATAACTTGTCCTTCCTATAACTGTTACTCTTTGTTTGCAGGTTGAAGCAAAGAACCAGGAGCTGTCACAGTTGAGCAGCCATGTTGTTCAGCTAGAAGAAGAAAAGAGAGCCTTGGAGAGTAAGCTGCAATCAGTTTCTGACTTGCAGAGTTTCAATGGTAAGAATATAAATATAATGGAGATTGTGTCGTGTTTTCATTTACACATTTCTTTTTTTTTAATAATGTAAATGTGAAGTATTACAGGTATCTCATATTTAGCACTTGCAGCCAGCAGGTCCTAGTAGTATGCTTTGCAAACAGTTGTTTAATACATTTGATTTTTTTACATATTGTATTTGCAATCACAGAAGTAAACAGGTGAATGTCATCTCTGGCATCATTGGGTCTGACAGATGGAACCTGAGAGATATAAAACACTTACTGCACTTTTATGCAACAAGGCACTGTCTGTTCACAATCTTTTATTCTTGGACCTCAGTGAGCTGCACATTCACAGCTTAGTGCAATATGCCTGTTTTTTTTTTTTTTTTTTTTTAAATATTGAGTTCCACCTTATTGGGAATCTGTTTTTCTATTCCAGGACAAAGTGAAAGCTTGCATAACTTCCAGCTCTGCAGGGTGCACATAAATTCCTTCCTTTTTGCTACCTCGCCACTGTTTGCCTTTAAGAAAACCAATTCTATGTTTTGCGTTGTGAATTAGAACATTGAGAGCCAATGCCCACACCCTTTTCCCATATACACACAATTTGACATCTCTAGGTGACCTAAGTTGCCAGTCACCAAGTACCTGCACTGTAACATTGGAGGTTGAGGTCTTTAGCTGCTCAATATAATAGTGTGGGACTGCATGGGCAAAGCATAGGTTCAGGTTTACCCTGTAACCTGAAGCTCCTTTTTGTTTTATAGTAGATGTATGTATGTGTAAATATAACGGACCTCAAGGTGTAATAAATGTTCATTTGTCTATTTACTGATAAATAAATTTGTAGTTTCTTAGCACCGCACACTACAACTCGTGGTGTCTGTGGCTCTTATTATTGGATGTAGCAGTGTTATTCTTACTCTCCTTGGCCAGTCACACAATACACAGTAAAACCCTTGGCAGAGGTAGTGTTTACTTATCTTTTTAGAAACTTTTTAAACTTTTGCTTTTAATATAATGAATGACCTGAATATTTTTTTTTCCAACAGAGCAACTTTTGTCCAAACTAGTACTTTATGAGGAACAGCAAAGAAAACTACAGGCTGATCTTGAGCAAGTTGCAAAGAGAGCTGATTCCCAGGTAAACAGCTCACTTTTTATATTTATTGCATTTACCTTTTTATCATGTTTTTTCCTTTCTTGCTTTGATTAATTTGTTTTATGTTCCTTCCCTATTCCCGATTTTGCAGTTTACATATATTGTTCTACTCTGAACGTTCAACTTAGGCTGTATTTATATAGCATCAAACCAAACCTTTGCTTTGAAAAGTGTCTGTGCACATAGTTAGCAAAGCAGATTCTTTTAGACATTTGTTGGTATCATGATATGTTTAACTTGCCTTCCTAACAAGATTCTGCAGCCCCACAAAGAGTAACAGAAAGTTAGTGTGCATGTAAGAGTAGGCATTCTTCTCTGTGAGGCAGTGCTTGGACCTAGCCATTGGCTTCATAGTGTGGAATGGTTGGCCCACCTTTGCTTAATACAATAACATACAATAAATGCTAGCACTCTAATTGTCCCTGCATCTAAGATCCCAGGTTCAAATCTAAGCCACAATAGTATGTATATGGAGATGAACAAAAAAGTATGAAATTTATTTTTTGGAGTGTAGAAGGGATTGAACCTCTGTCAAGCTTTATTTTCTATACCCACATTTGGGGCATTACTTATCACTTAGCATCACAAACTTCACAGCAGTTCAGTCTCTTCATACTTTATCCAAATAAAAAAAAAATGTCTAGAATTGAACATGGGGTCTAGATCTCTAAGAGAAACTAGAACATCAAATATAGGATACAATAACAGTGAAATGATCGATGTAGGCTTGATGGAGGCTGTATATGGTGCAGCAACCTCAAATTATGTGGTTCTTTGTTGTGTGCATTTAATTTATAGATTGATCTTAAATCTGAAATACAGCCCAAAGCAGCAGTCATAACTCTTGGACCCAATAAATATCATCTTCCATCTCCCATAATGTAGAAGTTTATCAAAAGAATTTAAAATACTTTAACTTCCTGGGGGGAGGGCTGTGGAAGTGTAAATTCGTTTGGGAATAGAATTTCTAAACTATTGATAAGCAGAACTGGGTCACAATATTGTATTAAATCATTACTTTTGTTATTGTTGTAGACCAGCGAGTCAGGCAGCGTTGATGAGATGCAGAACCAGCTCCTGGAATGGCATGACATGAGCGCGGAGAGCGACATAACCCCAGAGCAGGAGAGAGAAGAGACATCTGTCATGGCTCTGAGGATGGCTCAGATAGAAGAGGAGAGAGAAGGTAAATTCTCCTATTTCCATCTCACGATAAAATGTCACTGTTCAGTTACATGCGTCTGGCTGCTAGCCATTTATTGTCCATTATTGTCCACTGAGTTCATTTCCTAAGTGCTGGGTATCACTTTCTTGCTGCTGTAGAGAACAGACAGTAGTATTTCTTCAATATTGCCCCATCGATTAGTTCACATTTAGTCCGTAGGCTGATGTTTGATTAAATAGTCGTTCCTGATTTCCGCAGCCAGAATACATAAAGGATGTATCAAATATTAGGAAAAGCTGTAACACTTTATAACGATTTCCCATGATTTTTAAACCAGACAAAATTAACCCACTCATTTAATTGTCTGTCCTACCACTCCTACGATGGCTTTCTAAACTCTATTCAAGTGGAATAGTCTTTTCAAAGTCCACAGGGAACACAGTATTTTAAGAATAAATAAAATGACCGTAAAACCATTATTTTGTAGAGTGTTGGCCAATTTGGTCATCAGATCCTATTGGTTGCTTCTGCTGACCTCTATGTTCCTGCAGGTTAGCTGTAGACAAGTTTTGCCACTATTTTTACAGTGTTTCAGTTTTGGCCAGTTTAGAAATCATGACAGGTTCGCATTTAACTACTGTAATCAATTATTATCATTACCAGGAACCTGCACTGAGCGTAATATGGAAAGTGGCCATTGCTGAGCTCTTGGAAATGCTTGTTAATTCAGTGCTGCAAATCACTGACTTGACATGCAACAAACAAAGCTAGACTGAATAAAAACATATGATCAGAAAGTACTGATGACACATGATTGGCTTGATAATAGGGCACCTTGTATTTTTAGAAGGAGCGGTTAGCAATGGCAGCTGGCTTGTTCTTCCTTTTGTGCAGGTTTCCTGTAAATAGGGGAAGCAGTTAATATCAGTAAGGCAGACGGTAACTGTATAACTCAAATATTCAATAGCATTAATTTGAATGAATGGCTTTCTGACCCAATTATATATTGCACTTATTTTGTGATCACATTCACCTAATTTCTGTCTAAGGTATTTTATAATCATTATAATAGACAAATCAACTTACCTGGTGTGGGGTCTTTAATATGTAGTGGTAGTTATTAATAGATTCTATTTCTGGCTCTGCTTTCAGTAAACACTAGGGTATCAAGGTCTGCTTCAAAGAAGGCCCTGTCACTTTTAAATAGGTATTCATCAATAGGATGGAGTCTGTTGTGAAATTATCCCTAATGCCTTTATGTGTCCTATATTTATGCAAAAATAATCATTGGAGTTTCCATGAAAATCATTGAAAGCTATGTGCTTTACTTATTGCACCTAGTCAATTGTTTTTTATAAAATCATCTTCTACTTGGCATTGCTCTGTGTAGAGTGAGTGGAGAGGCTTAGAAGTAACCGAGAGCCTAATGCACGCAAGAAAATCCACTGTAAACTCACCACTTGACTACCCAATCTGAAATATAACAGTGAAGGTTTACTTGTTTGTAAAAATAACAATACCATTGGACACCATTTAAGGTAGTCTCTAACTAGACAGGAAAAACAACCGTTCTATAATAAAGAGTATTAGTTCAATCTTGCAAGGGAACTATCATGACATCTTGGTTGAGCATCGTAAACATGAATTGTAAAAGGACACAGTTATCTCTATCCCAAAGCGTTTCGCCAATGTGGCTTCATCAGGGGAATGAAAGAGATGTACAAGTATATATCCTCTTTTATTTATATATTAGTACAACTCTTTCAACCCCCCGATGAAGCCACATTGGCGAAACGTGTCAGGATAGATATGACTGTGTCCTATTACAAATCATGCTTGCAATGCTCAAACAAGATGTCATGATAGTTCCCTTGCAAGATTGAACTAATACTCTTTCTTGCAAAACAGTTGTTTTTCTGTCTAGTTAGAGTCTACTTTATAAGTTGTCCAATGTTATTTTTATTTTTTACAGACAAACCTTCACCCTTAAATTGTGAATGTTAAACCCTTTTTTTCTTGTGTTTCTTCTTAAAGTCTACAGTCTAGTGGACATTGACATTATCAGTAAGCTAAGAATTTTGCATTTTACATCTTGGTATACTCTACACAACACAATGTTTTCAGGCATTATGAATTGGGAAATGTTTGTTTTATACCCCTAATAGATTTATTAGAGCATTAAACCTTTGTAATAAGGGGGTAGCCACACTAAAGAACTTGCAGGAGATGTCCTTTCAGGACAGATGAGAGAAATGAGTAGGAAGATTTTTTATATAGAATTATCAGGGCCACTTTCTTTAAAAAGAGGCAATAAATTATAAAATGTCATGACTTGTATCACATTGATGAGTACAATATTTTAAAATTGACAGGGTTATTTTTAACAATCACACCTTTACCACCCCGTAGTATAATCCACAGACATATTTAAATATCTAATTCTTGTTGGTTAAGCTGTCTGGACTGAGCATGACTCCCATTTTATTTTTGTTCTTTTGTTTCCTTTTTTAATTTGTTTCACCGTTAAACGAGCCAAACGCTCAGCATTGCTCCACTCCATCCTTCTACCCCACACTGTGATTTGGTCAGCCACCGAGAACATAGTTTCCCATCAGTTTTGTGCATGCAGGTTCCTTTTCATCATGCTGGCCGGCGCTGTACTGCTGATGCGTTCCCCCTAGAGCGTTATCTGGAGGAGGAAACAGCCAGCAGTGCAGAGCTGGTCACAGCACACAAGTCTGGCTTTTTTTTCTTCCTTTCTGTTTAACATCATAACCATTTCTCTTTAGTTTATTATTTCATTTAACGTCTATTTTTTACAACTCACCCCTGTATTGTCTGCTTGGTATGAATCGGTTGTGCTTGCTGGGAGTATAAATTCATGCAGTGTGATTCTCTAACATAAGAGTCCTTAATGAAATGAACCTGCTGTATGGTCTTGAAGGCTTGGTGATTGGCTTATAATCTGTTGGACTGGATTTCAGCACTTGTGAAATAAAGGAGGCCATGCCCAGCAATTCTGTTGGAGAACCACTAATTAAAATTTATTCTGCATCAATTTTTAAAAGCAAAAGCGAGATCTGTGCAGCAACTGAGTTCAGCTATAGGAAGATATTTTACATTTATCTCAGCAACAGCTGTCTGCAGGTACATGCCGTGGTGACTGTTTTGGTGGTGATATAGCCATTTTGCTAAAACGAAATTCAGTAATATAAAATTACATCTATCTAAGGTAAGCCTACTGGACATTTACACATAAATTCTGTATGTTACTATGGAGCCAAATTATACTTCATAAAACGTACCAAGTTATGTTCACCACTGTCATAGAAGGATACTCCCTGGCACTACAGCCAATCTGGGTGGGAACCTGTTAATTTTTGATTTGTGAGAAGGAACTTGAACACGCAGCAACAAGGGAAATCGGACTCCATGGTATAAATGTAACCTAGAATATCTAGGTTTAGTGCTAGCAATCGTACCATTGTGTAGAGTTACAGTGGTATACATGTTTCATTGTACACCACAGTTTAAAAACGGATGGTTCTCATATGATGCACGCTTGCCTATCAACAATTTTGGAAAAAAAGAACTGAACATCAAAGTACAGCACATCCCCAGACTGTCTGCACAAGCCCAGAGAGAAAAACAGTGGAACCATTGCATGTACTTTGTAAAACTGACTTTGTTATGGAACCAAAAATGGCATGGCAAATCAATCGGTGCGGAGGGGGGATATTTTGACTTTATTTTTGCATTTGGTTGAAGAGGTGTTCATTTTCCTACCCTCCTAACAGATACATGAATGCCAATACAATGATACCTGAACTGAGCAAAGCACATCTCGCTTCTGTTTTAGAAATTTTCCCCCAAGCTTTGCATGAAAAATTTTACTCACCAGATTAACATTTTGTCAGATCACAAAACAGATGGGAATTTACTTTTTACAGCTGTAGAATTTTCTCCAACAAGATTTACTTTTTACTGTTAATGTGTGACAATAATGTAATCTACAGTTATTTCCGTCACAATGAATCAAATTGTTATTGGGTAATTACATTGTTTGACGCCTTGTTTCCCAGTCATGTGACTTCCTTTGAATTACCGGACATTGTTTACTGCACTAAGAATGAGATCTGTTTTTTTTTTTTATCTGCTTATGGTGCTGAGTAATCATCTGTATTGATCTGATCCTGTGTACTTCCCTCTAATTAACTTTATTTTTAACATGCACGTCATAACAGATTACAAAGCAAGTCTGACTGCTGTTTGGCAAAACATGGCACGGTTTTGTCAAAAAGCTCTTTGGTCACTTGTGCTGTGTCCTGTGTGGCTAGGGGGAACTCACAAGATGAATGTGCTGGGCTCTGTTGTGTGGGCTGGTGGGATTAGTGGAGCTATGTTGTAAAAAAAAATGCTTTTCCTGTGGCACAAAACTGATTGAGGATGACTGGTTCTTTCCTGGCTGCTCCGATCCAGCCATGGACTCAGGGCAGGTGGAACTGGAGGAGGAGCTGAGCGCAGCTCGCGGAGTGGGGAAAATGAGACCGTCGCGAAGGAAGGGAAGCAGAGGAGCCACCAAACTGCAGGTTAGTTCCTACGTTTTGTGTCCTATTTACACATTTGTAATATGCTTAAAGGATAATTGAATTTCTAACCCTTGCACAAGGTTAAAGTGCACCCTATCTGCATTAAACAATGCCTGGCAGACTAAGGTACCTCTATTAGTTAGATCCCGACATCTTTCCAAGTTCAGTTTTAGTTCAGTTTAAAGAAATATAGCCACCTATTGCAAAAACATATATAACGTGCAGCACTAAATTATAACTTACAATGTTTCATGTATGTTACAAAATCATAGGCATTTAATATTGGATATGGTAAATATTCTATTTTGAATTTTCATAATCCTCCCACAGGATTATGCAACACCCTAATGAATGAGAGCGCAAAGCCTCCCAGGAGACCTACATCACGCATCTTGGGAGGCTCTTGGTTGCTCCTTCTGCCCATGTCCAAGCATCTCAGGCATGCGGAGAAGGAGCCTTTTCATGAGAAGAGAAAAATTTGCCGATCTCACGCATGTGCAGTGAGATCGGCAAGTTTTTTTCCCCATCCAACGTCACCCGATCACGCGCCTGGGTGGGGTGACGTAGGAAGAAGAACCAGGAAAAAGTAGCGAAGATGGCGCCGCCTGCATGTCTGGACGACGTGGGACCCGATGGAAGACACCCCTGGATCGATCGACTGCGCTGCAAGATTGAAGGTAAGTGTTTTTTTTTGTTTGTTTTAGGCATTCTTGAGTTTGGCCAGGAGAGACCCTTTAGGTGAGACACTTAAAGCTGAATAAGTTGGGTGGTTCACCTCCAGTTGATTGGCCCATCTGTTTCCTGCTCTGTTCTTTTTCTATTAAAGCAACTTGTAGCTTCTACTTCCATTTATTTCAATGTTAAAGCGTAGACAGGTGGGTAACAAGTGGCTAGCAGTTGTTCATTAACCATACCTAGGTTAACCACCCATCTAAATAAGCCTCTAAGTCTATGAGTCAAGTGCTTACAGTTTATTAGGAGCTTTAAATAGGATTTCCAATGATTTTTAGAAAAACAAAAGCACAAGCTCACACTATATAGTCTTTAATAATTTTAAATTTTTTTAGCAAATTGAGCTTACTTTACTTTACCTCCAATCTAATCACTTCTTTTCCACCCAAACCAGGATGAATTTGATTATAGCAACAAGAGTTTTGAAGAACAGAGCCTTGCGATGGAGAGCAGTGATACCATAGAGGGCGAGAACATGGGAGGTTGGTGGCCTGAATTCGGTTCTCCTAACTCAGGTGTGACCCCACTAGACAGTTTATTGCCCTCTTGTCTGTCCAACCCAGCAGACAAGGGGTGGAGCATGCACTGCGTCACCTTGTGCCTTTTTTGTCCACACTTTTGTTTTTGGATTATTTTTTTTATAACCTAACCGCTCGTTGAGTATTGGTTCCTAACATGTTAAAGGGACACTATCACTAAAATAGGAAAAAACATGATAATAATACTATACAGAAATAAATATGTAGATGGCAGTAAAGTTGTTTTCTCTTGCCTACTAGATTTGATTTAAAATGATTTAGGAATTTTTTAATAGTGTAGGTGTTTACATATAAACGCTGGGTTTAATCACTAGGACCTCCAAGCATGTTTGTTCGCTCCTTTGTAATGACCATGAATGGTAGGTGGACCGGAATTTTTTTTTATGTTTTCCCTTTAAAGGTATATAATCTGGGTGGATAATTCCCTCCAGCAAGTCAAAGGGTAAATAGAGGAGCAATGATTAAGTTTTTATTAAACATTTGCTTAAGGTGTATGTCAGGGCAAAATAAAAAAAAAGAACACATTCCCCAAATCTCTGTAATCCATGCATATACACATTACACATTGATAAAAAACAAATAGCAAGAAAAACCCATTAAGCTCCTAATTTCCTGTTTGAGCTGACAACACATTGTTTCTTCTGTGATAAATGCCCAACCAGGGTTGTCGGCCCTTCTGGCTTAAATACAGAACATCTCCTCCGCCATAACGTAGAAGAGTGTTCTGTAGTCCAATAGGCAGGGCGGGCAACCAACACAAGGCTGTTTTACTAGCAAGATAAAGGCCTAGCTGCCTAGGAATAGCTATGTGTCTCCATAGTCAATTGACTTGTATCACACACAGTACAATGTTATATAATATGAAAGTCTGTGTAGCAAGAACTTTCTGCTAAGTAAAAAGAACAGGAAGGCAGCTAATATATGGCCCTGCCCCTATATAAAGCCGAGATAAGAAATAAGCAAATCCTAAACATGGGTAATGTTACTGCAAAATGGAAATTGGCACTAAGGTTTTTCTACATTTCTTTAACATAGGATTTAATTAAATGATAGTGTCCCTTTAAACTAGTTTATTTTGTGAATATGATTTTGCTCATTTGTTTTGTTCTTTTTTTTAATTTTGAGGCATGTGCAAGCTGGATGAACTGCCTAGTTTGGCTCATGGGTATTGTGCAGCATTTCTTGTGGGTCTGGTAATGTTTTGTCTCCACTGTAATACATTTTGCTCACTGCTAAATATGTTTTATTTATATGCATGTTGGTAAAAATAAAACACAATTATTTAGGTCAGATGAGTAATACTTGCAGAGCAGGGGAAGTCTACACAGATCAGAATGTAATAATCTCAAACCCTTACCCATTCAAGGAAAATATCAAATGCTGAAAATGTTAAATGATAACTATTAACAATCATCCGAAAATTTTCGACACCCTTTGCAGTAGCAACCATCAAAATGTATATAGCCAAAGTCTTGTTTCTGTATTAAATAGGGAAAAGTATAAACCTGTATCAGGTTATTTATTGCTGTGTCTGCCCTGCTTTTCACTTTATTTTCCTCCATCTTGATTGGCTGGGATATCATAAATGACATGCAGGCACGCAGAAGTTTATTCAGTCCTGGCACCTGCAAGGGTAGCCGGGATTTCCAGGTATCCCTGGTAACAAATGCTGGTCAGTGATCAGGCAGGTAAGAATAGTTATTGGAGAATGGACATCCCCTGCCCCTGCCTAAGGACTTTAGGAAGTCTCCCCAAAAATGGGGGTGATTTCCATGTTAGGGAGTTGTCACTTCCTGTCTTGTGCCAATGGGGTGGATCTTTCCTGTGAAAGTATAAACTTAGTCTAAGGTTGGCACATGTCAGATATAACTGTCACTGGAAACAATTTTTCATTATCATTTCCAGTGACAGATAAACAACCCAGCGCTGTACACAGCATCATTCTGTTCAATGGAGAAGAGAGACTAGAGAGGAAAAGGACGAGCAAGCTACACCTGCTGTGCACTCTGGGGGGCTGCTGTACACGACAGATTTTTGTACCTGAGCACGATATCTTAGGATATGTTGCCTAAACCATCCCCACTCTAATATCCAAAAACTTTAATTTTGCCTTTACATATGTTGTAAGGCTTCATTTAGTCAGAGTACTGTAATCATAACACCGACCAGTGCACAAACCAGGTATGACATCAGTGAGGTGCCAGCTTTTATTTAGAAATCTGCCATACCTATATGCATGCAGTCACACACCAAATGCATTGTTAAGTAATGAGTTTTCACAATTTTTAATTTTTGCATTTAAAAGGCACATTGTATTTTTGGTTGTGCAAAAGAGAAACAATACATTTTGAGAATTTGCCCAATGTTTATCAGTCATTTGCCTAAGGCTACGTACACACGTCAGATGATTTCTGTCTGATGCTCGTCTCGGACGAGAATCTGATGTGTACAGTGGCTGTCCAGGCAGATCCACGAACGACCACAATGGACATGAAGAAGAGAGTGCAGCAGGGTGCCCCTCGCTATTTCTCCCCCCTCTTCATAGAACAGAACGGCGCTCATTCATCTTTCGGTCTTTTGTCGTTGGAAAGGATCATGAAAGGTCCTTTCCAACAACAAAAATCTAATGTGTGTATGTAGCCTATGTGTATGCCTTTTATCTCAGTAGGTCTGCCTAGCACAGAATAAAGCAGAACATTCTGTAAGAAATGTGAAAGGGTAGAGGTTCAGATTAGACACCTGTGCTGGATTGTCTGAAATCCACAGTTTTCATATTCAGAGCAGCCTACAGGTGTAGCGAAAGCTATACCTTTGAGCAGAAATAAAAGTTTGTTATTTTACATAAATAAGCTCATTGCCAAGATTTCAGTTGTAAACTAGATCTATGGTTAGAGACCTGCGACTACTATGTGGATTGTGGTATGTAGCCTGTATCAGAGTTCTATGGTTGGGGGAAGCCATTTATGTATCGTGCAATAACAAAACAAGATTAGGTGCAGTTTTGGCAATGCTGGGGCGCATTGGTACTTCCTTCAAAATTAATGGTTTGCCATATTTGCAATGCAGGGTAACTCTCATTAACATGCATTTCTACGCATTAGACAATTGCAAACCTGGCCTTAGTAATTTAGGTGAAAAATACTTTTTTATTAGTAATGTACTACATGACTGCCTGCTGGTCTTTAAAGAAGTAAAAGGTATGTGATGGTGAATTTGGGAATATTATATGTAGATTAGGTGCTCTGTATGTAGGCAATTCATTCTCTATACTGAGACATTTTCATACTGTACTATGCATGCTTATGTGATCACGGCTTCATTTTGCTGAGCAAACGTGGCTGTCATTTTTTTTTATATTGACTTTATAAACTTTTTTTGTTAAAATAAAACATAAGAATATTGATTGGTAGAGGGATCCTACCTCCATATCTGCGTACAGATTCTAAATGTTCACATAAATTCTAAAAATTCTGCCATGGAAAAGCCTGTAAAAGTGTAATGGGAGATTGGTTAGTCATTGATAAGATTGTATTGTGAGAAATCCACCAGATGCCATTGCATTCTAAGTTGGAAGGTTTCAGAATAAAGTCAGTAATGGAACTTATGACAGGTGACATTTGGGTTGGACTTTAAGCATTTGTACATGGAAGATATTTTACATGCTCTGTTTACTTTCCTTATAGATTAACAAAAAAAGCATCTTTACTTTAAAGTGCATTAATTGTAATGTACACCATGTGATCTTGAAGGGCACCTGTAGTTACCTGTAGTGTACCTGTAACAATAAAATGTAATTTACGAAAAAGTTGCAGAAATAGTGGGAAATCCAAAACTAGTGTCATTACAGGAACATCTGGTTATGAGAACTTTCCCAATAGAAAAAAACTATCTAAGAGGGAATCTCTTTTTTTTTATTGAATATTTATTCTTCTTTCTTTGCTGCTGAGGCTCTAGTACAGGAAATTAAAATACATTTTGTCAAGTAGAAAAAAAAAGCTAAAATGCTTAGAAATCCTAGCCAATCCTTTTTCTGTCATACTCTATCCAAAGTAAAAAAATATTGGCTTTGTATTCTAATTCTAATGTTGCATAGACAGTGACTGGTGTGAAGTAATCTGTGAATTTTGTGTCCTCAAAATTTTTTAGGATTGCGAGCTGTCGTGGAAGAACTGGAGCTCGAAAGGAACCAGCTTCAGGAGCAGATCATGACATTGGAGGAGCGATGCCAGGAGCTAGAGGACAGGCTACAGCTACAGCATCGTATTGAATCTTTACAGGTATGTGTTTCAGCTATCATACTAATGGGTGACTACATGATAGAAGATGCAATAGGGTTTATCCTGTAGCATGATGCACCTTGATTTTAGCCTGGCTGTAGATGAGCTTGTTTGAATTATTGTTGCAATTAATTGTGTAATTCATTACCATGATACCTTACAGCTCCTTTCTTTCCTCTAGTAGAGGTGATCAGTCACTAGCTGAGCTTTCTGCCTTATTTTCTTTGTCTTGTAATCGCACCTTTTAATACAGGTAACATTTGATGTAGATGAAGAGAGTCTTCCCTTCTCCCAGGTGTGTTTGGTGTATGGGGTGAAAGTAACATTGGTATGATCTGTGTGTCTCACATATCTCATATGCACTTTTTCAGTACATGCTTTTTGGCCAAAGCTTTGTGGACACCAGACGTTCAATCTAGTCTACATAGGCAAAAGTATGTGGAAACTTTTACAGATTTCAAAGGACACAGTTGAAGCTACAGCATACAATGACATTTTAAACAACTGTGCACTTCCAACCTTGTGACGAGGTTGTAAAAAGCAGTTTTCTCTTCCAGCATAAAAATGCATCTGTGTACAAAGCCAGCTTCTTAAAGACTTTAAGATGTTTGTTGTGGAGTATCTTAAGTGACCTGCACAGAACTCCGACCTCAACCATACTAAACACCTTTGTAATTAATTGGAGTGCGGATTGCCAGTCAGGTCTTACTGTGCACAGACTCCCAGCAAAACCTTGTGTAATGCTTGCTCAGGAGAATATGGACAAAAGGGTTGGTCTGTGTGTCTATATTAATGCTCATGTTTTTGAAATGAGATGCCCAGCATATGCATGTTGGTGTGATAATCAGTTGTCCACAAACTTGGCCCTAGAGTGTAATTGTGCTTTGCTTCTAACACTTTTAAAGCTGTCTGTCAAAAAGAGTTTTTGTTAAAAGTGGCTTATACTGATCAACCCCTCTTTAATCAAAGATGCCTACTTTTAAAGAAAGTTGTGCTCATAAACTACATGTTTGCACTTGCACAGCTTTTTCTTAAGAAACCTAGATAAAATAGAAATGTTTTTGGTATAGGTGTTCAAGAGGCAGGTTTAGAAGCAAAACAGAAGAAAACATCTAACATTCTTTAAGCTGCTTTCTTGTGGCCTTAAAACATTTTATAGTGAGCCTATCCCTAACCTGTAACATTTTCTAAATAAGCTTAAAAAAAGAAAACAATCATTTATCTCTATCTATAAGCAATGTGGGGAAATTTATTTTCAAAGGTCACAACACAGTTTAAAAATCCCTAGCTGTTTTAATGAAGAGCCGATCTTGGCATTCTGCCTATATAAACGATGAGCAGATATTTCAAAGCTATTTTAAACCAACTCTGAAGTGATTCTTGTGATCCTTACGAATGAATACCTTCACTTTAGAATGTGTCTAAAGTGAAGTTTAGTCACTTATTTATGTCTTCTTGACACCTTATCCAGGAAAACATAAATAATTTAATGCTAAAGTTTTGGCATTTGTGCATATTTTTGGACCCAGTCTATGCCCGGCATCTTCTTCCCTAGCCGGCATCGCCAGGGGAGGAAGATGGGGGGCATTGCTAGAGGACACTGCAGGCACCGCTTACCAGGTAAGTTATTAAAGTGCCTGTCAATTCCTCCCGAGTGTGTCTCGGGGTTACCGCTTTTGGTATTGAAATTTCACCCTGAGCCACACTTGGGATTACCGCTAGGGAGGTTAACTGGCAGATGTACATAGAAGGCAAACAAAATTATATATGACGGAACGTTGGTGCAGTGTAAATAGTGATTTAGATTTGCACAGTCTGATCTTTCACTTCACTTTTTTCTTGTAATTGACTATTGCCACCAGTGTAGAAAATGATAAGAAATCCAAAATATTCTGGAACATTAGTGGAGCGGAAATCTTCCACTGTGAACAACTGCCTAAGAAGGGATTTCCTCTTGCTTTCTGAAGATGATGTATTTTGTCACCGGTATGAAAGAAAAGCCTCCCTAATAGGCCAAAAAAGAGTAAATAATAGAAAAAAATGGCTTTTTTTTTTTTTTTTTAAAGGCTGAACGTAGATGGCATATTTGGTTAAAGAATGGTCATTCAGAAACGAACGGTAGTTTTCTATTTTACCTGAAGGTATTATTTTTTTTTGTGATGTGTTGAATAACAAAACAGTTTGAGTTACATCTAATTTCCTGATCAAGGATCAGGAACCAATATTACTTTGACTTCCCAATCCTCCGAATATCGTGAAGAATATCACTGTTTGTCCCCTGTCCTTCACTCTGGTGAGGGGTTTGCATATAGGACATAACTCTTTCTCTCCATTTCCTGACGTTCCCAATTTTCAGCAGCACGGGTGATAACATTATACGTTTGGCTCATAAACTATATTGTGGGGAGGCTTAAAAAAATGTGCTACTTTTTGTTCCAGGGTGAAAATGAACGATTGCAGTCACAAGTGTCCCAGATGCGACAGCAGCAGGGCCAAGAGTCTGAAAAATACCATGATCTCATATCCACCTTGAATGACCAACTTAAAGGGTATGTTCCCTTAAATTTGCATCACTTTGGGTATTATTATTTGTTAAGTCAGTTTTGCTAGATATGATTAGAAGGATGAAAGGCCAGCATACCATACTCTTGGGATTTAGTCATAAAACTTAATGGTTGACGGTCCTATGCTGACTATAAATGACTATAGGTATATTATATGAACTGTTAAGCTACAGAATGATTTTAGTGTGACTGTTGCATACAATTTTTCAGAATAAATGCTTTTTCAAACCCGCAGCCACTCATGATCTTTGTAACCCGTTATGGTGATTAGACTTGTATTATACCATATTTACCGCGTAATAGTTTGAGAAACTAATATATAACTATATAACTAATATAATATAACAGAAAAAAAATAAAAGTATACATTATTTACTCAATAGATCGTCATTTTCCCTGAAGAAGTCCAAAAGGGTGAAACGCGTTGGGTCTGAGACTTGTTCTCTCTCTCCAAGCGGTTTCTAGTCTGATATCTCTTTATGGGTATATGGACTGAAACAAAACCTATGATAATAAGGAGAACTCTGTAAAGTACCTAGTCTCATGAAAGCTTCATAACGATTACCTTGGGGCTGAAACTTGAATTTAATATAATTGTACCACCATTGTTATTACTATATTTCATGTTTGATGTGTAAAAATGTTGCACTCAAATAATAATTTCCCTAAAAAAATACCCCTTCTGCCCTTCATTTTCCTCTTCGCTATATTTCTACTAAGGGGTTAGCAATGTGTCTTTGTTTCTCACTTTGGACATGGAAGACAGGCTGCTTGCTTGGTTTGAGTCTTGCGTCCTCCCGCAGAGTTTCCTGTGGGATTTGGCTCTCACTGAACTCTAAAGGGTCATGGTTTGCTCCTTCAGTTGTGGCTGGTCTTAAAGATTGTTATTCTTCTTGATTTAAGACTTTTGTACATTATGTAAAACTCCCATCATTTACCCAATACCATTATAGGACCTTAAGCTGATTATCCTTGTGCTACAGAAATCATAACTTGAACCCAAGAGGTGCGTTCTTTTCTCTCACCCACAGGGTGCATTAAGGGTCACAGGTCCCTTCCCTCAGCTTATACTTATGATTATGCATCCAGTACTATTTGGCTATTAAACAAAGGCATGCTGGTATAAGGATGGGTTATCCCGGGCTTGCATACAGTGTCCAATATTCATGTAGGCGATCACTTAAAGGTTTAAGGTTATTTTGTGTACCTCAACCAACTCCAAGAAGGATTTTAAGGTGAACACAGAAAAAAAAATCAATTTTTCAGAAGAGGCCTGAAATGTCAGCCTTTCTGCTTTCAAGACTTTCCTTGTTTTAGTAGCATCTGTACAATTACACAAAACTTTTTTTTTTAGCTTGACAAATAGGAATACTTTTCTTGAAAATGCTATTGTTGAAAAAGATCAAACTATCCTGGATACAACATCAAAGCTGGATCAGCTAGGAGCAGTAAAGAAAGCTTTGCAGGAGAAAGAGACCATAAACAAGGAGCTCCTGGAGAAGCTGGATCAATCTGAGCATCAGGTAAGTTTTATTTCATTTTACCCTAATTGTCCGTCTGTATAATCTGTCTGCACTTTGCATTGTTTTTACACTGTTCACAAACTAGGCAGTTTTTTAAAGGTCATCACTAAAACCAGATCAATTTATTCATTAACTAATGTGGAACTTGGCGCAAATAATAAACCCTTTTACCAAATTGTAATATACAAGTACAGATTTAATTTGCAAACAAGTCTCTTTCCTTTCTATTGCATTTCCTACTGTGAGCAAGAGTTTACATCTTGGCTGTCTGGTGAAAATCTTTAGGTTCAAGGTAAAAGAAGAATGCCTTTGTGGCGCACAAGTACATACTTCAATGCATGCATATCTTGTGTTACTTGTACAGAAGTATGAATGGCTTAATTGATTTCCTACTTCCACATGCCCTGTTTCAGGAACACAAAAATAGCAGCAAATATTGAATACTTATACTTTCTTTAAATGCTCTAAAAACAAATTGTTTTCTTCCAGTAAGTTGCTGGTTAATTTATGCGTGTAACAAAGAGACAGATATTTGTAATATATTTGGTAATCTTCTGCCACCCTGAAATTTTTGTTAGCACAACCATGTGGTCCTTCAGAAGAATACCTGTTCAGCAATCATTAAAATCAACTTCATGTTTTAGCAAAACTCTGGTCCACTTATAAAAATGTATTTTGGTAGCCTGCATCCCCCTAGTAATTCTCCAATGTTTGTTTTGTATAGGAAAATTACCACAGAGGAATGTTATCATTAATATTTTCTTCCCTGCAACTCATGCTCTTCTGCAGTCATGCTCCAGCCCTCAAATGTAGATGGGCCCCTAACATGTTCACATACAATTCAGGTCCTCTGGTTTTGCATTGTACCTGTTCACTTTGATGAAGTGGGGGCAGCCGCACAGCCAGCAAAGCGAAGTATTGTCTTGGAACCTATTGTCTAGTGTGAAGTAATCCTACCAGGGTTCCCCTAGACTGAACTAGCACTGGCGTCATACTAAGCAGTGTGTCTTCTGTTTAAAAATGTTATTTTCTGTATTTGCATGTAAATTTTGCTTAAGAATTGATTATATAGAAAAATAGTTTCAGAAGTCAGAAATGGCAACACTTGTTTTTATTTTATTTCAATTACCTATTTATTTTTAACTTTCCAGCTTGAAGAGGTAAAAAAAAAGCAAGGGGCATTGGAAGCTGAAAACTCAACATTAAAACAGTCTAACAATGATCTCACAGAGAAGGTGTCTGCATTCAAAGAGCGGGTATGCCCTACATTTTGCTGGGAGATGACTACTGCACTGTACAAAGGCTGTGTGTAATTTACTTGTGTTGGCTCAGTAACATTAATAGCCTTTATTTCTCAGCATTTACAAAAACGACCACCATGTTTTTCAGGTGACAGATCTGTGGGTTTCAGCATTTAGGACATGTCATGGGACATGTCATGTCACCTACATCCAGGGACTACTTACCGTAAATATTATATAAACAAAGAGTATAAACAAAGATTTTATAACCTGATAATGCCTTTAGGAAAACTCTGTCTATACTCTGGTCACAACACTAGATTATTCTCTGTCCTCATGTAACATGTATTACAAACTCTTGCTTATTAAAGTTTGTCAGATACTTTACATGAGGACCCAGTGCCATCAGCTGGTGACCAACAACAATGCATAAAAGATAATCCCATTTAACTGAAAAAAACTGGGCAAAATAGCATCAGACCCAAGACTAAGTATATCACTAAAAGAACACTCTGGCCTTGAAAAAGTCCACATCAAGAGCAAATCACAAATTATTCAAAGGTACAGAATAACTTTTCAAAGGAAAAAAAACAGATTTAGCTTATGTGATTTACCTTGTGATACCTTTTTCTTCTATTTGGATCAGTTTATATATGGTACTTGGAACTGAGTACTGCGCTTGGTAGTTAAGTTGTTGGTTTTACTACTAAATGGTGTACCTAAAATGTACGCATAGCCAAAACCCAATAGAAAAAAACTGTTCAAGTGACAACTGCCTGTAAAGATTTCATATTAACTCCTGCATATAAACCAGCATATTAAACCAGTGGTTTGATCTTCAACCTACTAGTACCAAAATTAAATAGAGTAATTTTTGGTCTACAAATACACATTTCAAATATGACTGTCTAGTGCAATATATGGGAATCGGCACAAAAATGTGGCATAAGTAATTGTTTATCAGTATGTTCTGGTTTAGATATAGCTAATCCAAATTTTTCAGCAACTTTTTTTCCCCATTAACAAGTTGTGATCTTTTTTTTTTTTTTTTTTTTTTTTTGACACTTCCAGGTACTAATTCAAGATTCATCCTTGGAAAAGCTACAAAATGACCTGGATCAAACGAATGAGGATCTCGATCGACTTAATTCAAGTCATCTGGAGGAGCGATCCCAACTTATTTATGATCTGCAGAGGTGTGAGAGGGAAATGGATGTTCTTAAGGAACTGTTACAGGAAAAAGACAAGGAAATGTCTTCTCTGTCTGTCACTTTAACAGAATATTCTGAGCAGATTACTGTCCTAAAGCAAACAATGGACTTCAAGGATGGGCAGATGAGAGAGATGTCTGATGCTCTTGTTAAAATGGAGAGAGAGCATCACCTCATTAAAGAAGCCCAAACATTAGATGTCCAAGAGACAAGCACTAAGATTTCTTCTCTGACAGAGCAGATAAGTGAAATGGATGAGGAATTGAATAAAGCTAAAAGCCTTAACGAGAGCAAAATTAAAGAAGCTGAAGAACTAATTAGACAGAATAATGAAAACGGAATAACAATTAAGAATCTTCGTCAAGAGATACAAACACAGTCAGTTACACACAATAACCATGTAACTGAGTGTTCTGCACAGATCACATCTCTTAAAGAACAGATAAATGCATCGGTTGTAAGGCTCAATGAAACAGAAACAAAATACAAAGAGGAAATTGAAAGCTTAAAGTTGCAGTTAGAGAATGATTGCTCAGAGAAAGATAAGCTTGCAAAGCTGTTGAAAGAAAAGAGCAATAAGGAGCAAAGTTTTGAAGAAGAGTTAAAAGCTTTGAGAGAACAAAACAACCACTTGGTTTCTGATATGTCAATAAAAGATGAAGAACTGCAACGGTTATCAAAACATCTCTCAGAGCAAAAAGACCTTTGTGATAAACTAAGCCAAGAATTGGCCGAAAACCAAGATGATGTGTCTTCTTTAAGGATGAAGATTGAAACAATGGCGCAAGAACGAGACAATTCGATTAAAGCTCTCCAAGAAAAAATACAGGAGTTTCAGAAGCAGATTGATGAGAAGTCTGAAAATGTTAAAAGGTTGCATTCAGAAAAAGAAGACCTGCAAGCACAATATAAAGTTCTCGAAACTTCAATTTCTGATAAGGATTCATGCGTTCAGCTTTATGTGAACACGGTTGAAGAATTGGGTAAAAAAGTTAAGGATTTGGAAGATCAAAATCAACATTTCTGCAACGAGAAGGAAAATTTACTGACAGAGGGCAGCCAGAAAGACGTAGAAATTTCTCACTTGACTCAGACTTTAAACGATGTCCAGGCAAAACTGGCAGAAAAGAAGCATCAACTATTGGAAGAACAAAAAAATGTTTCCAATTTATCTGATGCCAAGGAAGAATTGCTTGCAAAAATTGAACACATTTCTGCTCAGAGTTCCAAAAATGACAGTAATTTTGCAGCACAGTTAGAGGAGAAAGAAAAAGAGTGCCTTAGTTTAAAGAGTCAGTTACATAAAGAGCTTGAGGTGTCTCATAACTTACAGAAACATTTGCAGTCCCTTGAGAAGGATCTTGAAGATACTCAAAGGAGTCTCCATGAAAGAGATGATACACTCAAGGTTAGAGTGGCTGATTACAACATGGCATGTAAAAATGTGAAACGGCAAAAAGAAACAAATGAACTCCTGCAAAAGCAAGTGGATGAGTTAAACAATGCTGTAGAAAATGAAAGAAAGGCTTTGCAAGATAAGGATTTGTTACTTGCTACCCAACAATCACAGCTGAAGGATCTGACCTTTAACTTGGAGAAGCTACAGAAAGAAGAAAAGACTCTTAAAGAGAGTAATGTACAACTTGCACAGGACATACATGGTCTAAATGGAATGATAGCCAAACTCCAAGAGGAATGCAGCCGTAGGACTGAAGAAAACAAAACACTGACAGAAAGATTAGAGATGAGTTTTAAGGATGTTGAAAAGTTAACACTAGAAAGAGACTCCTCTTTGTTGTCTGTATCAAATCTAGAAAGTCAGTGTCATGCCCTCCAGTCACAAATGGTTCACCATCAATCAGCAGTAGATTCCTTAACACAGCAAGTAAGTTTGTTAATTTCCGAAAAAGAAAAAATGAATTCTGACATTGAGTTGCTAAATTCCAATGTGTCTAGTAAGTCAGAAGAAGTTAATGCTCTGAGTCTACATTTATCACAACAGGGCCATACCATTTTATCTCTAAAGGATCAAATTGACACAATACAACTTGAGAAACAGTCTCTACTTTGTAGTGTCAAAGAGAAGGATGCACTTCTTTCACAGAAAGAAGAATTAATCCAGCAGGTTGAGAAGAAGTTGGAAGGGGAAGGTTACTATTTACAGACTATCTCTGCTTTACAAAATGAACTACAGAGTTCACTCTCTGAGTGCGCTCTACACCAGCAGAAAGTTAAAGAGCAAGAGCAGGAGATGCAGAAATTGACACAGCAGGTGCAACTGTTGAAAGATAAAAGCGAGGAAGCAGGGCTGTTGAAAACACAGCTGTCTGAACATATGGAGATCATTTCCAACCTTCATTCTGAAATAAAAAATCTGAGGAACAACCTAGATGAGCTAAACAATGCTTTAACCAAAAAAGATGAATGTTTGAAAGAGAAGGTAGACAGTTATGTCAATCTGCAAACACTGCTTTCAGAGATTCAGGACTCTTTGGAAGTGCAGAAGACCAATGTTGAAAAATTAACTTTGGAAAACACACAGTTTAAGGCATCTGTGTCAGAAAAAGATTTGGCTTTAAGTAATTCATTAATAGAATGTGATGCATTAAAACAGAAGCTAACTGTTAAAGAGGGACAATGCAACACATTGATTCAGCAGATTACAGACTTAGAAGAATTGAACAGAAAACAGAACAATGAGTTAAATGAGTTGAAGGTTTCCATAAAAGAACAGGAAACCTCCCTTTTAGGAAACCAAGAATTCTTAAATACTCAATTAGAGGAGCAGACAAAATTAGTGTTGCATCTTCAAAATTCAGTGCACACGCTTAATACCACAATCAAAGATCTTCAGCAGTCCATTGTTGACAAAGAAAACACAGTACAGAATTTGCAGGAAAAATACACTTCTCTCCACGATAGCAAACAAGAGCTTGCAGAATCTCTTACAAAAAAGGAAAATGAAATGTCTAAACTTCTAAGCACTGTAGATGAAAAGGATGCTAGGCTTCAAGTTTTGGAAAGCAATATTCTAGCATTTACCAATGAGGTCAGCCTTCTAAGAGAAGAACTAGACAAAGGTAATTCTAATGTCAAAAGTACATTAGACACGCTCAGAATGAAAGATGAAGTCATATTTCAGCATCAGAAAGCAGCGGAAGTCTTAAAAGCTGAGCTGGAAAAACTGAAAACACAGTACCAAGAGACCCAAATTCAGCTGCATGCATTAACGAGAGAAAAAGAGGAAAGCAGTTCATTAAGCCACAATCTTCAGGAAAAATGTAATTTACAGAGCCAGCTTATTGAAAATTTTAAGCATGATGCGGAAAGTTTAAATTCAGAGTTACTTGAAACTCGGAATATGGCTGTATTTGAGAAGGAAAAGCTCCAACATCAACTTGAATCTGTAAAGCAAGAGAAGCTGCATTTGGAAACAGTGTTGCAAAAATCAGAGACAGAAAAAAACAACTCATTGTCTACTTTAGAAAAGCAGATTTTTGAAAAATCAGAATCTATAAAGCAACTTGAAGAAAAGCTTGAGCATCTGCTGAAGGAATCAGAAGAACGTATTAGCTCAGACACAGAAGTCCTACATCAGCTGAGGTCCGACAAAGCAGATCTTCAGAAGCAGGTTAGTGGACAAGCAGAAGAAATCCATTCTTTGAAAGTCTGTCTTAAAACCATAGAGTGCAATTTTAGTGAACTAAAGCAACAGTCAGAAAAAGAGTATCAAGAGGTATATGAGCAAAATGCAGCACTTAGAGAACAGAACAGTAGCTTAGACAATAAACTGAAAGAAAAGGAGAATGAAGTACAAGGTTTACAGCAAGACTTGAATTTTATAGAGGATCGGTTATCTGTGATAGGTGATGAAAACATTTTTGAATATGATTCATCCAGCCAGCAGTTAAGTTTTAGTAGCAGGATAGAAAACCATTTAGCAATGTTGTCCAAGGCTTTGGAGTACAAGTCAAAAGTAGCAGAGTTATTGAAATTACTTGAGGCAAAAGACAGAGATCTTAATGATAAATCTCAAGCAATTGTGGTGTTTGAGAAGGAAAGTAAAATTTTGCAAGCAGAGTTGGAAAAAATTAAAAAAGAAAAACTTGGCAGTGATTATGCTGTTCGTGAACTGGGAGCTGCTAATGAAGCTTTAGCCCAACAGCAGAATATCCTAAAAGAAAAGGAGGAAGAATTGTCACAAATGAGCATTCATATTGCAAGTTTGAAGGAAGAAATAGGTTTCACTATGGAAGATCTGCAGAAAAGTCAAATGACGGTGAGTGAAGAAAAATCTAAAGTTTTGGAGCTCGCAGAAGATGTCAGAATGAAAAATTCTGTTATTCAGAGTTTGAACCTTCAACTTAGCCAACAAAAAGAGTTAATTTCCACGCTAAGCGACCAAGTAAAAGAAAAAGATTCTTCTCTAATGCAGGTCATGGAATCAATGTCAAATGAAATGGTTAAATTTTCAGACGAGAAGAGCTCTTTGAATTTAGAACTTCAGAATTTACAGTCAGAGAAAAGTTCCTGTCTCTTGCAAATATCTGAACTGTCAGAAAAGCTTCAGGATTTTGATCTGAAGTTGAAGCAGTCTGAACAGATGTTAGCTGAAAAAGAAATATGCTTATGCAATTTATCTAGCGAGAAGAACAACCAGTTGGAGAAATTTAATAAAGAAAAAGAAAATTTGAAAAGAAAGCTGCAGGCAGCTTTAGTCATTCGGAAAGATTTATTGCAAAAAATTGAAAAATTGGAGCAAAGCAAGCAAGATGCTTTAAATGATGAACAGGTTAAAATGTTGGAACTTGAGAAAACTGCTGAGGATTTAAATGGTAAACTAAAGACCGTTATAAAGAAGAATGAGGATCTACAGTCTCAAATAGATTTTTATAAGCAAGAGATTCTAGAGAAAGATGCGCAAACTAGTGAGCTTCACAGGGTTCTTTCAGAAAAAGACAATCAACTGGTAGTACTCCAGAATGAGATCACTGAATTACAGCAGAGTTTTTCTGAAAAAGATGGTTTGTTGCAGGAATACATACAAACAATGCAGGAAAAGGAACACAACTTTTCTCAGTCTAAAAACACATTCAAAGAAAAGCTTAAGACTTTAGAAGAAGAAAATTCTCATCTAGTGGAGAACCTAGAAAACCTTAGATCCTGCCTTGAAAAGGCTCAGGGAAACCTAGAATTTCCTGACACTCCTCACCAAGTGTCACCAAGTCCATCATCTGCTGAGAACACAATTGTTCATAATAATGTCCATGCTTCGCTTTTATGCACCCAAGGAAATGTGGAGAGTAAAGAAAAACATGCCATTCTGTTAGAAAGTCTTAGCAAGAGTGTGAAAAAGTTTGAGCTGTTACAGAAAGCACATGCAGAGTTGCAACTTGCTTACAAGACAAAATGTGCAGAGTACGAGAATCAAAAAGAGCAAGCACTATCTCTGCAAAGCCAGATTGAAGCACAAGAAGCACTGGTCTTCCATAAAGAAATGGAATTGACTGACAGAGACAAGGAAGTAGGTCAGTTAAAGCATAAAATTGAGGACGTTTCTCATGAATTGGAGAATATTAAGGAATATGAAAATGTGATTTCAGAACTAAAGGCAGGTCTCCATGAAAAAGAAGAAGCCATGCTAAAGATGAGCTCTGAAAATATTCAGTTATTAAGTGAAAGCCAATCAATGAAAGATGAATTACAGAAACTATCCTATGATCTTGAACAAAGGCAAGAGGAAATCTGCTGCTTAAAGGATTCAGTGGAAGCCAAGTCAATAGATCTAGAAAAATTAGAAGCTGTAAGAGAAAGTCTGAAAAATGAAATTGATATGTTACAGAGAAAACTTAAGACAGCAAGAAAAAATAGTGAAAGTGTTGAGTTGACTGTTCAGCAAATATCTAAAGAAAGGGATATATATTTTGAAGATTGCCAGGTGCACAAAGCAGAAATAACCAAACTTAAGAATGATTTTGAAGCAAAGGTATTTGAATTGTTAGAAAAAGATAAAGAAATTTCTTCTTTAAAAGATTCCCTCCAAATTAATGTACAAACATCTGAAGAGGAGATAGTAAATCTGTGCAAGCAATTACAGGAAAGTAAGAAGGAGGCATATAAATTGCACACTGATTATGAACAAACTAAAGAGGAGCTGGAAGAATGCATTTCTAAGTTAACAATGGCACATGCAGAAATATCAGATTTTAAAACAAAACTAATAGACTCTAAAAAGGAGGAAGAAATACCTTTACAGTCAAACAGCATTCAGCTCTCAGAAAAACCTGATCCTAATCAATTGGTTCCCGAAACAAAACCTTTGGATAACCTTAACTATCCTCGGCTCACATGTGAAGATTGTTTAAGAAAACAAAATATGATAGAGGAACTTAGAGATCAAATTAAGAAAACAAACCAAGCTATGGAAGAGCTAGCTGAGGAACACAAGAGAAACATTGCAGAAGAGTCTAGCGCAAAAGAGCAAATCCAAAGAAAGCTTCAGGCAGCATTGGTGTCCCGCAAAGACCTACTGAAAGAAAACAAAGCACTGAAGCAGAGTGTTGAATCTCTTAATCTGGAAACAGATGGACTTAAACATTCTCTTGAAGAAATTCACGAAAAGCATGAGCTTGAAATTTCCTCACTCATTATTAAAAACAAGGAGCTCTTCTCTGAGAATGAAAGACTCTTAGTAGAAAATGAGAACCTTTCTGCAGCTTGTGAAAGCCTTAAATCTACGATGGAGACCATTGTTCAAGAAAAAGAAGCATTTTCCTTCCAACTAAGTTCTCTTAAGGATTCACAGACAGATGAGTTGACGGGATGGAAAGCCAAGCATGGAGAGTTAAATAAAGAGTATGAGTCTCTTTTGCAAGCATATGAAAATGTAAGTGATGAAATTGAAAAGATGAGACAAGTCATAGACATAACAAAGAAAGAAAAGCATGACATTTTTATCAAGTTTCATGACCTTCAGAATGAAAATCAAGTCTTGTCAAGTCAGATTGAGGAGAATAGTGAAGACATTGTGAAACTTAAAACCTTTCTAGAATCTAAAGATGTAGAAATAAAGCAACTGAAACTAGAATTAGATGGTATGCCATGTATAGTGGACAAGGCATCTCATATTGATGAAATAAGTGAAAAGAATCAGCAGCTTCAAGAAGAAAATAGACATTTACAAGAAACCAGTGAAAACCTGAAGTTATGTCTTGAAAATAAAGAAAAAGAAAACCATAGTCTTTTTATTATTAAAACTGCCTTAGATAAGTTACAAGTGGACATGAACATGTACAAGTCTGACATGGAGATAAAAATTTCAGAAATGAGTTCTGAAAATGAAGTACTCCTAAAGAAGATTACAGAGCTAAGCATTAAACTGGAAGAGACAGAGCAAAATCTAGTAAAAGTTGAAGCTGAAAGGGACAACCTTTTAGAAAAAGTGAAATCTTCTGAGGTTTCATTTACTCAAGAGAAGGAAATCCTTATGAAATTAGAAAGTGACATAAGTAATATGCAGCTTGAAAAGGTGAACCTGGAGGAAAAAGTAAAAATTTTGGAGGACGACAAGGCACTTTTGCTAGATGAGATTGAAAATATACAGGAGCAGTTTTGTACAGTAAAAAATGAAAGAGAAAGTATGGAGATTGAATTACTTAAAGCTGTTAAAAACAACAGTTTGCTCTCTGATAAATTTAAATCTCTCCAGGCACAAACCAATGTTCTTAGCCAGCAGGTAGAATATCTCAGAAGCGAGAAAAACAATATTATTCACGAGAGAGATGAACAGCAGTTACAAGTTCTTCGAAATTTAGAAGAGAAAGTTAAATCTGCCCAGGATGATAATAGAGGAACAAAGAACAAATCAAACGAATTGCAGGAACTTCTGAAAGAGAAACAACAAGAGATTAATCAACTTCAGCAAGAATCAATAAAATTTCAGGAGTTAATATTGGATCTTGAAGGCACTATTAAGGAATCTAACAGCCAAAATGAAATTCTTAAAAAAGAGCTTGAAAGTATGTCAGCTCAGTTAACTCAAGTGAGAAATGATGTAATTTTCCTTAACAAAGAACTTGTTGATAAGTATCATTTGCTGGAACATGCCAATAATCAAATAACAATGCTTGCAAAATTTAAGGAGATTAATGGTGAATTGGTAGTTGATAACCCAGTTCAAAAGATAGACCCAAATAACACATCAGTAGTACCTGTAGGCTCTGGTGGGGTTACTAATTTAATCCAAGGAAGCCCTTCAAGCAGAAATAGTCAAGAGCTTGGTATAGAGGTATACAGTAATGGTGAGGGTGGAAGTAATGGTATGGAGGAACTTGCACCAGTTTCTCAGTCCAGAGATGAATCCCTGTCAAAATTAAAATCCAAGCAGGTTTCTTACCAGCAAGTTTCAGAAAGCCCTAGAGATAATTTAAAGGCTTTGCAAACTGTTCTGGAAAATAAAGAGGAAGAATTTCAGCATCTGAAATTAGAATGTAAGAAACTTAGAGCAGATGTCCAAAAACAGATCATTCTTTCTGAGCATATGAAGCAAATTATCAATAATAAAGACAAGGAAATTTCGCTGTTAATTTCTGCAAAGGATGGTGGAATATCCACTTACTTAAAAGAAATACAAAGCTTGTATAGGAAACAAGAAGGAGAGTACGAGCAGCATTTATCCAATATCCAGGCTCAGAAAGAAAAGTCTGACATGGAATGCCAAAAGCTAGAAAAGGAACTACTGATTCTTCAGGTGACTCATGATAAAGCTGTTCGTGATAAGCTCTTGCTGTCAAATGAAATTGAAGCATTTAGAAAATCCATGTCTTCTCTGCAAACTGATAGAGACCAACTTTATTCAGAATTACAGAGCATACATCAGCGCAATAAGTCTTTGCTAAGTCAAAAAGACAAAATCATCATCTCCACCTCTGCTGAAAACAGTGCCCTGAAAGCAGAACTTAGAAATATCCTAAATCGTGTTGATGACCTCAACGCTGAGAATGCCATGCTGGGTGCACAACTTATTCGATATAGAGAAGACCTTAACCAAGTATTGTCTCTAAAAGACCATCAGCTAAAAGAGTTACTGAGACAGAAACTAGACCACATCAAAAATTTAGAACAAGAAAAATGTGATCTGGAAAAGCAAAACCGAGAATTACAAAATGCTTCTGCTGCTTTACAAAGCTCCGCCAAAGCTTTAGAGCTGGAGAATCAGAAACTGGTCTCCAAAGTCAAAGACCAAGAAGATCTTATTGCAACAATCAACAAAGAAAAAATTATTTTTGAAACCAGTAGGAAAAATGATTATCAAAATTCTACTGATCATAAAATTAAGGACTTGGAGGACAAATTTAACCGCGATGTCATGAACTTTAGGCAAAACAGTTTTCTTATAGCTAGTGAAAGCAGTAAGGTAGCAGAAAAGACTGAAAAGACATATTCAGAAATGTTACTAGAGAACAAAGAGCTTAAATCTCAGAATGAGTCTTTTGGGAAAGCAATGGCTGCCTTACAGGACAATCGAGATTCCCTGATCGATGACTTTAAAGAGTTGCAGTGGAGATATGCTTCTGAACTTAAATCGGAAAAGATCCGTGGTGAAGATCTAGAAAGACAGCTTCGTGATTTTAAGTTTCAAATTTACAGCATGCTGAAAAAGAACTCTTTAATTGATGAAGCCAAGCTTTCTGCTGAAAATCCAATAACAATAGATCAGCTGGTTGCAGAAATGGATTCTATGTGTAACCTTCTAGCAAGCAGGGGATCGGAAATTGCCAGGTTATCTTCGGAGTGTGCTGCCTACATGCAACAGGTTGATGCTTTTTCCAAGGCCATGGCAAGTCTACAACATGATCGAGAAAGACTATTACAGCACCTCAAGGAACCCAACGTAGTTCGAGAGTCCAAGCATGGCACCACTTCTGCTAATAAGCCTACTGAGGTCATGGAATCGGATTACTTTACCTCTATTGGATCACATACTGATAAATTAACTTGGGTATGTTTTATCCCTAAGGACGGTTTTTGTGGTTTTGCATATCCATATATTTTTTTTTGTACTATTTCATGTTGTCATGTTTCATGTTTTCATTTTTTGTACCATTTCATGCTTTTGCATGAACATTGTCTTGTTATGGCATGATAGAGAATATTACATCGATTCTTAGATTTCCATTTCCAGATCTCCTTAGGGCAACAGAGGAGATAAATGGTAATGTTTCCTACAACCATTAGAATTTAGGGCTCAGATTATTCAAGGCTTGGATAATAGCATGCAATAATGCAAAGAACACGTTTTATTTCTACAGAAAAGGAAACTATTGCTATATGATTTTTTTTTTGTCTGGTGTGTGTGTGTGTGTGTGTGTGTATATATATATATATATATATATATATATATATATATATATATATATATATATATATATATATATATATATATATATATATATATATATATATATATATATATATATATATATATATATATATATATATATATATATATATATATATATTACACACACATAAATAAAATATTTAGCTATATTTTGGCTAAGTACAACATATTTCTTGATTTCTTGTGAGTACTTTATATTTACCTTTACCATTTGTTAGTTGACATGCTGGGCTTTCTTTTACTGTAGGACACTTTGTTAAATATACATAGCTATAAATACTTCTTTGTGAAATAGGTATTTTAAGCTTTTTTCTAAAAAAAAAATTACTTTCTAAAATTTAAATCCTTCAAGAATAAATCCTACCTACCTACTAGGTTACTGTCCTACCTACTATTGCCCTGATGTTGATCTGTGCAGGTAAAAAAAACCTTTTGTCCCATGTTCAGTATCACTGGATGGTAGATGTCCTATGTGCCTTGTTTGAATGCCCCCAATGCTGCATATTGGCCCTTTTTGTCTTGTCTGGTTTCCCTGCATGGCATGGGATAGTAAATGTCTTATTTCATTGTTTTGGTTCCTTTGAATGATAAGTGATGATTAATATCATATGTCATTGTCTTGTTGACCTGGCTAATATGCTTTGTCCTATCTATAAAACATTTGTTAAATTGTTGTTTCCTTTCATCAGGTGGCAGAGACGATGAAAAATTCAGCAGCCGAATCCCTGAAACTAAAGAATAAAGTGCAGGAATTGGAGAAACTATTACAGGACGCCAAATCCTTACAGGAGAAATTGGAGAAAGAAATCACAGGCTATCAGTGTGAGCTGACTGAACTGAGGTATTTATTCTTATGTTATCTGTAATTATTCTGAGTCACAAATAACTGCCTATTTATAAATGACATTTTAAATCTGGTCCTCAAAGTCCATTTTTGTAAAGGTTTGTTTCATCCTAAATTTTCATAAGTGTTTGGTAATTGCTGAACATGACTCTTGGGGAGATTTCTGCACTGAATGAATTGGGCTTGCACAACACCTGCTGTGTGCCTATGTGGAAGAATCCTGGGTCAGCACACTTGTTTATTTTTTTATTATGAGGGTTTTCCACTCTGCCTGCAGTTTTTTTTTTAATGTGTTTGAAAATGTAACAAGATTTGCAGGGACTCCTGAAATCCAAGGTGGACATTACCAGAGCCAGGAGAGATGTTTAGAAGAATCTCACTGTAAGAATTTACAAAACATGTATGGTATGGCTTTGAACCGTATGGCTTCAATTCATGGAGAGTTTTTTTTTTTTTTTTTGTTCAAGCACGAGCCATCTTATTAAAGGTAAGATTTTATGATTTTGGTTAGGAGGAGCTTAAGTGGTCTTAATAGAGCCCTGACCTCTTCATCACACTGAACACTTTGCAGTAAATTGGAGCAGCAAATGTGAACCAGGTTTTCCGCAACATCAGTGCATGACCTCTTAGCTTCCCACTAGACATGCTGCAAAGTTTTGTGAGTTGCAAAGGAACTTTAGCACCATATTCTTGCCCATGGTTTTTGGAACTGGATTTCCAACAGACCTTTGTAGATTGATTGTTAGGTGTCACATATGATTGGTATCAACGAAGCCAGGGACTGACTGATCCAAACAACTGCTAACTATATCTAAAATACCTTTTTTGTGTGGACTGGCCCTCTGTAAACTTGGAAATTCACAAGTGAGATGGGTTAGTCTTTTTTGAGTGCACATTATTAGCTGCTCTTCACACTAAAATTACAAATGATATTCCTTGAGAACCAGATTGGACCATTACTGATGTTTGTGCAGAGTGATAGTCTTTGTTATTCTTCCACTTTTTTGTGTGCAGTCTATTTTTTTTAAAGATTGGATAAAAACAAGAATTTAATTACATTTGAATACCTACATTTAAGTCTGTGTGGTTGCTAGGATCACTATCCTCTAATTACATTTTTAACATATTAGTGTATTATGTATTCATGTTATTTTATATTTTTGCTTGTTTCAGAGCAGAGAAAAATGTCCTGGTGTCTGAAGCACAAGCCCTTCGTCTTCAGTTTACCACCGCTCTTGCTGATAAAGAGAGACAGATCGCAGAGTTGTACAAACACCAGGAAACTGTGGCTTTTAGTAATGTGGTACATGGAGGAAAGGTAAGACTTAAATCAGATATTCTGATATTTTGCTACCAGATTATTGATTTTCCTGTTATTAAAAATGTAAAATCAAGAGATAGATGTCAATATTAGGACGAGATCAGCAATTTGTAATCTCTATTTTAGCTCAATTTAGAATCCATATTTGCCATGTTTGAGAGTATGTGCATGTGGACAGAAAATGGCTGGGAGAGATATCTGAAAGGGGAAAAGGTATCTGGGAAGGGATTGGGTTGTAAAAGTCAGGAGAGGTATCTGAGAAGGGAACCTGCAGTACCAGGATGCAAAAACTTCACATACCCATCTCATCCAGGCATCATATTTTAAAAAAAAAAGGCCCTTTACCGGTAGGTATTTTAATGCAAAAGGGACATCACTTTCAAAGCGGAACTTCTTTAAAATCACACACCTCATTTCCAAAATATGCAAGTATTGTCTATTAGGAGCTTCCTGTTAACAGAGCAGTCACTGCTGCTTCTTCTCATTGTGTGGAGTGAATAGTCTTGTATTTACCCCCTTCTTGTAGTTAGCTACAAGAAGCCTGTGGTGGGTGGGCTTGCTGGGTCCTTTTTACAGTTCTGCGCAACTAATACTTTTATATGGTAAAATCTTGGTTGGCAAAGGTGTTAAGTGCACACAAAATGAGTTTAGATCATCTGTTGCTAATGGGAAATATATTTAAAAGAAAGTTTTCGTGCCAAGTGTTCAACTTTATAACCTACTTTATTTTTCAGGGTAAATGCTTTTTTTAAATTTGGTGTAAGCTGAATGATAGGTACTCGGTGTTTTACCATTCATTTTCTTTGCAAGGTAGTCCTAAACAGAGTAGAAAATCCTGCAGCCTGTAATATATTGCTAAGAAAAGATGCTCTTTGTGTTAAAGCATTAGTCTCTCCGCTGTGGTCTGACATATCCACCATCCTAATGAGTCAAACCTAGAGCCCAGCAATGACCAAGGAACATACAATTTGCTGTTTGGTGGGCTGTAACTGTGAGTCGGTTGGGGGTATGGTGGACTAGTTCCAGAAGACCACTGCTTTCACAAAAAGAGCCGTGTAGTCCTCTGCATAGTGCAGGACTCAGGGTTTTCACTCACACTGTAATGTTTCTTCTACAACTTCAATTGGAATGTAACTTATTTTTTAAAAAAATCAATATGAGCTTAAGCTTAATAGCCATATGATGGAGGCTGCCTTTGCCTTCCTATTAAGCTTCATGTTAGTTCCATGTCCATTACCTAGGTCATGGTGAAGGTTGTTCTCTGCCCAGGAAAGGTTATGCAGCTTTTGAGTCAGACAATTGCAGTGGCTGTTTAATACATTGAAAACAGGTTTCCTTGACAAATAAACCTATTCTTTCATCAGGGCATAGAGGCGGTCACATTGGTGGGAAATTCTTCAGCTCCAGAAAAAACAAATTCTCGTCAGGAAGACAAAGAACAAGCTAAGTTAGAAGTGCAAAGATATATCCAAGAAATACAGCAAAGAGATCTGATTATCCAGCAAATAAATGCCAAGGTAAAATCCTGCACCTACATTACATAAAATACTGTAATCATGGTAATATGATGCTTACTTACATGAGACTCACAGCGGTAAGATGATCTATTTAATTATCACAAAGCATTTTGACCTTGTTCTTCTAATTCATATGGAAGAATGACTTACATTCCATGGCCATTTCAATACATACACTGAAGTGTTTTCAGCAATACTCTGGTACACTTTGGCTTTCAAGTGATCCTCGGTTGGTTTTGAAAATTACAAAAAATTTATACTGTGTACACTAAATCTTAACAACTACTATCTGCATGTGGTATTTCAGTATTATCTGTAGCCTAACATTCTAAATCTTCGCTGCAGCCTTTCCTCTACAAGCTGCAATATGTTGTACAACATGACTTTAAAATACTCCCCACTTCCTTTGAGAACACATTTGTGTTTTCTTCTGTTATACTTCCGTTTCCCAGAAATCTTTAGGCTGAGCAGTTGACACATGGTGTCAGTTTTTTATTGATGATTTTATTGATGCTAGATATGTAACCGTTGATCTAATATTGCTAATCCAGTTGTTATTCCCTTGCAGGCCATGGAATCAATACAGATGAATGCTGTTTTATCAGCTCAGCTGAAGAGTGTGTCCCAGGGACTAAAAGATACACAAGTGAGATACACTGACCTGCAGAATCAGTATTACAATCTACAGAGAGATCTGCAAAGCTCAAAAGTAACCAGCCGAGTAAGAGCTTGTTTCAACTTAATATTGGCATTTGTTTAAATTGCTTACTTCTAGGTGCTTACATGCATTATCTGTACATTTTATCAAATATTTACACATACTGATAAGAATATTTTTATAATTACTATGATCACATTTTCATTTTATTTTTCAATATACATTTAAAGGCTTGAGATTCCCATACATTTAACAACCGCTACTGTGAAATAAGCAATCGCTTCATTGCTTTGTTGTCTCTTCACTTTTGTTTTATTAGCAAATATATTTCTACTGGTGTTTATTGCCTGCGATATGGATTTTTCATCTTCTTTAAGAGATATAGGTTCTACATCAATTGTTGCATGACTAAAATAACGGGATGATGGCTTTGCATGCGGAGAGTTCTTAAGATTTGGCATGTAGCATAAGTATTAGAAATAAAAGCTAAGGTACATTCAAGTCAAATGTAACTTGATCTATTAACTTGTAGCCAACGTCTTGTTCTTATGTCCAAATAATTCTTCCATGAGGAATTCTGCCACATAGAGTATATGATCCTTTATGGTAGGAATATATAGACATATGTTAATGATATATGTTCTGAGCTTCTATCCCAAAGATCCTTTATTGACCATGCATCATCAGTTGTACATGAAAAACACATTATTTCCAAAGGTATAATGAAGGGTGATTTGCTAAATAGGACTGGTATGTGGTGAAGTAAAAATAAATGTGTTTTCTTTAGTAAAAAGAAATAATCGTAGATAAATAAATTGTAGATTTTTTGATGGTTGATGGTGATAGTGGAAGTGTTATTTTTTCATTTACAATGCTACAAATAGTTCTCTCTCACACAGAGATGTACATAAATGTATAGAAGACATGTATTGATTTACCCAAGCATTTTCTTTGTCTGTGAATAGCTAACATGTTTCCTTTGCTTGCAGAATGATGTTATGACAGAGGTTCCGCCTGGAGCTCCCCAGGAGAGGACTGATGTCCTTGTGGAAATAGACAATGCAGAGCTGGCCGACCTAAGGAGAAGGTTTGTCAATGTCACTGTGCTTTTTCCAGATAGCTTTTTGTACCTTTTAAAGACACCAATATATCTGTCATTCTTTCTCCTCATGAAAATTATTTTAAGATACCTTTGTTGAAAAAAGGGCATAGGATTGCTGTGAAGCAATAGATTGTGGTGGGTTGTACATAGAGTATGCAGCTAACCTTGCAAGCTTGCTTAAAAATAAATATATATAAGTTGCAAATGTATTGCCTTAGCTAATCATATGCCCCTGCTGTAGTAGGGCTTATATTGTTCTTTGTATGAAATTGTATAATATTAACCCCCCTAGCGTTAATCCTGAGTGTGACTTGGGGTGAATTTACCATGCAAAAAGCGGTAATCCCGAGTCACACTCGGGTCGCTTAAAATATTTAAAAAAAAAGAAAAACACTTACCTCGTTCCCTTGTCCCCCGGCATGTCTTCTGTCATCTTCTCCCGGCGTGTGCAGAGACGATCTCCAGGTTTCCCAGGGATGTTGGTGCGGGCGGGAGGAGTGGCGGGAAATTCAAATAATTTTGTATTGGATTCAATACAAAATAGCTCTGTTGAGTCCAATACAAAGAAATCTTTATATAATATATATATATATATATATATATATATATATTTCACATGCTACTATACAGTTATATTACATGTTTAACATTTTTTTTAACCGATTTTTGTTTTTTTTATTTAAAGTTTTTTAATAAATTTAATAAATATTGAGCATATTTCGGTGAGTTATGCCTAAGAATTATAGGCCTATAATGACTTTTCATGCAAAAACTTGTAATACATTTTGCTTGGAAATACAAACAGAATTAGAACACTAAAGAAAGGTCTTCCTAAATGTTTCTGCCTATGGAATACTCTCAAATGAACCTTTGCAAATATCACTTTTAAATGTGCATGATAAAAAAAAAACTTTTCCAGTTTCTCCTTATATGTACAATGCTGCGGATTGTTGCTTCTATGTATTTAAGGCTATTGGCTGCCAATTATTTACTTATTTCTTGTTTTACCATTATTTAAAGGCTCACAGAGACTGAAGTCAGCTATGACAGTGCACAGCAAGAGCTCCTGCAGCTATCTGAGAGGTTGGCAGAGGAAAGGGTACGCAGAGAGGCTGCTGAAGAGGCTCTTCACCGCACAGAAGAGAATAATAGAAGGTAGGACATTTTTTTGTGGTAAAGAATTCACTGAAATGCTATTAAAGTTGTGAAGAATAAAAAGCCAGGCTTTTCAGGGCATCCCCTCTACTTCTAGGTTCAGTTAACCTCCCTGGTGGTATGAATACTAAGTATTTTTAAATACAAATACTTAGTATTTCAAATTGCCTGCCTACCAGCCCAATGGTCCCACCCTCCAGCCACACACTCGCGAGCAGATGCCTGGCCTGCATCTGCTTCCCCTGGCCTTGCGTCCCCAACGTTCACACGCCAAGTACGCAGGTGCCAGGCATCGCCAGGTTACACAGATGCCCGGCCAGCATGGCCAGGTGGAAGAAGAAGCAGTGGGCATAGCTGGAGGATGCCGTGGGAACCAGGTAGAGCTTTTAATTTCGAGGTTACTACGTTTGTTATAGAAAATTCACCCCGAGCCACACTTGGGAATACCGCCAGGGAGGTTAATCTCTCTGCCTTAAAACTAAGCCACTTTCCTCTTCCTTATCCATTGAGTGCACCTCATTTGTCAGTAGGGCTTTTTTTTTTTACCAGACAGGTGGATGGTGGAGCTTAGCCCAAAGTTTAAAAATGGTCCTTTTAAATGCAAAGTGGAACCTGTGTAAAAGATTCCAAAGCAAAGCTAAACCTTATCAATAAAATAATTGTGACAAGACAGGTCCTTTATTGCAAAAGGGACAGACAATCCAGACAATTACACTCACCTGTCCTCGCTCCACCACAGGAATTACCATCCTCACCCAGTCTTCTTCTGGGTGTCATATCTTCACCCATCCTAATTGGCTAGGCCAGAATAACAAAACTCCCGTGCATGTGGGCAACTGTTTATTCATCCCCTAATATATAGAATGTTTTTTATGGACAATTGTCCTCTATGTGACCACTTTAATTGCTATTTACTCTGAAGCAACTGTAAAGGTTTTAAATAGAGCACTGGGTTGATTTTCCAAGGCTGTAATTTTGTTTGTCACACAAGGCAAAATTTTATCTGGCTGAACTATTGTTTACTAATTAGTGCATCATTATGGCTAATTGATCCTCTTGCTTACTGCATAGCCCATTTACCACACTGCTTAATATCCCCCTTAGGCTTAGATTTTCCTGAAGATCTCTGAAATGTACACAAAGCTTTACTCCTATTTATGACTACTATGCTGCCTGGTATAAAGCTCAAGCACATGGAAACACACGTGGGTGTAACCAAATACTAAACCAGTCTGACAGTCACAAAGCTCCAGCACTTGCGTGCCCTTTTTTACTGCCATTTATACATTGCTGTTCACTAGTAATGAAGCCCATCATATTGATGAGCCAATAGCAATGTTTCGTAGCTAATATGCACGGTTTAGCACATCGGGATGTCCAGACTTTCAGCCATAATGATAGTGATTGAAAGATGCTGCTGCCGGCAGCATTTTGTATAAAAATACTTATTCATGCTTTAATAGTGGCATTGTCTAATATGGCCCTTCATCTTTCCCAGCTACTGAATTTAGCACCCATCTTTAATCTACAAGTCTACAATTCTCCCTGGCATAATTGGCATGCCTGCCCCTGACCACAATTTCAGTCACAACATAAGCCATGCATGCTTAAAGCGTACCTAAACTCAGAATTTCTACTTTACATAAAAGGTTTCACAACCCTTTATTCAAAGTAAAGATTAGGTTTGTGTTTTTTTAAGTGCAACCCCCCCCCCCTTTTTTAAAGGGTGCAGCACCGCCCCCTTAATTCTTGATTGCCTAGGAATCAAGAATGACCCGGAATACCTACCTCACACATCCTGGGAAGCTCTTGGCTGCTCCTTGCTCAGTCATGCCCAGAAGGAGAACTTTCATCAATAGGAAAAAAATTGCCGATGTCACATACGTGTGCGGTGAGGTTGGCAAGTTTTTTCCCAGTCTATGTTGCCCAATTTCGCACCTGCGCAGTGCGAGATTGGGTGACGCAGGAAGAAGAACCCGGAAGATGAGAGAAGATGTCGGCGCCTGGCTTGAAGGCAGATACCGGGACGACACAGCACCCGATGGAAGAAACCTCCCGACAGATAGACTGCTCTGCGGGATCAAAGGTAAGTGTGATTTTTGGGGGTTTACTTCTGCTTTAAACTTTATCAGCTTCTTGAATGCTTACACCCCTTTCCCATGCTTGGCTTTCCCTTGTTTGTTATTCCAGCCCTAAATGTTCCTATTGTCTTGCAGTGACACAGAAATTAGAGATTAAAATACATGCAGAAAAGGACTTTTCATATATTTTTAATTATATGCTACATTTTCATTGCCCAAGTTTACTGGAACAGAAATAGAAGTTATATCGCAAATGTTCTTTTAGAGTTGCCATAAGCCAAAGTCTGGTATAGATTGTTAGCTTTTCTGCCAAACAAAGCATCAAAACACAAACAGATACACCTGTTATACCTATCAGGAGTAAACTGCACTGGTAACCTTCCTAGAAAAAAAAAACACATGAAAGCTGCCTTGTTTGCCTTGTTTATTTAACCACTTCTTCATATTTTTATTTATTTTTTGTTTCAGCATTTTTAGGCTGAATCTGCTCTTGTAAAGCATGTTGACAAATCTTTCTCAATTATCTAAAACTGGCACTCTTACTGCTATCAAAATATGTTGTGTTTGCTTGTTGTAGGCTGGAGACAAAGTCATCTTCCAGAGAATTTGATTTCTCACTCCAGATGGAGTCAGACGACGAACGGGAAGCCTTAATTATTGATCCCACTCAGAATGTTGTGGTGCGGAAAGTAAGTGCTGAGCCAATGCCTAAACCTCTCTGTGTTTGAGCAAAAAAAAGATTTAAATGGAATAAAAAAAAAAAAAACAATTTAAAGTAGACATAAAATAAAATTTTTACCTTACATAAAAGCATAGACAACCCTTATATGAAAGGTAAAAAAAAGGGTAATGCCCTTCCCCTTCTGTCTTAATTGCCGCAGCAAGAGCCTTCTGGGATACATATGTCTTGCATCCCCAGGAAACTTATGGCTGCTCCTTCTGTGCCTAGAGAGAGCTTTTTTTTTCAATGGGAGATTAATGCCGATCTCACGCATGCACAGTGAGATCGTCATTCTTCTTTTCCCCATCTACTGCAGGCTAAGTCAGCCGATCTCGCGCAGAGGGATCGGTGGATCTGCAAAAGTAAAGGTGGGTGAGTTTTTTTTTTTTTTTTTTGTTTACTTCCCCTTTAAAGCTTTTCAAGCATAGTTACACCCAACATTCAATGTTAAGGTTACAAATAGAGACTGTTGTTTCAAATGCCGAAACTCTTTTATATCTCTTCTAGATCAAGGGTGGAACTCTTTCCATACGAAGATGGCTGCGTGGACGAAGCCTCTATTGCTCAAAGCTGTTGACTTCCAGATCGAAATCCCGTTACATATTTCTCACCTACCTGCTGGGAATACACATTCTCATCTTTATGTGCCTAACTGGAATTCTTTAGCAAGGGACATCGCAATGCAAGTGCTAGACTCCATCTTCCCATGCTATCCAAATGCCCGTGTATTAATGGGACTTGTACCTAAGAGACACTAATGATTATCAGTCCAGGTTTCCGGTTAAACTGTGCAGCACACTGTGTGTTTATAATGAGTGTCTGGAACAGAGGAATAGCACAGAAGAACGACACTGAGTAGAGTAACACTACTGATTGTAGTGGGTGAGGAGCACAGAAGGACAATAATGGGTAACAAATTTATTAATTACCCCTTTCATTGTAGGTCTTTTAAAAGGGTCAGTCCACCCAAAAATGGTGCAATGAGATGTTGGCAAGCCAAATCAGAACTCCAATGTGTATATACGTATGAAATTTTAAATATTTTGCAGAAAAGTTAGAAGTTATGTCAAGTTTTTATTAGTAAAGTGGGCAAGGACAAGTGCAACATCGCTGTTTGAGTCCTACATATGTCTGTTTGGTTTAAAACGTCTAAAATGAGTTCAAGTTTTTTATCCACCACTTTTCACCTGGTTGACAAGATAAACACTGAATGGGAGCTGGATACCAAGGTACACAGAGAGCAGTGGTTCCATTGGCTAGTGGCTATCAGGAGCTATTCATGTCATGAGCTACCCCTGACAGCCATCAACCAATGGGAACACTGGCCGTTTCTGTATACCTTAATGACCTACTTCTCACCAGCTGTTACTTCTGCTGTTTGCTGGTTGTTATTTTGCCAATTGTTTTAAACTTTGTCCATTTGATTTTCCATGTAAGTTTATGAAAATCGCAGAGGAACAGCGGAGGCCAAGCTCAAACCTTATCCCTAATCAGGAAGTGAAGGGAAATGGTTATACAGCAATTAAATTATGACATAACATTGGAAATATTTTATGCTATGCCCAAAACGTTTGGCTGGAGTAGGTTGTCAGATTCTTACCCAGGACTCCCAGAAAATCTGACAGACATATGTGTATACAAACCTTATGTTGAGCAGAGATAAGGACACATAAATTCTCGCACCCTTGATTGTGATATCTGGTGGACTGACACCTCAGCACTCCCTTAAACCTTCATGCTCACCCTCCATGTATTGCTGCTGTTAAACCTTGCACTAGCCACTACTGTGTACATAGACTACTCACTGCAACGTGCAAGCTGTATACTGTATATTTTGGTTGTGTTATAAGAGATTATATATTATATTTGCTAAAACAAAAAATTCTTTTTCATTGTATATAGTTTGCTGCTTCTAGAGGATCTATTGAGAATTAGGACTTGAATCAGTGTATATTAAATTATTTTCTAGAAAGAAGATATTTTATCAGCTCCAATATGAGTTTCGGTAAACTGTTCTTCAGCTTCTTGGTGTGTGGCAGGGATGCTTTCAAGTGCAATAAATACGTGTAATACCAGTCTGTCAATTTCCTTTTTTTTGTCGTATTTGGATGCAAGATAAAATAGATACACACTAGGTAAAAATACCTGCCATACACATGGTGACCTCCAGCGGTTTAAGGAGCAGCTCATTCATAGAAATTATTAGGGCTGCAGAGTTTTTGAGCAGTAACAAGAGGACCCAGCCACTTGCAAGGTCTGTGCAGCACCATGAAGGACCATATAGTGAAGAACATAGAAGTTAAGTGCGCTATGTAGGGGTGGGTTACATGCGGGGCATCTTCACTAAATGTATCCCTTAAACCTGTATCACTTCCTCATTTTATTCCACTCTTTGCTCTCATTGAATGTAGTATTGTATCAGGGGTGATATATTACATTGCAGAGACTTTTCTGCAGTAATAAAGTTGTATCTGATAAATGGAAATGCTAAGTAGGCAACTATGGGGATAGTATACAGGTAGTCCCCAGGTTACATACGAGCTAGGGACTGTAGGTTTGTTCTTAAGTTGAATTTGTTTATAAGTCAGGTACAATATTATAGAACAGGTACATTATTTTATTAAATGCAATGCACAGATGTTTATCTCAACATATTAGGCAGCGTGGTGTCAGTTACTGTATAAAATCCACACTGAGTTAATCACAAAAAAAAAAAACTTTATGAAGCTTAGATATTCATTAACTTCTGGAGCAAACTGTTCTTTGATATGCAAAAAGGAAACAACTGCAGAGTTTTGTCTTATCAATAAAGAGTTATAAAAGAGCTCAGTTTCAGCTGTGTTTAGCAAAAGATTTCTTCTGCAAGTCATGCAAACTTCAGGGGTTTAACTTCAGGGATCAGGGGTTTATTGATGTAAAAATCTACTACCCCTGAATCCCTTTATGCCTGCACAAACCAGAAACATCTTGCCAAAGATGAAAATCTGTATTGCAGGGGACACCTGTAACTTAGACTCCTTCTCTATACAAACCTTCTGGAAAAGCCAAGCCAATCACTTGAGTAGGGAACTAGGATATCTGGGTAGGCCATGTTTGCAAGGAATAGAAGTTGAGGCTTGTGCACAGTTCATTTTCATAGCAAGCAGAGGATTAAAATGGAAAAATAATTATAACCCGCATTACAATACAAATGTCTGTCATTTTATTTATTGTTATGGAAACTTGTATTCAAAATTGTATATAAATATGTTATAGAAATGAGCTTGCAGCTCGGCTTGCTCAGGTTCACCGGTCCTTTGAGGATATACTTCATATCTGTTTATACAGTTCATTGATTACATCAATACATTTTAGTTTGTCACAGATGAACACTTTTACCAGGCATATTGAGTGATTAGAGAAGCCTTTGTCTCACTGTGATATAACCATTCTCTGCGTTTGGTTATTACTTACGTACTGCTGAGCGCGTAATTATGGTGAACTCGGAATGAGAATCACTCATTTGCTTAGCATTTTCCTGTATGTAGACTGGTGAAGTTTTAGCGGATTACCGGTGACCAGCTTTGTCGGTGCATTTTGTCCCTATGTTCATTGTCTCTTACTGGTCGCAGGCGGAAGAGATTGCATTTCGGAGGTTGTATAAAAATGTGTATTGTCATGATCTGAAAATCGAGCATGGCCTGGAGGCTTCTTACAGATGCAGAGCAGATCAAGTCAAATAAGGATTTCCAGAACAGCTGACAATTCTAACTCAAAGACCTCACATTCTTTAAAGTTGACCTGGCTTTAGACACATTTATTCATGTTAAGTGCATGCAGGCAAAGGAAAAACATAAGTATCATTGATATTATATATATATGTGTATATATATATTATATATATATATATATATATATATATATAATATTATCGGTATTATTGATAACAGTACTCCCCCTGACAATGCCTTCATATGCTTTTCTCCAGAACGAGAGCCATCTTTGTTCAGATAGCAGCCTTGGTCACCTCCTTCTACGTAGATGCAACCATGAATGTCCTGATGCTTATGCAAATATTGGCTGTGTTTACAAAAGTCTGGCCTGCTACAAAGCTACAGTGTTTTAGTCTGATCACTGGAGAAGAGATGGAGAAAATGCCACCTTGTCTATGCAGACTGATAACGTCATCTCAATCTAGGCAAAAACAATTGTGGAACTCAATGGCCAAAAATGTATTATCACACACTTGTAATTAAAGCAGACTGCAAAATCAAAATGCATAATTATATTAACCATTATATGAAACTTGTACTGTAAGAAATTTGTAGTTGCCATAAAAATGTTTTCTTTTGGAAATTCTAGTTGTCTAGCCACGATAGACAACTTTTTTTCCTGATTATCCACCACGCACCCCTTCCCTCAAATTAATAGTAGAAATGTGCGTAAAGACTTTATCCAAGGCTAAGACCAGAAAAAAAATGTTATTTGTAAAACGTGTGAGTCAGCTGGTGGTGGTACCGAAGGTTCTGGGCATGTGCAATTAGTACTTTGAGACACTGACCTGGAACATGTATGTAGATCAGGTAATCTGACTTACCTTGCTCTGTTCAGGTGAGTGAATATATATAAATATATTGAATACTACATCAGCACCTAAACACAGGGAATTTTGAGAACTCATCTGTGTTGTAATAAAGAAAATATGGCAGTTGGGTGGAGATCTCAAAACTGCTTGGAGTTATAGCAACCATGGACAGTGACATAGTTACAGTCCATAGGGGCCTCTGCAAATGTTTAACTGCGGTCTCACTTTGCTGTAAGGCTACATGCAAATGTGCAATCATTTCCGTTGCAAATGAACAAATCACGACCGATCGTTTGATAATCATTAACAAAGCACAAAACAGCACAACAACGCTGATGAACGAGGAATGTTGCTGGAAACGAACAACCGTCCTGGCAGATCTGTTTGGGCGATGGTCGTTCAGTGATTGTGGATTGTTCTGCGGTACACTTTCTCCGGTACACGTCACTTCCTGCATCATTCAAACAATCCTATCTAGTGTGTGTACATTATTGGATTATATTTGATCTGTCGTTAGTCGTTCGTTTTCTAACGATAATTATTGCACTTGTGTACCTAGCCTAAGCCTTGACACCCACTTGCTAGGCAACTTCTTTCTTCCTCCTTCTTTTGTTCTTACTGTTGCTGTTATGTTATGAATAATTCTTAATGGTATCATAAACTTACCTTTCCAGTACACTACAGGTCAATGCGTAAGTTTTAAAAAGTGCATCTGACAGTGAACAAGCCAGGTTTAGTCATATGATATCAGATCCCAACTACTGGAAACACACGAAAAGGGTCATCGTGTACTCTTAACAGTGTCTAGGCAACTTACTGCAAGAGCACAGTGGGGCAATAAAAGGACCATAGTTATAGCAATTGTATGGAATCAATCACAGCTGTGATCCTAGTTCCTTCTTACCCTACTGAAGGGGAGCATGTGGACAGATTTTCCATCTTCTGTAAGTGTCATCTCTAATGTAGTTTAAAAAATGGCAGCATCTGATTGGTTAAGTTAGAGTATATTTTTGCACACAGTTGTACTCGTTCTATGACTTCCATTTTTAGCCAGGGCTGAATTTAGCATGAAGCACAGTGTACCTGTGTGAAGGAATGCCAGATGCCGGGAAGGTTACATTTTTTTTTCTGTTCTGAGTTAATGTCAGAGATTTTTTTCATCGGCAAATAAGAATTTCATGTTGCTGAAATATGCAGAAAGGTAAGGAGAGATTTCAGATCCTTACTTGAAAATGATCAGCTCAGTTGCTAAGGGCAATGTGTTTTAAACCCAAGAAAAAAATATGTAATATGTTTCTTATCATTCCTTGTGGTGACTGTAATAATTTTACTTTATCAGGCTTTTTTTTTTTTTACTTTTACTTGATTATCCTGCAGTAACACTCGTCACATACTAGGCTAACAGCACTCATTAACTGTACCAGATCCACCAAGAAGTAGCATTGTCACCATGAGACGAGATGTTTTGGAACTTTAGAACACTTTTTCCTCACGTTCACATCTCTGAAAACTCAAGAAGGAGGTGTTCCATGGTTTCCACAGTTCTCCTGGGCAAGATAATTTTTTTGTATTTTTGTACTTATCCTATAAATGGTTGATTTAATAGGTCAGAATATTGTTTATGGTTATGAAAGCCAGCAGGGAGATGAGACTGTAATACTATTGGGTCATTGGTATGTAATACCTGCAGCCTTATATGATGAAAGATACAGTATCATTAAACTGGATCTAGAAGGGTTAGAAACCTTTGTCATTTTTCCATCAATGTCTTAGTTTCCACCTATGATTCATTCCTCTTTCTCCTGACAAATAACATGTCACCAGAGCAATGATCCCATTAAAAGATTTCCCTTCGGTTTCTGTTCTGATGACAACTTCATCTGCTGTTGACAATGGGCCTTAGGAAGTTGGGTTTCCAACAAACAGGTACAGGCAGCAAATAAAAGATTTGAGTAGGAAAGTGAAAGAGAGGTAAACACCAAAAGCAGAAAGTATCTACATTACATAGTAATGAAACATGTAAAAACCCAACACATTTTGGCATTAAAAATGCTCTGGTTTCATCAGGACTTGGAACTGTGGCATTTACTGGATAGATAAAATTGGAGGGTTCCTGTGGGGTCATTAGTTTGATGTTCACTCCACATGCCAGCATGATATCTAAAGAAACTCCAGCAGTGAGATTCCTCTGCCATAATTCCTAGTTGCTCCTGTTCCATTTTCCATATTAAATGTGGCTCTCTAATTTGCTCTCTTATTCCATTCCCGCATCAACAGCCATTCTAGATCTAGGTGAGCATGTGACTTCTTCCTTGAATGGCAGTGTTTAGGGCATGAGCAGCCCTTTGCCAAGGCCAAAACTCCCTCTGAAACCATCCAGCACAGGGTTGGGACTTCTGCAGCAGGTAAAAATTACAATACAACCAAGACTGGAGAAAAAAGCCTATCATGGGGGAGCCGGGGTGATCCAGCAAACCTACAATGGACTGTCCCTAATTGAAAACATTTGCCAACTAATGGCAAACAATTTTTAAGATATCCATTTCAGGTTTCATGGATCACTGATAATTTATCTTCTCCAGTCTTGAGGAGTTTTATTAAATTAGGCTTTAATAAATTCAATTGCCTAAATCTACATATAACTCTGTAGTGCAAAGCCCTGGCAATTCCATACAAACAGAATAGAATGCTTACAAAGACCTTCGCCCTACATTTCTGTACATCTAAGGGCTCAATAATACCATAGCATGCATTATATGTGTTATAACATATTTTTCAATAACACACTGTAACACATGTGTGTTGTAGTGCATTGCCATTTATAGATACTTGAATCCCAGCTTGCCTATGGAGTGCATTATAGTGCCCCACAAAGCTGGATGCTCTGTGCATTAAGGTGCCCTGAGTTGTAAAAACATAATGCAGGATCTATTTTTTTTCTTTCTTAAGGTGCATTTACAGCTGACTCAAAATAAAAGCGCTACCAAACGGAACACGTCTTAACCTGTGAAAACATACCGATCTGAGCCATGTTGTGGTGTGAATGGCCATAATGGAGTTTGCACATCAATGATATAATAAGATTGTAACATGTATAGCTAGAAATAGAACCTTCCCATCTGATCCCTGTTTGAGATCTTTGCTGGTTGCACACAGCCTGAGAACTCTATACAATTAAATGTAAAGCTAAACTCTGAGGTTTTATGTTTCTGTGCATCCAGTGCTAAAGATTACATAGCTGTCTTTTTGTTCTTTTTTGTTGCAGTTTTCCTTTAAAGCAGAAGTTACACTTTTAAGTTTCCATGATCAGGACGGTTAATATTGCAGAATGGGACAGGCGATGTCCTTTTTGCAATAATCTCTCCTGTCTGAACGCTCCAGGTTTCTGGCAACAAAGCTGAGCTGCACATGTGCAGCCCAGAATGCCCAGCTTCCACTGAACGCCTGCGCGGGAGTTACGTCATTCTGGCCTGGTCCATGAAGATGACCAAAGATCACAAGAAGGAAGCTAAGAATGGAAAAGATGGCAGCACCCTACAAGAGAAGAGGGTCAGTTCTGCTTTAATTTACAAGTCCCTTTCCCATGCACAACCCATATTGAAAAAGGTGAATGGAGAAGATTCACACCAATGAGCTTGTCTCTGCTTTCCTCTCATGACAACCCCATCTGAGCTCTTCAGTCCAGCAACAGCAAAAGCCTGCTATCAGGTCGAATTTGAAACTTACATTAAAATTGCATTTATTGATGTATTATGAGTAGAAAACTGTAGCAGGTATACCCTTGAATTTTTTGGCTGGTTGATCTGTATGTGGTGTGCTGACATCACTCTGAGCAGTTCGAGCTCTGTATGAAACCTCCTCCTATTGGAATAAAAATGTGATTTCTGCTCTAACAAGCCATCTTCATATATTGTATTTGTCATGTTTTGCTCTGCCTTGCCCTTTCTGTGATATATTACACAAAAGATCAGAGCACATTGGCAGACGGTATGTCAGGAGCAGACAGCAAAGCGCCCGGGTGTTCTAGAACATATTATTGTGATTAGGCTAACTGCCTGAATGATTTTATTTCATTTATTTAAGAATCAGTCTCTGGAACCTTGCAAGTGAAGATCCACCATACCGATCAATTATTTAGAGGGCCACTTCATTTAGAGAATTGACTTGTAAGAATGTAGTACCAGGGAGCATGCAAGGTATCTCAATATCTCAGTCTGATCTGACAAATATTATATATAAAGCGGAGTCTCAGGGATAAAATGCCATTATTCTACTGCTTCTCCTTTCATTGTCCATTTACAGGCCGGGGCAGCTCCAGGATGACCTGGATTCAGAAGAAGTGATTTTAACGATGCCAGCCATCAAACTATCAGATACAGACATCTAGTGGCTGTAGAAAGTACATCAAGTTTCTGGGCTGAAGGAAATATTGCAGCAAAAGCTGGTTTCACTATTTCATCTTTTAATGATTTATTATTTTTTTTTTCTCTTCTTTTTCAATGCAAATGTGTACTCTCATGCACTTTTGTTGCTTGCATGCATGTTGAATGGAAACATGAAAGGGGAGCAGAGTGAGCAAAGTTGATGACCTATCATTATGTTTCTTCTCTGTCCAATCAGCAGGCTTCCCAGAGCCCAGAATCTAATTTCTTGGCCCTGAAGTCCCTAATAAGTATGGCATGGCTGTCGTTCATGTGGATACATTTTTTTTTTTGGATAGAGTGAGAAAAAGTTAAGCACTAAGTTTTTGTTGATTCTAATTGGGGTGTCATGCTTTCTATTCGTCCTGGTGACTACTGTAAACAAAACAGAAAGTGAGGAGAAATCCAAAAACTTTAGCCCATTGCATGTAATGCAATAGGGATTCCTGTTTTGGTGACAACAGTCTGTGATGTTAATCTATAACTTTGGAAATATTTATTATTATTTCCTGCGATAATTTCAGGACAGGAAGTGAAAAGAAATATCCCGAGTGGTAAAAAATAACTTAACAAGGACATGGAATGGTATATTTAAGGGTCTATTCTTGCTATGGCACATTCATGTGACCGTCTGATCATTTGATAAGGCTGCCCAACGCACAACGTCACCATATAACAGCATGGCAAAGCATGGCAGTGAGTTGGTAAGGTGTGCTTAGGGAAATCTTTTTCAACCTTTTTAACATGAAACCCTTAAAATAATTTTAAGATCTCAAGGAAACCCTGGGATAATTACTATATGCACAGCTCACTGTATATTAGCCTGGCGGTCAATAGGAAGAATGTCAATAGCCTAAGAGGTCAAATTGCTCATTGCTGAATGGAACTCCAATACAACCTCTGGAGGAACCCTGGTTGAGAAACACTAGTATGGGGTACCACTAAGAATACACAGCGACCCTACACAGCGACCCAACACACCAATACATGTCTTGTGCCACACAATTCCTTAATGCAAGCATTTTTTCTGGAAAACACGCATTACACACATTACACCAGTGCGACTAGGCCCTTACAGTCCAAAAAACACCAAGCAAGGAAGTTTACTGTTAAAATTTCCATACATATTAATATATTTTTAATAGAGGACAAATTAAGTTTGTAAGTATATATAACCAGTAATGCCAAGAATGCTCTAAACATAAACAGTTTCCCCTGAGAGGTTTCCGTAATTTGATGAGTGTTCTGGAATCTCTTTAACCTTTTCCATTTCTGCTATTTTTATAGCTCTGCAGGATAGTGAAGATACATTCATACTAGACTGCTTCTTAGCAACCAGGTAATTGCAATAGTCCTAATTAGTTATGGCTTAGGCTGAGGTTAACCGATGTCACACGTTTGTAGTATGAATGAAATTGTAATATATTGCGTGTAATTACACCTTAGGCGTAGACAGAATAATATGGAGTAAAAAGGACAGAACCTGCAACCTATATTGCGTAGGTTGGTAATGAAGTAGGTGGTTTACAGCTTGCAGGGTGCATTTTTGGTGGTAAGGAACCTTGTCCTGGCACCATTCCCTACAGGCTGAACGCTCCCCCCCCCTCATTCAACTGAATCGGGGTGGTTGGGAAACACTTTGTGTAGACAGTTTGCGGTTGTGGTGGATTGTGGTTGCTAAATGCAACATTTTGCTTCTGGCCATCCTTTGCAGGCTAACCGCTTCTATGAACTTGGGCAGCATGGAGGCTCAGTTAGCACTCTGGCCTTTGCAGCGCTGGGTTCCAGGTTCAAATCTCAGCCAGGACATTATCTGGATGAAATTTGCAGTTTCTTCCCGTGTCTGTGTGGGTTTCCTCTGGGTAGTCCAGTTTCCTCCCACAACCCAAAAAACATGCAGTTAGGTTAATTGGCTTCCCCCCCAACATTGACCTTAGACTGTATTAATGACATATGACTATGGTAGGGACATTAGATTGTGAGCCCCTTTGAGGGACAGCTAGTGACATGACTATGGACTTTGTACAGTGCTGCATAATGTGTTGGCACTATAGAAATACTGTGTAATAATAATAATATTGACTTGCATGCAACTGCATTGATCCATAGATCATGGCTGATGGTGAACGGCTGGGGAGTAGTTGAAAGCGGTTACACTTGCTGCTGAAGGAGTGAAAAAGAACCATTACCTTGTGAAGAAGGGTGGCTGGGAGCGGCTTGGAGCAGCGGTTTGCAACCAGCAGTCTGATAGGGATCAAACTCTTCATAGCAATAAATTGGAAGTACTGAGTGCACCCTGGACCCCAGCCAGGAAAGATTTTACGAGCAGCTTTGGGATCCAATTCATATTAGCTGAACCAGCTGGTCTAATACAATAAACATACATGAGTGAAAAAATAAAACTAAAAACAACGAAGAGCCTAGTCTTGTGACCTATCAAAGTCACTTAAAGTAAAAAGAATAGATATATTGAGATATTTGTTTAGGGAAGTCTTGCCAAACAGTTCAGTGGAGGATAAAATTAAGTTTCCACTTCCCTCAAATGCCTCATTTCTTATCACCTCAAACCAAAACTGAAGCACAAGTTTTGGGTCATATATTTTAATGGTTTACTAACTACACTACCAATTGCAAGCTTTTGGAAAAAGTAAAATTCCCTACTATTAAGGTGTAATAATATAGCGCCAACATATCCCTATTTAATGTACAGCGCTGCGTAATATGTTGGCGCTATATAAATCCTGTTTATTAATAATAATAATAATAATAATGCAGTGCTGTACATTAAATAGGGGTTGCAAATGACAGACCAATACAAACAATGACAGGAGGGGAGGGCCCTACCCACAGAGCTTACAATCTAAGAGATAATATAAAGTAATTACCTGTATTCATAACTACAGCCAATCAGTTTCTAGATGTCCTTTTCACACTTCAGCCGTCCCTTTCCATACTGGTGACTGCAGGAAATCCTCAGCTCAGTGGAGTCATTCATTTAAACCATTAACACCCCTCACATAGCTGCATATAAATGTATTGCCTAGGGTCAGTCAAATATCTTGGCATGCTGGTGCTCCACAGGAATGGACGGTAATTAACTATGGGGTTTAGGCTAGTTTTAACAACCCAAATGCAACAGAACTGTTAAATCTTGAGAGTTTCTTTCTCAGCTATAAACCCTGTCAGTGAGTAGATGACAAGAATTATCTTAACAGTATCAGCATGTGTCAGTTAAATTGATGTTAAGGTCCATGATTTATTTATTGGGTACTCCTTCACTAAATACCGTTCTCTGTTTTTTATTATAGCCTAATGAATGCACAAAAATGGTGAAAAACCTGGAAATGTTTTTATTTTTTGATGCTTTAAGTGTATCTACCCTTTACAGCATTAAACAGAGGCAAACATTCACTGTCATAGTAATATTAGTAAACACTTTTGATTGGTTACTAAATGTAATAATTAGAACTGTCAGATAGTGTTGGTTGAATATCAATATTTGATTCGACAACCATTCGATCGAATAGTGGGATATTGTTCGGGTGATCGAATGCCGAATTCAAACACTATTGAAGTCAATGATGGGAGAACTCTAGGGTATTTTAGGGTATTTTTAGGGACCATTAAGGGTTGTATGTGTTCTTAGATAGAGTTTCTCTATCCAAGAAGACTGGGAGTCCTACTTCTACAGGACTACAGGACTGCAACAGGGATCCTAATTGCTGTTGCTAGTAGTATGTGTTCTTTGATAGAGTTTCTCTATCCATGAACTTAGGGTACTAAATGTGATGAATGGGGAAACTTGTCCCTATTCAACCTCTAGTGCCTCAGGGAACCCCTGCAGTCACAGCTGTGACCGCAAAGTTCCCTCGGTCATGTGACCGTGGGAACTAAACTGCAGATAAACTCTGCAGTTCCACTACCATCCCCAGATTTTTATCGCCCGATAATCGGCCAGATATCGGGCAAAAATCTGGCGTGTGTACAGTCGGGGTCGTCCATCGTCCGAACTACTGTCCTGGCGGATCCACGGACGATGAACGACGACCGATCCTAATGAAAGGGAAGGGGGAGAGCGCGCAGCAGGGTGTACAGCACTGTTCATGCGTCGTGTAGTCCTTTGTCGATGGAAAGGATCATGAAAGATCCTTTCAACACCAACACTACTGTCAGATACCTGTATGACAGCCTTCTTTGACTTTTTTTTAACATACGGGAAACCTTGAAATTCTTTTCAGGTCCTCAGGGATCCCCTGCTATGATTCACAGTACATTAGCATGGCAGTCAGTAGGAAGAATGGTATCCTTACAGATAACCAAAAAGATCATTAGTGTCAGTTACAGTGACCTGAGCGGAACAAACTGCTCATTGCTTACTGAACCCCTAGGAACCTCTGGAGGATCCCTGTGGAACGCTTTGGACCCTATGGTTCTGTGGAAGCCTAGTTGAGAAACGCCGATATATGTGATATCAAAAAGAGATCACAGATTAGTGTTACATCAGCACAGGATATCATATATACAGCTTATTTGAGATAAAGGCTGTGGGGTGGGGGCTGGTCTGGTTGTGCATAGTTTTTGAAGGTTTCTTATACAGACATTGAAATTCCATGCTACAATTATTTGACAAAGTTTCATCAGATTTTAGAAAACTGTTTCTCAAGCTTTATAACATTGGGGCACCCCTTGAAATAACTTTCAGGTCTTCAAGAAATCCTTCTATAATTACTATATCGACGTCTCTCTCTGATATACGGTATACTATCATCATGGCCAATGGAAAGAATGTCACCCTTACAAACTTTCATGAAGGGTATTGGTGTTGGTTATACTGATCCAAAAGGTCCAAACTACTTATTGTTCAAGGAAGTCTTGGCAACCTCTGGAAGAACCCTGGTTAACACTGATTTATAACTTCCTGGTATTCGTGCCAGTCTATGAGGACTGTAAAATACAAAACCTGGCATATTGCAGAATAAATAATAAAAAAATCGCCTGTCTCAGGAATATTTTTCCATGTTTGTGTCCTGTTGCTGTTCCTCATTTCATGTTGTCAGCCGTGTTCTCACATGACTCTCCATTGTGGCCTGCCTTCAGGATACATTATGCATACATCAGATTATGTAACAGACTATAGCAGCTGCATTGCCTTGGGTAGAAATTTACATTTATATATTCCTCCAGTATGAAAATTTATATTTTCTTTTTTTATACATATAATGTGTATTTCTGTGCACTGGAAGCATATTTAGCTTCAAAGCCAGGAGTTTTAAAGGGAATCTGTCAGAATAGACATATGGTAACGGCCGCTGCCGACTCGATTTGAAAAGTGTATTTAAAGTCAAACTCTTTTTTTGGTTATTAGGAATCCTCAGAATCACCAAGGGATTCACTGATGTGACCAGTAGTGAAAATGTGTGGGAAAATATCAAACTTTCAATTGTCACTCGAACAAGAATAGAAATAAAATCATCTATTGTTGGGTTTTGTACATGCATATTATTCTGTCATTCAGTTGACAATACATTGGGCCTGACTTATTAAAACTGTCCAAGACTGGAGAAGATAGACAGTAATAGGTGATCCAGCAAACCTGGAATAGATTTGGTTCAGGATTTCAAACATTTCCCAATAATAGCATTATAATATTTTTAAGTAATCTATTCCAAGTTTGGAGAACCTGGGTGATCCAGCAAAGTTAGCCCATTTTCTCCAGTCTTGGAGAGCTTTATTAAACCAGCCCATTGTGACTAATATTCTCTTTTTGTGGCTTTTCAAGATATAAGGACAAAAAAAAAAATGAGGTTGTATGAACAGTTTACAGTAATGTAGAGTTTGTGATAAGTAAACGCTATATTTCTTTTTTTTTTTTTTTTTCAAAGAGGTCTATACATTAGCGGTAAAAGCGAGACGATTCAGGAGAAATGAAGTATAGTTGGGATTTTTTGTACACATATTCCCATGGCATACCTAAAATAGCAACCAGTGCAAAAAAAAAGAAAATCCAAAGCCTTACATTTGTAAAGAGAACTTAAAAAAAAGATTGGTTCTGTGGATATGCTTTCGAGCTGCAACCTGAGTAATTTGGTGTCATCAGACGTTGGTCCCATGATTTGCTCAGATACTTAAGAATAAATCTAGGCATGTTATTTTGTACTTAGAATGACACTTATCTTACTTCATCTTTTAGCGATAGAGTAATAAATGATCATAACTCACAAGGAAACAGTAGGAGAGGGTTCCATATTGCACAAAATTATGAAGTATGACTAGCTCTGCAGGTACCAATGATACCTACCTTATCAATCCAATAAGTTTTGCTCTCAGCTGTATAAAAGACCATTAACAGTTTGAGCGAAAAGATCTTTTCAGCCTATTTGCCTATACGGAAAGTCCAGATCAGGCGGGAACACTTTCCAAGCACTGATATAACCTCTTGACATTTTACACTTAGAGACATTCTGCATTTAAACAATTGGTTACTGCTCAGAGGAAATTTCTAAAAGGCCAAAATATGAATAGGTCACATTGCAATTAATTTACCATTGACTGTATCAATCAAACAGAACCTTCTATTTTCTAATTTCTCTTGGAAAGTGCTATGGCATCTTTGCACTGTGCTAAATTAGTCTAATAATCCTGTAAGCTTTTTCTAAATTTTTTAAAGAAAAGTTTAGGGGCATATTGGTAAAATATTTATTCTGACATTCAGCAAGCTTTAAGTGCAGGTAAGTCTTTCTGTGATTTAATTCACCACCAGAAAATGTTAGGTGTAAATCATTGCTTTACAAATAGACGTGTAAGGACTTTTGTCTTTTATTTATTCATTAAGTTTGGGATTAAAAATCATTACAAATGTTTGCATATCATTTTTCTTTACTGCCAGTAGCCAAGTGGGGATGGGTGTGGGGATAATGCAGGTTTTGTACTCTGGGCTCATCATTGCCTTACAGTAGTCCTGACTGCACCTAAACACATCTACAATGTGCAAAACCACCCAGGCCAAAAGAACGCATATTAGCCATCTGTATGGTATAGGACCCCAATGCCTCCATCAATTGGATACTGACCCGACCACATAGACCGTATGTGGCTTTTATGACACTGGACACACAGGCACTGAGCCCACATTCGAGTCAATATTCGATCAATAATATGTATCTCTGCTGACAAGAATTATGTTCAGGACCTGGTTCAGCAATGTGTTCCTACAAAGTGTTCTCCTTTTATCACCACAGGGAAAGCCAAGGAATTGATCATGAAAGATTAAACAATTTCTTACTACAATTACCAGTATATGCTGCTCAGCCTTGCTCACCCCCAGAGTCTGAATTATTAAGCGTGGCTTTCAGAAGTGCTGGCATTTTCATTAGAAAGCAAAGCGAAAAGCCTTGTTTTGTTTTTCTTCCTTTTAACCCTTACCATGTGAACTATTTACAAGAATGTGTTTGGTTTACTGTTTGGAATAATATGGATCAGGTTTTTAATGTGAATGTAGATTAGCTGTTGCAAATACTCCAAGGCTGAAACTGAAGAATTTGTAACAATGCCCCTTCGCCAAAAACAATGCAGTTCATGTTTTTTTTTATCATGTTCATGTTTCAAGTGAGCAAAAGTGAGGGTTTCTGCTTCACTGTGATTTTGGGGAAAATTTGCCATTTCGGCATTGGAATGAGAAGGTGAAATTAAAGAACCCCTGTCAATAAATATTTATTTTGGCATACCTGTAAAAGAAGCAGTGGAATACTAACATTATCTGCTTTCTATGCTGCCAGAACTCTAACCATTTACCAAAAAAAAATTTCTCTCCCAGGACCCGCCATTAGTATTTAGCGGTTCCTTCTTCTGACCTCCACATGATCCTGTTATAAAGTGATGGTCAAAGTAAGACACTACTGAACACTGCAGAATCAAAAGGGCTCAGAAGATCGACACTTTGGGAAATATTGGTTTCCCTTTAGATTTCAGGTGGGAATTTCCTGACTAAAATAACATTTAGCTCCCATTGCAGCTTACCACCACTGTGTGGTATGGAGCACTTGAAAACAGAGACAGTGGGCCTGATTTATTAAAGTTCTCCAAGAAGATACACTTTCATCAGTGAACTTGAGTGATTCAAAAAATCTGGAATGAATCTTGTCCAGGATTAAAAACATTTGCTAACAAATAGCAAATGACTTTAAGAAATTCATTCCAGGTTTGCTGGATCACTCAGGTTCATGGATGAAAGTGTATCCTCTCCAGCCATGGAGAGCTTTAACAAATCAGGTCCATTGTAGGTGTTTTAGGATGCTATTAACCTCAACATATAAATGTGAATACTGTTGGCAAATTATTTTGTCCCTGGTGGTCTCCACTAGCCTTGAGCATGCTTTCAAATGTGGGTTGTTTTAATGCACTGCCAAAGCTTTCCATTAAAAACCATTGGGCAGTCACTGAAAGCCATTGAACAGTCTCCATGGGTGCTTCAGCTTTGTTTTGCTTCACTTCCAATGCAGCATGCTGTTAGAATTGAAGCAAAGCAAAATGTCCCAAAGCTTTGATTGTAAGTTTGAGAGTTCTCTCTCCTATTGTATGCCTGCTGTGTATACATCTCTACCTTATCTTACATAATATATATTTTGTGTGCCGCTCAGTTAAGCACTACCGGTATCTCACTTACTGTGTATATTAATCTTCCACCTCAAAGTACAATTTATAGGACTGGATGTTCAGCTGGGATTTCTGTATCTCATAAATTATTATTTATGTCTATATTATGAACTCTCTAATGTGCAGCACCGTGGAAGATGTTGGAACTATATACATCATTATCATTGGTAAGAATATAAACATAAGTTTTCATTTGCAGATTCTCATTAGAACATATAAGGCATTGATGGTGGGGAAATACACAATTGGTAAACCCATGATCAGACGCTAAGAAAGCTGGACGAGATTATACCAGAAAAAAAAATACCATAAGAAATTTAAGTTTAAAAAGTTCACATTGATTGGTGTAAACACAGGTTTTAGGACGCCCAAAAGTACTTGTGTGTCAAGGTCCTTAAAAAACATATAAAAATAGCATATGTTTTTTTTCCTCACTGATTCCGAGCAGGAATGACTCTCAGCAAGCTCTGTAGCTCCCAGCAGGATCCCAGAAAGAGATTAATACCCCCCACTTTCCTTGATTCTTGTTTTTCCCAACAACATGAAGCCACCATTCCATGTCAGACTTATGCTGCATTATACACATTTTTATTCTAAAGGTTTAATTTAATATAAGCAGTAGAACCAGTCACAAATGGCTTTCAGCATGAAATGCAATATTCATAATTTTGATTATTATGCAACCCTTTGTATGATATTTGCCCACATATTCGGTTTAACTCAATTTATTTGAGAAAACCAACAGTAGGAGATGAGAGACCCCATTTTAAGATCTGACAGTCACTTCAAATGTCTGAAATCATGTGGAAAATCCCTACTGTCATACAGCTTTGTGATTAATAGGAATAAATAACAGAGGTATGTACTTCCAAGGAAGATAAAAATACTAATAGTTCTGGTATTTGATACCGTTATGTATACTCTGAAGCTAAAAGATGGATTATGTTGTGACCATGATGTTAGATGTTGATAAATTGGGTCCAGGCACTGTGAAGTGGATTCAAAAAAGCACTGATGTCATTGAGTAGTTGTACTGAACTACAATTCCCATCCTGAAAAAGAGAATTAGTGTTCTTAATAGGCACAATTGTGTGATTGGGTGGATTTATTTACTATCCCTAAGGACATTTCTGACCCATAGATATTATGCTGCAGGCTCAGCTTCGACTGTGAAACATTTTGTGCATGTGGCTAGTGGATAGCCACTGGTGTTGGTTTTCGAATTCAGGTTGTCCTTATATACGACCCGAATATGGCTGTTCGAATTCAGATAGACCTGACCCAAAAAACAGGGGATTCGACTGCAAAAATTTGGGGAAAAAAAAGTTAAAAAAAAAAAAAAAATTCCTAAATGAATTTACTTAGTGTGTGTTTTTTTTTTACCTATTTTTTTTTAATTTTTTTACAGGTTATCCGACAATGACATTATGAATCATAATGTCATTGTGGGATTCCCGGACCGTGGGAACTTTGCGGTTACAGCTAATTGGAAGCACCTGCCTTCAATTAACTGTAACCACAGGCAATACCAGGGCAATAGAGGTTCAATGGAGATATGTATCCCAATTCATCACCTCTACTGCTCTGTGATTGGCTGAGAAATAGGAAACCCTGATGACAGCTGAAGCATCATCAGGATTTCCCTTTCCTTAGCCAATCAGGGAGCAGAGCAGTCAGCGGAGATTTACTATGCTGACAGCTCTGCTCCCCTGATCACTCCCGCAGCCCTAGAGGAGCTGTGACATGTATTACAGATACATGTATTACAGATACAATGTCAGAGCTCCTCTAGGGCTGTGGGAGTGATCAGGGGAGCAGAGCTGTCAGGATAGTAAATCTCCGCTGACTGCTCTGCTCCCTGATTGGCTTAGGAAGGGGAAATCCTGATGATGCCTGAGCTGTCATCAAAACAATGGTTTCATCGGAAAGAATGCCTCTTACATTGCTGGCCATGTAAGAATGTCACCCTTACAGATCTCCAAAAGATCATTAGTGGCATTAAAACTGACCTGAGTGGTCCAGTTTGCTTGTTGGTCAAGGAGCCCCTAGCAACTTCTGGAGGTACCATGGTTGAGAAAATCTGCTCTAAAGGAAGAACTGCACCACGTCCGCAACCCTTCATTTACTGCTGTGCGGTATGCCACTTCTGAGTGCACAGCAGCACTTGCCACATGCCAGGGAGGAGCCAACTGCAGATATGAAAGGATCATTTTTTTCCTTTAAATATTTTTCATTTAATTTTATTTTTTATTAGTTTAGTTTTTGTTATTATTCTAGCATGTTCATATCATGCCCAGCAGCCAGCAAATGCATTTTGATTGTGCTGCTTACCAAGGACAGTTTATGGGGCAGCCAGTTAACCTAACTTCCTGTTTTTGGAGGTGTGGAGGGAAACCATAGTGCTCAAAGGGAATCCATGCAAACATGGAGAGAACATGTAATCCTCCTACAGATTGCGTCCTTGATGCCCTTCTTTTTTGTGGCTACCAAAATAGACCATAACAGTAAGTGCAGCAGACAGGTGGGACACTGAGGTCCTCCCACTAGAGCAGCATCTTAATTATACCCGGCCTATAAAACTACTTGGAGGGGGTACACAACTGGTGGTGAGGACAGAGCGGGCATAGTGGTCCATTGTAAACCGTCAGAACACGAATGCTTGATGGCAAGACATATTTATCTATTGTTGCGTCATTCTTAGCTTAAAGATTAAGGGTGGTAAATTTCTTATATAAATCGGTAATTTTTTGCTAATCTACAAAGCTAGTCTACAAATCTGCTTTAAGTTTATATAAAAGTTTTTATACATAACTGGAATTTGGCTTTAACAAAAGTAAGTTTACAAGATCCCATATGATATTACTTTTGTCATTACTCACAAAAGTTGGAAACTTTGGTGTTACCTGAATGCCAAATAAATCGCATGTTTGTATATCTCAAGTCCCCCCTGCAGCTCTTTCACTTCTTCTGTTGGCGGGTCTGGGATTGCTCATATTACTGAACTGTCATTGCACAAACTGTTCACTCACTCTCTAAGTGCTGTATATCGAGTTCTTACCTTCTAAGAGGCTGCCGCGGAGGAGGAATCAATCACTCTTGCCTTGTACAATCCCATAAGCAGCAGGATATGAGCGCTAGAGGCTGTGGTCTAGGCCGTCACTGCGTTACGTCCAATTCGCTGATCAAATGTTCCAAATAAAGTCAATTGTTTTTCTCAGCACTCCACCTGTTCTGTGAAGAAAAGCAAATGCCTAATAAAACTTATTAAAAAAAAAACAGTTAAATGTTTAACACTTCCTACATGTTATTTTGGTTATGTAAAATGACTCTGCACAGTTGTGTAGTATTGACCTTTTGGACTTCTGGCAAAATTGTTAGGGTTAATCTGAACTCAAAAAGTGAACACATTTTTTTTAATGCACGGGACATTTAGAAATTTTAGTGTGTTTGAATGGTGCCCAAAAATCTGCTAAAGGAGAACAATGGCAGGAGAACAATCCTGTGCCTATGTCCTTATAGCTGTATATCTGTAGTGTTAGATCACTGCTGACTAAACTGTAATGTTTCTACTTTGCTGCTCCGTGTTCTTGCTGGAGGTGACATGAGGAAGCAAAACCCTGCCTTTACCAAGAGTTTTGCTTTTGCAGAAACCATGTGCAGGTAAAAGCATGGTAAGTAATAGTTCTTAATCCTTTTCACTCTGCCTGCATTTTTGGCACAACTTCCACATGTTCAGTTCCTCTTCAATTCCCTTTAACGCCAATACAAACCTCCAAAGTTTAGATTAAATGCAACCTGTGCTTTGCCCATGCACTATAGTGGAACCTACAGAGTGTCGGGCTTTGTAGTGGGGTAAGTCCCTGGCTATTCAATAAATGTTAATTACAAATATTTATAGGTTGCGTGGTTGAAGTTTTAACCAAGTACATGTTTATATATATATATATATATATATATATATATATATATATATGCGCAACATCTGTAAAGCAGAAGAAAAAAATAATCTGTGTTGACCATTCCCATGGCCATAGGAACTATTTTGAATGTTCATAAAATATTAGACCTAACATATATGCAATATACATGTGTATATTATCCTAATGGGCACATTCTGAGCTAGACTTATATGTGGTAACGACCAGTGACAGCTGCAAAATTGCAGTTTTCAGCTTCTGATTGGTTTTCTTTAGAATTGTAGCGATGTTCAGTACACTGATGTGTCATTGATTGATGCGACTGTAAATAAACTAAGACGATTTCTAAACATTTTACTTTCTCTCATCTTTTATTTAAAAGCTTTTTAAATAGTGCATGTTTTGCAATGTATAATTCACAGAATGTAAAAGCATGGCTTTCTAAATATTGTTCACAGGATCCAGAAATATAGAAAGGGACATTGGAGACCTGCTTGTCTAAAAGGCTGTTTTATGTTGTTTTTCAATATACCTAATTCATCATCTATATTTCACAATCTTTTTTTAACTTCTGAATGAAAGTTAGATGTAAAGCAGAAATCAGGTTTCAAAAGAATCTAAAAACAAGTTGCAAGAAATTACATTTCCAAATGTACCATGAAAAGATTAATTTTCAATTAATGTTTCCTTGTACGTTTAGAAGACATTTTAGAGCATTTTATCTCATCCTTGACTCAACTGTGCATGCATGGGATTATTACTTTTTTACATTTTAGAAAGCAAACAAAATGAAGATTGTTTTGGCTACAAATAATAATTGTGTAATAATAATAAATATTCAAACATAATAAATTGAACTCAAAATAGGTCAATAAGGTATATTGGTATAGGGCCCACTATATAATTATAGGATAAGGACTTTCATGCTAGACATAGAACAACTGCTTAGAATATAGCCGTGTAGAGCCCTTTTTCCGACGCGTTTTGCCTATTTGGCTTCCTCGGTGATATACTTAAGACATAGACAGGATTAAGAGCGGATATTTGAGATTGGTATACAAATATAAATAGGACTAGTAACTTGTACGAAAATGTGTATAGATACATAATTAAATCAAGAATTTGTATTACAAGGTGAGTATATGCCATGTAAAGATTAATACATGATTAGTACGTAATTGGGTTGGTACATGTTTAGTACATGGTAATTACATATGGTATTACATATACATATTCATATTGGCATGTGATTAGATTAGTTCATGATTGATGTATAATTGTAATAAAATACAGCAATATATTCTTATTATTGCACAAACCAGGGCTGAATGTACGTAAATATTGGTGTGGGCTATTTGATGTACCATCTATTATCCTGTATGCAGTGTTTATGTTATGTTTCTGTTTATGCTTTGTTTCTTTGTTTTTTTTTTTACCTTTGTATATGAAAAATTGTTCAATAAAAAATCAGTTTCATTAAAAAAAATATTGTTGTGGGTATTCCTGGATGATATTGGGATTTTATATATATATATATATATATATATATATATATATATATATATATATATATATATATAAAACAGTTATGTCTAAATAAAGGAGGGGTTCCTTTAGACCTTAAACTCCTAAATGTTACTTACTTGAGTAATTGAAAGTGGTTATTTGGCAAGGTCACAGAGGATAAATAAACGCCTATTGAAAAATTAAGATATGAATATTACTGTGGGTACTGTAGATCTTTGGTAAAGGGGAAATTATTGGAGCACAATAAGAGCACATTCTAGCTGTACCTAAAGAAAAAAAAATAATTTATTCCCCATCTTTGTTAAAATCTTTACCACCTTAATCAAATTAATACATGTAAGTTACCCCTATTCTTGATGTGCTCTAATAAACAGAGAATGGGGGAGGTATGTAAAAGTTCATTTATACGTGGATGGGATGCTTTCAAAAAGGGTCCTTACTATAGGAATAAACAGTGAGACATGAAGAACACACAGCTTGGAGATCAAGCAGGCTTGTAAATTATTTATTACATGGTAACATATGTACTCCTTGGGATATACTCAGTAACTATTCTATACATTTGGCACTTGTTAAAATACTTGTTGCAATGAAATTGATAGCTTAAAATGGATTTGCTCAAAGAGTTAAAAAGTTGATTATAATAATTATATGTAAAACATGCAAAAAAGGACCAGTAAAAAGGGAGTTGTATGTATAAATGTGTTACATTTAAAAGAAACGGTAGAGACTTTGTCACTAAGTTATAAAAAAAAATAATTAAAAGGACTTTGAAATTAGGATAAACACTTACAGATGCCAGTTTTGTTTTTATAAAAAAAGTCAAGATTTTCAGTTAATTGGTTACAAAGATTAGGTCTTCTGAAATGTTTTACTTCTAAGGAACCATTAAAACATTTACAGGTCTGACACCCAAAGCAGATCATGTTTGACCACCCCCTAAAAAATTATTTTTAGCAATATACTTTTTTCCCTTTCATTAGTTGGAGGTATAGTTTATTGATAATACACATGAATAATGAATAAAGACAGTTACATTGTAAGTACCTCAAGCGTTATGTACCAAGTTTAATGAACCGTCTACTAGTGTATTGTACAGGATCCAGCTGGCAGTTAAAGAAAAATGCATTGGAACCCATTTACATACCTTTCTAGATAAAATAAAAAAATGTGTGCAAACGCTCAAGAAAAAGCATAAGAAGAAAAAAAAAACAGGAAAATGCTTGCATTTCTGTTTGCTCCCATAATTTTAATTTTGAAAGAAACAATATGAACAATAAAACAATAGATATCTTTGAAATAAACTGGCACCCTTTTTCCATTGTTTATTGATGTTGAATTTGTATTTAATGATAACACTGTAGTAGTAAAAAAACATTGGAAATCACAACTATGTATTAAAAAAGGTCAGTCTGTCCCAGATTTATTGGTTTTAGAAGGGCAACTTTTGTGTTAATAAATCACCTTTTTTAAAGGGAGTTTATTGTTAATATTTTTTTATGTACGATTTTATTGTATTTGAAACCACAAATATATGATGCTGTCAGAGCGTGCATCCCTGCGATGTGGCATATTATATACCTAATATTGCCCAGGAGTTCACTAGAATTAGGAGGAACTTAGCTCTACTTTGAGGCGGACAGAGGAGTCCTTTCAAAACTGGTGGTTCTATTGGCTAACATACTCTTTCCCAGGAATATGCAATCTCATTAAACTTCAGGAGAAACCCTGCAATTCCACTGAATCCTAGCTAAGGAAGCATTGTTCTAGATCAGTGTTTCTCAAGCAGGGTTTCATGGAACTCTAGAGTTCTTCCAAATTCTGATAAGGGTTCCTTGAGCAATGAGCAATTTATGCTCCTCAGGTCAGTTTAGACGACACCAATGATATTCTCAATGGCCAGCAATATAAGGTATTCTCCCCACTGACCATCATGTGAATATCGTATTTATAGGAGGGGTTCCATTTAGACCTGAAACTTGTTTCAAGAGTTTCTCCATGAAAATGTAATAAAACACTGGATTAGATCATACTAATCTTAGTCACAGCAAACCCTTCCTCCCTCTATGCACAGTATTAGATGTCAAAGTAGTTTACTTTTAATGTCTTCTGGCACAGTTGATGTAAACAAACTGGCAATGCCCAGCAGTGAATCAAATGAGATGTATTTGGGGGCAAGAGATAATCTCATATTAAGATAGTCCATCAGTAATACACATATACCATGGGTATCAGAATGGAGATAAGGGTCTCATAAGTCAAAGTTAAACAGATGGAGAGAGAAAAAAATGTATACAAATATGAGATATTTAAAGGTTATAGACATATATTTTTGTGCTGTTTGTGAAAATTTAGGGTAAATCATACTCAAACTGGATTAGGAGTAAGTTTGTTGCTGAGGATAAGGTTTGCTAGTACATCCTACTATGTGGTATTATAAGCTATGCATTTATATGTTAATGGAAATGTATTAAAAATAGCTTAAATATTCATCTGGAAATTGGTGATTATCAAATATTGATAATTGAGCATAAAAAAAGTGAATTAAAAAAAAACAACAAACTACTCAATAATATACCTGAAAAGTGTACATCTCATACCCATTACAGCAATTTAACATGCCTGTAAATGCTGGGACTGGGAGATTCTTAGTAGATGGAGGCTTGCCTTGTCCTTAAACCAATAGTTTAGGCCTAGTATGCTGGGTGTAATAGTTACTCAATAGCTGCAGGCTTGCCTTGTCCTAGAACCAATAGTGTAGGCTTAGTATGCTGGGAGTGATAGTTCCTCAATAGCTGGGCCTTGCCTTGTCCTAGGACCAATAGTGTAGGCTTAGTATGCTGGGAGTGATAGTTCCTTATTACTGGGCCTTGCCTTGCCCTAGGAACAATAGTGTAGGCTTAGTATGCTGGGAGTGATAGTTCCTTAGTAGCTGGAGCCTTGCCTTGCCCTAGGACTGATAGCGTAGGCTTAGCTATCACAAATGACATATGACATGATCATAACAAGCTGAGCTGTGCAAGAGATGAGATTCTGGAATAATGGCATTTATTCCTGCCTGGGCTTGGATGTGGGATAGAACACGTGGAGCCTCAGTGTGGACAGAAATGATGAGAGATATCTCTGTGCGGCTGGGAGCCCTGACGGGAAAAAACTCATGTTTTATTCTCTCAGTAATACAGTTATTCATTCTCCATTCTAATTATATATATATATATATATATATATATATATATATATATATATATACACACACACACACACACACACACACACACACACACACACATCCAGTTCCCATCCTCATCAGTGCTATTGGGTGCCCTGCTTACCACAGGCCCTGAAATTATCAGTGATTAAAGAAGGAGAAGGAGGGATAAGCCATGTTATTGCTCCTTTCCTGTTCCCTGTCCGCCTACTGAGTCAATGGAAATTCAAGCGCTCTGTCAATCACATTCTCAGGAAGATGTCAAATCTTTCAAGGTGGTCTTTTTATAGGGTGCTCCTTCCAAACACCAGGCTGTATGATTTAAAGAAGCCGGAGTCAGTGACATCTCATTATGAGATTTAACAGGAGGCATGTCATGTTCAAAGGACAACAATGTTGCTGAGCCAGGGAACTGCACCAAACATGCCCCATATTTGTTTTGTGCAACACAGAGGACAAAAAACCCAAGTTAAGTTTGCTTTTCACTAATATTTATTATAGTTTTTTAATTAAAAAACAATACAAATGTTTAGTGTGAAAAAAGTAAACAAATGAAGTGAAATACTAACAATGTCATGTCCAGATATGCTTGAGTTTGGCAGCATGAAGCCACAGCGGAGGCACAACGCATAGAGGCTTATATATACATATGTAACAGAACACACAATATCGTATGTGCATGCTAAGCAGTATAGAACATTTAACGTTTATCTGGCATTGCTTATCATGAACCTTAAAAAACTCCCTCCATGGCAAACAATTTCTCAACAACCTGGCACTGATTCAGGCCATGACAGAGAAACATACAGTAGACAAAAAAGGGGGAAATAAATATATGAGGTAGAACCCAAGTTAAGTTTTACACCTATAGTAAGTTACCTCTGGATGCGTTGACTTTGATTTTTCTTTTTGTAAATGCCTAAAATGTATTATTTGGCCCATCTGGAGCTGGGGGACACAGATTTGATCTAGCTGTATTGCTTAACTGCTACAGAGAAAAATCAGGCCAACTAATTGGTTCTGTTGCCTAACAGAACTGTATTAGGGAACTACATACCACTATCACAAAAGAGAATTTGTCCAGAAGAAAATTTCAATTAGCCCCAGTAAACGGGTTGACTGGTATGTGCCTAGCCTCAAAAAATTCTAGAAATTCGTTAGGAAAGAAGGAAAGGGAAGGCTATTTAAAAGGCACCCATTATTCAATTTTATAATTGAATAAAAACATAGCTTCATTAAATGTTATTGGTACATGAATAAAACTGTAATATACATAACTTACTAAAAAACATACAGTACAAATAGATAAAATCACACTTTGATTGATATTGATATGTTTGTATAGAAAAGAAAACTAAGCCAACTTTTTTTGTAATTATAGCTTGCTATTGGTTTTCCATATCCCCGAGGAAGCCCTCTGGGCGAAACGTGTCGGAAAAGGAAACCGTTTTCTTTTCTATACAAACATAGCAATATCAATCAAAGTGTGATTTTATCCATTTGTACTGTATGTTTTTGTAAGTTAGGTATATTACTGTTTTATTCATGTACCAATAATAATTAATAAAGATAGGTTTTTATTCAATTATAATTTTAAATAATGGGTGTCGTTCAAATAGCCTTCTTTTCTAACGAACTACATAGAAAGAAATGCATACCTGGAAAGGTTTGTCTAGTTGTTTACCTGGAGTGCATTTTTAATATTTTGTCCATACCTATCTATGAATTATCATATCATTTGTTTTATTAGGAACTTGTCTGATTTGTCCACCGCTAATTATGAGGTGAAAGTTTCATATTTAGGTTAAGGGAGTGCGGTTAAAGTTATTGTTATTGTTTTGTATCATGTTGTTTAGTAATATTAAATAATAAAGTGTATCTGTCAAAAAGAAAGAACTACCTGGGTTTTTGTATCAATCTACAGCCACTTAATTGCATTTGCCCCAGGCTACATTGGAAATGTGCACAGTAGATTGCTATATAACCTGGTAAACTTTGTTGAATTGGTAGATTCCCCCAGGAACTTCCTCAAAGTGAATGGCAGTTCTTGATGCCTTTATCCATCAAATAATCTGTTTACTGTATTAACACATTGTGCAATATATAAAAAAAACACATATCTCAGCAGAAAGCCAGCAGTCCCACCTGTGGTTTCTTTTATATATGGTGATAAGAAACTTGGAAGTAGAATTTCATTTCTATAGTGCCGTAACAGCCTTTTCTTTATATGTGGTGACCTTGTTCTGTCTCATTCGTATGGAGAGCCACTTCTATTATTGCATTGTAATTTAACCTGTATCAGTCTCCAGGCTACAGCCCTCTTCGGGCTAGTTTCCAAATACCTTAGGGCTACAGAAAGTATGCCCCAGGAGATGCTTTTAGCCCAACAATAGCTGTTTCTAGAACATGTATCTTTACAAATTGCCAGAGCTAAATTTCCAAATTACCAAAGCTGCTTTTAGTTGCTTTCTAGGAATGTCACAAGTTGCATTTATAGCTTAAGCCAATTTATTGGTTTTTATAAGACCTAGGCACCCAAAAGTTTTAGCCTTGGCACTCCATTGCAACTCTGACACATACCTAAATTGTTTGGCTAAAAAATTAAAACACCTGTGGTTAAGGCAATCCAAGGGCTAAATCGTTATCTGTAATGAATACCCCCATTTTGTAAATTGACCCATGCTTCCCATGTTCTTAGAATGTCATACCAGGCAGATGGTAGCACACAATATGTTATGGCAAGCAGGAAATAAAGCATATATTGTTTTTATATTTTCTCCAGGAATATTTTTAGCTATGTCCTAGTATTCCAGGTGAGCCAGAGTTGATGGCCTTTTTTCTTCTGAACATTTCTTCCTCCCACCTAGATGAAGGACCAACATTGATATATTACTTGCAATTTTTCATCAGCTCACCGAAAGCAATAGAGATGATGAATGATGTTGAATAAATAATTGCAGTAGACCAGTAAAATCATCAGCCTACAAAGTACCCAAACAGGAATTTAGTATCTCATAGGTCTTGTGACAGCTATTTCTCCCATCATGTCAAAGCAAACCTGTCAAAATGAAAAACCTCAGCCAATCCTAGAGGGCCTACAGGGGCTAAGATGGAAGAGAAAAGTGGAACTTTTTTTTTTTTTTTTTTTTTTTTACTTTTTGCTTAAAGGTTTGAAAAAATTAACTCACAAAACACTGATCACCAGGGTCTGCGAGCAGAGGGCTGGAGGCCAGGCACACAGGGAAGGACTAACCAATGCTAAACCATCCACCTTCAACTGGCCATTAGGAAGAAAGGGTAAAACAGAGAATCTGAGATGGGAAGCTAGGGAAGAAAGTGTGGCACTTCATGCAACCTGGCATATAAAAGGGAATGGAAGTAAAAAAAGGAAAGCCAGAGACAGGGAGCCTACCACCCACCAATAAACTGTGGACTACTATTCTAAATAAACATTTGGCTTTTTAGATCAGTGCAGAGGCAGGGGGCAATTATGCTATTGGGTTTCTACCAGTTATGATTACCCTGCCTTGCATAGAAAAGAACAGCAAACTGGTGATGATGTCACTGGATCCTAATGAAAGTGAAAGTAATAAAGGGTAAATCCCGCTATTTTTTTTGTAGTCACGAAGTGAGAAAGTCTCTGTATAGCCACCCCTTGTTTTTAGATATGCAAATAAAAAGTGAGTCCTGGCTAGATTCCAATGAAGTGTATTTGTAGAAAACATAGTTAAAGCATTAACATTATAACATGCATCTATCCATGTACCCATTAAAATAGCATAGGGTCAGGGTTGCAGGTCTAGATAGAGTAAAGCTACTATGATTATAGCGCATAGCATTTAAACAGCTTGACAGTGTGAAATGTCTTGTAACCTGACGCATTTCGCATATCGGCTTCCTCAGGGGTATGGACGTTATTCGGCAAATCAGTGGGTACTGGATAGATGCATGTTATAATATTTATACTTTTATTATGTTTTCTACAAATACACTTCATTAGGATTCTGAATAAGGTAAAAAAAAATAAAATCGAAAAGTTTTAGAAGATGTCTTATTAGAATGTTGATAAGGGGACAAATACGGAAGTAGGAAAGGCAAGATACATGTAAATTGAATATGAACTTTAAATTAGGTGTATATCATAAAGAAAATGTAAGAGCACATGGAAACATCCGTGATAGTTTTATTTCCTAGGGGTATAAAGGTGGAATTACCCTTTTAGAACAATAAATAGCATATTATTTTCTACTAATATGACATCCACAAACATCACAGGGGAAATTTCTGCAAACAATCATCTGGAAACGATCTAGCTGTTCTTGTTTAACTTCTCTGCAAAAGAACATTGCCATTTTTTATTAGGTCACAAATTGCAGCTGATCTGTATAAGATCATCCCCACTCTTCATCTACGTCTATTAAATCTTCAGTGTGATAACAACATATTCTAGTCTTCTTCCACTCTAATAGGCCCCAAGGGGAATGGACGACCTCTGATCCACCATCTTTCATGTGATTTTGATGCATTTCAAGGCAAGTAGGCGGCTGGGCAAAAGTCTGCACATATGTTTTGATGAAAATGTTATTTCTCTGTAGATCTGACAGTGTGTAAATGGACCTCATAGGTAATTTATATACTGTAACAGACAGCCAGAATATTATAGGGATGTTCATTAGTATAAAAATGTTTTCTTTGCATTTCATTTTTATTTTACTAATTAAAAGGAACGAACTTTAAAACTAATTGTATTGCTCCAAGGCTAAATCTTAACCATTTGAATTAAGCTTGGCATTTAATATATGTGCACATATAGGAAACGTATCTTATTCAGGTATTTATTACTGAGCACATGTTCTAATGGCATTACCTTTAAATATAAACGATATACCGGTATTCCTGTTCTAATAATATTACCAAACTTCCAACAAGCCATTGGGAAGGTTTAACAACTGGATGTTATTGAGGTATGGTTCATAGGACATCAGACATCGGACAACATGTGTTAAGTATATGGGCCAAAAAGCCTGGCCTACTTTAGGTTGCCCCTTTATCATACCTCCTAATTTCTCCTAATTATGAGTGCACTTTTGATATGGTGTTGGCAAATTTGATTAACAAGTATGTTTCTCCCAGAATATTCCCATATTATTTTTATAAAACAATGTACAGTAATGGAAAAAATGTTGATGTATATTGTGACATGTCAGCAAGTTATTTAAGAATACTTCTAAAATGACGGATTTGTTTCCTTTACCATGCTGGATAAATGGTAACTTACAGTAACTCACTCTGATCATATAGTTTTTGAGAAGATAAAGTGTTTAGGGGGATCCTCCATGTACTTTGATGTTTTGCCACAGCCCAAAAGTATATTGACAAGTTTTTTGGATTCCAGCCAAGCCATATTGTGTTGACTTCAGGGACAGGGACTGATATGAAATAAAATACAGTCTGTGAATTTATTGGAGAATGGTGTACACATTGTAAGCTTAAAAAGAATTATGACTATATGACTGACAGTACATGAGGCTGGTAGCAATAAAGATCTTTAAACTTTTTAAAGTTCAGTTAAATTGGTAAAAGTCTAGCATAGTCAAAGTAGCATAGTAAAAAAGTCTGGAATAGCAATAAAACAAAATACCAAGGGGAAGTCTTTTAGCTATTCATCCTTTCAGTAAGTTAAACTTTGTAAAGTTAAACTTCTAAACTTTGCTGGCCTTTTGCTGAATTAAATTTTTAGATAAATAATGTAGTTAATCACTATCTTGGTATTGATACAAGTTTTTTATTTAAATTACATCTTTTTGATAAAACACCCTCACATGACACAAGATTCACAAGGCATTAGAAATTTCCCAAAGAGGGAGCACAGCGATGCCTGTTTACTTTTAGACTATCTCTTTCTAACTAAAACTTTTTACACTGGTATGTAATCTGAGTTCATTTCTTGGGCTTTGTTAACTAAAGCCTTTTTAGCAAGACAAGGCAGCAAACTGCAAACTTGTAAAAAATTTGCCCACAGAACCATCTGCTGACTCAGGATCCCAAATATGAAATATTTATATGCAATATATTATAATTATCTAGCTAAAACATGAAAAATGTTTGTATTTTATTAGGTCCTGAATACAAAAGAATATAGAGAATACTACACATACCCTTTTTCATAGCTTTTGATGAAATTTGAGTATCGGTCCCCTTCTTGTTAATGTACAGATCATTATTTTATTATCCTCTCACATTTTACCACTCATTATCAGTGCCCCAGCATTCCTAGTATTGTCCAATCAATGATATGCAATGTGGTGTGTTAGTTTGCTAGGTTTTAGAACATGAATAGTATGTATGTATTTCAGTTAATTAAGTAACATACGGTTGAGTCAATAATCATATCCATGCATAGCACATTTTGCTGTTAACCCCTGGACCTGCCATACATAATGAGTGCATATTGGATTCCTTTTACTGAATGTGTATTAATTATCTTAGTATTTTGCACATATGGTCAATTAGCAGACTTCACCAATACTGCAACTCCTATTAAACAATCCCTATAGGAATATGCTAGGAATATGCTATCAGGTCTAGTTTGCTTTCTAACATGGACTGTCAGTGTACTGCTACAGGCAGCCTGCTTCAATTATCATGGTATACGCCTAAGTACATTCCATATATATATATATATATATATATATATATATATATATATATATATATATATACACACACACACACACACACACACATAACTATTTTTGAATATACAAGTCTGCAACCCTACATTTAATTCTACTTCTAATCTTGGTGAGGACAGTGCCTATGGATCTTGTTGAGTCACAAAGTTGCTATACTCTTTCCAAATTGCATAGCATGTATATTTTTTGTACAAGGTAAGATTTGAGACCGAACCATCATTTATCTGGTAATTTTGACAGACAATAAATTAGACGGCAGTGAGGTCTCAAGGACTGCTCAGTGTTTTGACCTGCATGTGGCTCATTACCAGATACTCTTGAGGTGTCTCACAACACTAGGCTGCTTTAAGAAAAAGCTGGATGATTTTCTTGAAGCACAGAATATAACTGGATATTGAAGTTGTGAAGAAATTAAACCAGAGGTTGTTGATCCATGGAACATTTGATTGCCTAACGATTTGGGAAGAAATTTTCCCCTTTTTCTTCCCCTGTTGAAACAAATTGATCCATGCTTTACAGGGGTTCTTTTTGCCACGTATGTTTATTTCCCTAGTCGCTAAATTTGATAGACTTTTTTTTCAACCAGACTAACTATGTAACAACTTAATATTACTTGAAATATATGTAGGGGTGACATTTCAATGTATATGCACATGTACATATGAGTTTTAGATTTATAGCACAAAAAACGTTAGACACAATGAGATTGGATTCTTTATTACGGACACCATGAGATACCATAATGGAGAAGTAAGCAGGCTTTAAAAGGTAGGATCTAATTTGGATGGTTGGTGGTTGTGGTTGGGGAGCTTGGACTGGGAGAAAAAGTATAGATGCATTTCTTTAGAGGTAACTACAAGTGATTTTTAAATGGCTTGAAATCCACAGGAAATATTTAAGACCACTTGGTGCAAAACTTATTCATTTTCTGAATAAAGGCCCAATATGGTGTAAATGCATAATATCGTTTTTAACAAGCAAAAAAGTCCTTGTTCTGTCTATTTTTTAAAAATAATGTTTGCCATAATTGTATTTTTTTTTAAGGTGATGGGGGCATGGCAGAAAATTGGGCAATCTTAGGTAACTAGAACCACCTTGGCTTGTTAGGCTATTGACACCAGGTAGAAGATGTCCCATCTGTCAAAATTTGCACATGTGCAGCTCAGCCTTGGTTGCCCAAATCCTGTCTTCCCCTGTAGCTGTTGGGAATGAATCAACTCCTGTGTGCCTGTGCAGGAGTTACGTCATCCTGGCCTGGTCAATCAAAAAGGCTCAAAATCAGAATGTAGACGAAGGAAGAAGAGAAAAGGAATTAGATAGTGGTGCCACTACGGAATGGGGACAGGCGAGTATCCTCTGGGTTTAGTTCTGCTTTATATTAAAATATATCAAATATACTCTCTTTGAATGTACATGTTTTACATTTAGAAGTTAAAGAACAAATGAATTACAATTTTCATTACTACTTTCCTAAAAATAACAGATGTTCCTTATGACTGAAGCCTTTTTATACACAGTGCACTATATATATATATATATATATATATATATATATATATATATATATATATATATATATTGCTATAATGAATTTCTTATTATTTGTGTTTTTCTCTATTTTGTACTTTACTAGAAGCTCTGGTTCATCCTCTTCATTATCATTTTAATAATAGAAACTGTATTCTCCTGCCAATCACAGTACACTGCAGAGAACTCTATTTACACGAGCAATGATTAGGAACAATCAGAGTATTTTCTATTTTATATTCTGGTCTATTTATGCCTAATTAGATATCAAGTTCCTTAATGACTACAGGTGTTGCTCTATATTTAAACAAAAAAAAGAAAATGCGGTCAGAGAAGAAGACTGGGAAGTAACACTTAGGGAAGAGAATTGTGTTCCACATGCTGGCTTCATTATAATGCTGATATAAATAGCCAAGCTGCTGTTTGTGATTCAGTGAGCAGATACTTTGTATTCAATGTATACAACTGAATTTAAAGGGTCAATATGCCTAAGGCTTGGATTGAATTGTTCTTATGTCTTGATGAGTTAAATCATCTAGAGGTTTCCTATGTCTTGGGGATTTCTATGGTGGGATATTGGTATCACATGTTATAAGTTCAGTTACCAGCTGTAGGGTACAATAGGATTTATTATGAATTCATTTATCAATTTATCATTTTATGTTATGTATTTATTTTATCATATTATGCAAAATGCATAAACAGTTCTCTTTGCTAGTGCAAGAAGAAATCGACTTCAAGATGGAAGCTGGAAAATACAGACTTGAGAACTCAACACTATCCAGTGCCTAAATGGCAAATAACATCAACTGGTGAAACGTTTTTGGGCACAGTCCAATTAAAGATGGACTTTTCCAAAACTTTACAGGTCTGGATTCATACATTCTGATTATCTACTGTATATGTCAGTTTAAACATAAAATATTTAAAATGAAGAAATACAGGAAATATTGTGGCAAGAAAGCAATGTGGAATTCTAAGGATCATTTGCAATTAGACCTAAAAACATAACAGTACAAACAGATACATTGATCTGTAGAATAAAATGTTTTAAAAACTGAGTATCATATGTAAACAAGGTCAATTAAAAGACCATAATTAGGAAAACAGTGGTTTGATATGCAACATGAAGTTACATATAATCCTTGAACACTTCTACCTAGTCATGAAAAAACTTTGCAATATACCTGGATTTTACCTAGCTGTCTTATGTTTATCAGCCATCTTTATGTAATGATGCAGAGATATACATATTCAATTAGCTTAACCCATTTTGCTGTAGCCTACTGCTTCTTTAGGAGGGATAACAAGCTTGCAGAAAGAGCAAACATGCCAATAAGATAATTAACCCAGTTGCATCAAGTTTGGTAAGGTATAGATATTTGGATCTGTAATCCAAATAACTGCTGAGTGAAAAAAACATCTATTGTAACGGCCTCCACTTTTCTGAATACTAAATCTGATGATCATCGGTGCTTGTTTCTTCCAGCACTGCCCCTGGGGGAATGAGAATCTCATTCTTGCCACTTAAAGCAAAACTGACCTTTCTTACTCATTATTAAGCTATTCTTGAGTTTTAGTTCCTTGACATTCCTTAACGCATTGCTTAAGTCCTGGTGTAATAGGGAAGGGCTTGGGTTCTTAGAACACTGGGCTGACTTTTCATTAGGGTACAAACTATATACCAGAGATTTGCACCTAAATGTAAGGGGGGGTCTGCTGTGCTTAGGGAAATATTTAGGGAGAATGGTGGAGGGATATTTCAACTAATACACAGCGGGGTGGGGAAGTTAAATAAGGTGGAAGAAAGGTCAGATAGGGGTCAGCCACTAGTGGAGGGTGGATTGGGGATAGTTGTGGGGAGGGTTATGGATAAATATAAGGAGCTTGCCATGTTACGCACAAACGATGGAATGAGCAAAACTTTTTGTACTGAAAAACCAAAGGATTTGACTTAGTTGGTGTTGTGGAAACCTGGCTTTGTTCTTCACTTGACTGGGCTGTCAATATTCCTGGGTATACTCTCCTTCATAAAAAGACACAGTCAAACGAAAGGGTGGTGGTGTCTGTCTGTATGTGAGAAGTAATCTGAATGTAAATGTGAAAGATAAAATTGTTGATGGAGCAAGTGATGAGGTTAACGCATTATGGGTGGAGATGAATGTGGTGTGGTTGAATAACACACAATTATTAGAATCTGCTATAGGCCCCCCAGTGCTAAGGAAGAAATAGAGAATCAACTATTAGCACAGATAGAAAAAGCAGCAGAAAGTGGAAATGTTTTAATCATGGGAGATTTCAACTACCCTGACATTGACTGGAGTAATGGCACTACACGAACAGCAAAAAGGAGGAAATTTGTGAATTTAATATGAGATCATTTTATGGCACAGTTTATAGAAGCCCCAACTAGAAATGATACTCTGCTGGACCTAGTTATTTCTAACAATGCAGAGCTTATAACCAATTTGCATATAAAAGAGAATCTGGGTAGCAGTGACCCTAATATGATTTCATTTAATGTAAGCTGTAAACAGGAAGCAAAAATAAAAACATTTGATTTTATGAGAGAAAATTTTTCATTATTAAGGGCTGCTCTCTGTGACTTGGACTGGAAGAAAATAATATCCTTTAGAACACAGAACACAGAACAGCAATGGGAAAGCTTCAAGGTCTCTTCTACACAAGCACACTAAAAAATATATTCCAATGGGTAATGCGTTTAAGAGGCTAAAATTAAAACCTATTTGGCTCACAGCAGATGTGAAAAAAGCCATAAAGAACAAGGGGCATTCCAAAAATATAAAAATGAAAGATCACCTTCATCATTTGAAAACTATAAAGAATATAACAAAAGATAAAATAGGAGATTACATTTGCAAAACTTCAAAATAAAAGACAGATTGCAAAGGAAAGTAAGACAAACTCCCAATTTTTTTAAAATATATTATTAGCAAAAAGATCAGATATGAACATGTAGGCCCCTTAAAGGATGTCTCTGGGTTGGTAAATGGGGATCAAGAAAAGGCAGATTAACTAAACACTTTTTTTTTAGCTCTGTGTACACAAACGAAAATGACAGAGCTCAATTCCAAATTCATAATAGAAATGGCATAAAAATTGACATGATTGAGAAACAGTTGGGCAAAATTAAGGTTGACAAAGCACCAGTACCTGATGGATTACATCCACATGTCCTCAAAGAGCTGAGGTCAGTTATTTCAAAGCCATTATTTCTAACTTTCAGAGACTCGTTAGTCACTGGCATGGTACCAATGGAAGGCCGATGTGGTTCCTATCTTCAAAAAGGGAACAAAGTCAGGTAATTACAGCCCGGTTAGTTTAACTTCCAAAGTTGGAAAGGTCCTAGACAGTTTGATAAAGAACCACATAGAGTAGAAAATAGAGAAGAACCACCTCTGCTAGAAAATAATAATATAAGTGATAGTCAGCATGGCTTCAAGAAAGACCAATTTGTCAAACAAGTTTACTCTCTTTTTATGAGGAAGTAAGGAAACAGGTAGATAGTGGAATAGCTGTTGATATAGCGTACTTGGACTTTGCTAAAGCATTTGACACTGTACCCCACAGACGGTTAATATGCAAGTTAGGGTCAATAGGTTTTAGAAAAGTCAATCTGCAAATGGATAGAAAACTGGCTTAAAGACCACATCTAGAGAGTAATGATTTATTATTCATATTCTGAATGGTCTAAGGTTATTAGTGGTGTACCCCAGGGTTCAGTAGTGGGACCTGATATTGAGTTTGGGATTAAAAGTACCATTTCTGTGTTTGCAGATGACAACAAACTATGTAATGGAATTAAGTCTAAACGGGATGTCTAAAATCTCCAAGCAGACCTGGATGTACTGTTTGACTGGGCAGCCAAGTGGCAAATGACATTTATTTTACAGTTAGGTCCATAAATATGTGGACAGAGACAACTTTTTTCCAATTTCGGTTCTGTACATTACCACAAATAATTTTAAATGAAACAAATTAACTGTAGACTTTTTAGCTTTAATTCAGTGGGTTGACCAAAAAGATTGCATAAAAATGTGAGGAACTAAAGCCTTTTTTTACACAATCACTTCATTTCAGGGGCTCAAGAGTAATTGGACAATTGAATCAAAGACTTTTTCATGGGCTGGTGTGGGCAACTTCTTATTTATGTCATTATCAATTAAGCAGATAAAAGGCCTGGAGTTGAGTTGGGAGGGGGGGGGGTGCTTGTACGTGGAAGATTTTGCTGTGAACAGACAACATATGTTGCTGCAAAAACAGAAAAGCTGCAAAAACAGAAAAACCCCATCCGAGAAATTGCTACAATATTAGGAGTGGCAAAATCTACAGTTTGGTACATCATGAAAAAGAAACAAAGCACTAGTGAACTCAGCAACGCCAAAAGATCTGGAGGCCCACAGAAGACAACAGTGGTGGATGATCGCAGAATCATTTCCATGGTGAAAAGAAACCCCTTCACAACAGCCAACCAAGTGATCACTCTCCAGGAAGGGATAGGCGTATCAATTTCCAAGTCTACCATAAAGAGAAGACTGCATGAAAGTAAACACAGAGGGTGCACTGCAAGGTGCAAGCCACTCATAAGCCTCAAGAATAGAAAGGCTAGATTGGACTTTGCTAAGCCAGCACAGATCTGGAAAAACATTCTTTGGACAAATTTAACCAAGATTATCCTTTTACCTGAATGATGGCAAGAAAAAAGTATGGACAAGGCGGGGAACAGCTCATGATTCAAAGGATACCATCATTTGTAAAACATGGCGAAGGCAGTGTGATGGCTTGGGCGTGCATGTCTGCCAGTGGCACTGGGACACTAGTGTTTCGATGATGTGACACAGGACAGAAGCAGCCGAATGAACTCTGAGGTGTTCAGAGACATACGGTCTGCTCAAATCCAGCTAAATGTAGTCAAACTGATTGGGAGGTGTTTCATAATACAGATGGACAATGACCCAAAACATACAGCCAAAGCAAGCCAGGAGTTTAATAAAGCAACCCAATCTGAACCCCGATCTGAACCCAATTGAGCATGCATTTCACTTGTCGAAGACTAAACTTCGGACAGAAAGGCCAAAAAAACAAACAGCAACTGAAAGCCGCTGCAGTTATGTCCTGGCAGAGCATTAAAAAGGAGAAAACCCAGCATCTGGTGATGTCCATGAGTTCAAGACTACACGCTGTCATTGCCAGCAAAGGGTTTTCAACCAAGTATTAGAAATGAACATTTTATTTTCAGCTTTTTAATTTGTCCAATTACTTTTGAGCCCCTGAAATGAAGTGATTGTGTTAAAAAAAAGCTTTAATTCCTCGCATTTTTATGCAATCTTTTTGTTCAACCCACTGAATTACAGCTGAAAGTCTGCAGTTCAACTGTATCTGAGTTGTTTTGTTTAAAATTAATTGTGGTAATGTACAGAACCAAAATTAGAAAAAAAGTTGTCTCTGTCCAAATATTTATGGACCTAACTGTAGATAAATACAAAAGTTTGCACTTGGGGGCTAACAACATGCATGCTTCATACTGTCTAGGGGGAATTCAGTTCGGGTAATCAGGAATAGAAAAGGATCTGGGGGTTCCGGTAGAGCATAGACTTAATAACACCATGCAATGCCAAGCTGCAATATCTAAAGCTAGTAAAGTACTTTCTTGTATTAAAAGAGGAATAGACTGCAGAGATGGAGACCTTATCCTGCCCCTGTACAAAGCATTGGTCAGACCACATCTGGAATATGCAGTCCAGTTTTGGGCACCAGTTCACAAAAAGGACATTGTGGAATTGGAGAGAGTGCAGAGAAGGGCAACTAAACTAATAAAAGGAATGGAGGAGCTCAGCTATGAGGAGAGATTAGCTGAACTGAATCTATTCTCCCTTGAGAAGAGACGTATAATGGGGGATATGATCACTCAGTATAAATATTTAAATGGTCCATATAGAGAACTCTCTTCCCAATTATTCACTTTGAGATCATTATAAAAAACAAGAGGACACTCTTTGCGTCTGGAGGAAAAGAAGTTTAAGCTCCGGATAAGGAAGGGATTCTTCACTGTAAGGTCTATGAAAATGTGGAATCAGCTCCTTCAGGAAATAGTTTCAGCAACTACTATAGATTGTTTTAAGAAAAAGCTGGATGATTTCTAGAAGTACAGAATATAACTGGGTATTAAGGCTTTAAAGTAAAAATAACAGTGACTGTTCATCCAGGGAACATCCGATTGCCTCATGGAATCAGGAAGGGTTTTTTTTTTTGCCTGCCTCTGGACCAACTATGTCCATAGGATTTTATATCTGAGATATGTTTATTTCCCTAGTAGTTGAACTTGATGGACTTTTTCAACCTGACCTACTATGTAACTATGTAACCATGACATTACCTAAGATGATATCATCAGTCTGCTGCAGGTAGAATGAAGTATTGGCCGTCTCCTTACCTTTTTAGTCAGTTTTTAAATTAACCTTAAAAATGTCTTTACAAAATGATAACACTCATTGTTAAACATAATCATGTATAGTCAAATCTTTTTTTTTTAATTTAAAAAGTGAACTATGTCCTGTTCTTGTCACCATAGTATTGATAAGTGAGGCTGTGCTTTACATTAAAATGCTACAACAAGTCAGCTGTGCATTGTGAAACTGCTCCTCTGGGGCCGGATCACTGAAGCCTGTAGGTACAAACCCTTAGATGTCCAAACCAATGAACCATTACTAAGAGCCTATCTTTTACACATGACAATTTCATGTTTTACAAGTCATAACCTGAACATTGGAACAATATGTAAATAATTTTATAGAAGATTACAGTATTTTTAGAGATGATGAGGAAATAAATGCATGGCTGATAACAGAGCTGCCTCATTGGCTCTGCAATCTACTGTGCCCAGTGGCAAATCTAGTTCTTCTTCCCAATATAAGTCTTCATTTTGAGGTATATGTAAACCCAATCCCTAAAATTTATATTAGGCTCCAACATTTTATTATTATAACAACATTTATTTTTAATATTTTTTTTCTGCAGCTTTTATAAAAATAATACCTGGAGATGCTTCCATTCATGTCATTGTTCAGGTTTTTGCTGTTAAAGGGAGACAATTCTCTGTCCCGGTCTCTCAGTTGTACTCCAGCTTTGTCATCCTGTCACACTGGGTTCCAAAGGAGAATACAAGTGACCATTTTATTACAGATTACAGATGGTGCTGGTGTCACCATCAGGATACCGGCCCTGAAAAAAACATATAGTCTGTCCATGTAGATAGGAAATAGCTGTATGCTGTTTGAAAGAAGTTAGCAAAAAAAGGTAAAAACAAATATTTAAATTTATCTTTAAAAGCAGCTGTTTACAAATATTGTCATTTTAGTAAACTAAAACCTATTCAGACTTTCAGTTGAAAACTTCACTGTTGGCCACGTCCCTATATGCCCCTAGGAGTCAACTGCAGCATTTGACAAATGTTTGTGGTGCAGCTAAATATGGTTGTGGTTCTTCATCCAGAGGAGGAAAGCAACACACAGCCAGAAAAACTTCTAAGAATTGTGCCGGAACCCCAAGGCTGCCATCAGGATATTCCTTTACCTTGACCTGAAAGAGCTTGATTTTTGCAAGTTTGGAACCCTTAGACATGGGGGAGGGGAGCTCAAGAAGTTTACCCAGTATGGGGCCCAGAACATTTTTATAAAGATTCTGTGCAACCCCATGTGCAAACACTTGTACGGAATGGTTCCAATACAGTTAAATAGCAGCAGCTGCGAGCATTGTTGAATATGCAGTACAATGCCACACAAGTCTTACGGTGGCCTTAATATCATTCATTATGGGTTTCATTGGTGAACTTTTCAATCATTTACCTTTTGCCTAAAATATTCGTAATAGATTCTTTTTATAAAATAAATGGTTTTTAATTTACTAATACCTATACAGATCTCTATTCCTTATACAAATTGTTCCAGGCTTCCTAACACATTATTTGTATGTAGCTTTACATGTGTCTGTGCTTTCGAGATTCTTGTGATTGGTCATCTGAGAATCTGCCTACATTTTAAGTGCATAAAAAGGATTATAAAAATGAAAATACACCAAACCGTGGGACTGAATAATTCATCTTCCTACATTGTTTATAAATTTGACTTGACGTGTGCTATAGAAAACGATTGCATATAACGCTGCTTATTCTGGGGCTCTATACAACAGGGAATTAACCTCTTCTTTTCATACAGTCCTGAAGGCACATATTTATAAATATAAAGAGCCTTAGATTTGATTAACACAGATCTCCAGGCAAATAAATACCGCTCAGTAATCCACTTATGGGTTAGCTAAGGAAATATAACAAATTATTTCAACCAGGTATTGCATTTTTCTAAAATATAAAAGCGGAAAGTCAAAATCAGGCTTGTCACCATTAATGGGCAGTATTTTGGCAGGGTAGCTATAGATAAAACATAGTGATTAGTCATAGGGCTGTGTTAATACAATTATTAAATAAATCTTTCTGTTTTCATTACATACCTTATTATATATGTAATGAAAGAGGAAAAAGAAAGAAAGTAAGGCAGACAAAACAACGTGTTTACATCGTCTAAACATCATCATGAACATTGTTTAAAATAGTCGATGTAATATGAAAATGATGTCCACTTATGTCCTACGCATTTCGCTAAAAGGCTTCTTCAGAGAGGAGGGGTCATCAATATGACTAATCTAATTGGAGTTAAGACAGGTGGTGGAGGGGATAATAAATGGAAGCTTGATGTTTTGTCAGTGGAGGTTGACAGGTGTAAAATCCAATGTGAAGTATTTGTATGGAGGCAGGTGGGAGAGCACCACCACCAATAATTGTTCAGAAGGAGTTGGATCCAAAAGTTGGGCTGAGGGAGTCTCTCCCAAATATCCATATCTTATTCTATACCCAGTGATGACAATACTTGGTCTCTGTGCAATACAGACAGATTATGGGTGGGTGAAGGGACTAGCAAGATGCTGTGCATAGCTTCCTATATCGTATATAACAGAATTAAGTCCTAAATTTAAATGAAATAATTAGATAAATGGCATGTAAGAAGTGACAAAAGCGTTATGAAAAATCAGTATCTGAAACAAGAATTTTCCAAATGGTCTTTTTGCATATGCTGTATATTATGCCATCTTACATGACACTAATCACTCCACTGTTCTAGTTTCAGCTTAAACATATACTTGTCAAATAAAATAACATAGTAAAACTAGGTTGTGTGGGTGATAGCAAGCACAATTAGATGACGGCCCGCACTTCTAGCAGTTCAAAATAGCTCTACACTGCCTGCCTGGAGCTGCCTGAACCTCTGTTCAGAGATGATTCTCAGGAACAAACCCCCCACGACACAATGTGGAGGTGAATGAAAGATGCTTGCACGGTATTATGTAATGCAGGAATTTGCCCTGTCAAGCTAAACTGCATTTAAACAAGGGAAATACATTTTAAGCTGTTTGCATATCAAGTAATTTGTATTTCTGACTATTTACCGGGATTTACCAAATCCTACCAAACAGTACAACCAGATATTTTACAGCAGCTGCTTTGTAATGTAACTGCAATTTTTTTCTGCTGCTCTCAGCCTGTGATTGGACATTAAAGCAGAAGACGGATAACCTCATCTATTTGTTATTTTTCTCTATCCTCCTATCCTTATGTTCCTTGCTAACACATAAGCATTGCAACATGCCTGATTGTCTCTTTTTGCTGTCCTCTTCTCTAGCATTTTCAGTTCTTTTGGACGGATGATTACAAAAGTCTCATACAGGTACTTAAACTAGTTAAGTGTTTCTTTACTTTTTTAACATGGGGAACCCCCTGAAATAACTTTCAGGTCTCCAGGGATTCTCTGCTACAATTAATATATTCACAGCTCACAGTATACTAGCATGGTGGTCAGTAGAAAGAATGCCTCCTACATTGGTGGTCATTGGGAAGAATGTCACCATTACAGATAGCCAAAAAGATCATCGGTGTCAGTTAAACTGAACTGAACATTATAAATTGCTCATTACTCATGGAACCTCTAGCAATCTCTGGAGGAACCCTGGTTGAGAAACACTGCACTATTATTTTTATTTATTTTTTTAATCCGCATCAGGAATATCCTCCCATTCTCTACTTCCTGCCAGGGATGAAACCTATTCGGTGTTGTCCTAGGAAGACAAATGAAGGTCACTCCATCAGAGGTGATGATTAATTGCTGTAGTGAGTCTGCCTCAGAATTGCAGATGGAAATTGGGACACTTTGCTTCCCAGAGCTACATTCTGGCAAACATCTGGGCTCCCAGAACACACTTGTGCTTCAGTAAGCCTGCCCGTCACGGCTGCATGGAGCTGGAGCTATCAGTGATCAGAGCTGACCTGTCAAACGTTCAGCTTGTTTTTCTGTGCTATATGGTGGCACCAAACTTCAACGTTGTGGTAAACAAACGGAGATTGCGTTGCTGAATGTTCAGCTCTTGTCTCCAAGGATATTCCCTCCAGACACTCTGCTTTGAATATTTTCCTTGACAAGATACAAATGACAAGGAGGAGGCTGTACATTTTGTCACCATTAAAATCCAACATCAGGAAAATAACAAATGTCTTAAATTACCCAGTGTGAGTTTCTGGTTTAAGATTAGGAATATATGCTAATAGACCAAATTAAAGGAATTTACACTCTAACTCTTGGTATTTCAATATTCACTCTATCCATAACCTCGTACATCCTGTTTCCCTGCAGTCATTATAAGCCCATCATGTTAATGGCCATTAGCTCCTTGTAATAGCACAGAATCATGTAAGAAGAGACTTCAGCCCAAGAAGCACATGTAGTGGTTTGCTGAAAAGAGGTCAATCCCTTAGTAGGAAAATGAAACAAGGATATGAAAGATGCATAGCAAAAGTTTTTTTTTATATAAAAAAAGTAATAGCAGATAGCTTAGAGTCCTTTTCAAAAGGCTTTTGCTAACTTCAGAACTACTTTGCTCCCTAAACAACCTAATAAAGAAGGGCTTAGGAAAATTTAATTTGTAATTTCTGCTCAATTTCCCATCAGATTTGCTGGACTGAACTATTACTATTTATTATTGTAATCAAGTTGATTGCTTTTTGGAGTCTGGGAGTAAATTATTGATACTTTACCCCTTACTGTATTGATTGTATTCTTTTTTCTAGATCAGTGTTTCTCAACTGGTTCCTGGAGCAGTGGGAAGATTGACTCTCTTTTCAGTTTTCCTGACACCTACTGCATGATCTTTTCACGACATCACGACAGATGTGGCATTCTTCCCACTGGACAGTAATGTAAGTGGCATTCTTACCACTGACCAGCGGGCTAATATACTGTGGGGGTTGAGGATACAGTAATTATAGCACGGGGTCCCTGAAGACCTGAAAGTTATTTCAAGTGTGCCTCCAAGTTAAAAAGGTCAAGAAAGGCTGCTCTACATCCTCAAATAAAATAAATATATATAAAAAATAATAATAATAAAGCTTTTCCCAACCAACAAAAGTATGTATTGAACGAAGTCATAAATGTAGCCTTGGGATCTGTTGGCATTCAAACCTGAACTTGTGATTTAAACAGTCAATGTTTATTTAATATTTCAAATATATGATTGTACAGACCACAGTTTGTGACACAGGGTCAGCATGTTAAAACAACGCCATCTTTTCTTGGGTTATGTTTTTATTAATAGGTAGAGGGTAGGCAAATACAAAGTTATAGACAAAAAATGCAAAACAACAGGAAACAATACAGATCGTAGTAAGAATATGAATCAGTAAATGGGGATAGATATTATATATATATATATATATATATATATATATATATATTAACATGGGAAGCATAGAATGGATTGTCACTATTGGAACAGGGAAGATGCATCATATAAAAAACAAAGGTCCAAATGTTAGAGGGGGTCTCTCCAGGAAAGACTGTTCTCTGATAGAGTAATGGGTTGTGAAAGAAAGACAGACAGACAGAAAGACAAAAAGAGGAAGAAAAAGAGCATGATAGAAAGAGAGAGAGAGTGGGAGGAAGAGAGGGTTGAGTATCGAGAAAGAGAGAGGGGTAAAAAGAAAAAGAAAGAGTGCGAGAGAAGGAGAAAGAAAGAGAGAGAGGGGATAAAGAAAAAGAGAGGGAGGGAGAGGGGGAGTGAAAAGAAAAGAGAAAGAGTGCTTGAGAAATGGATTGCAAAAGAGAGAAAAAAAGAAAGAAAGTGGGAGGAAGAGAGAGGGAGGGAGTAACGAGAAAGGGAGAAGGGTAAAAAGAAAAATAAAGAGTGCTTGGGAAAGAAAGTGTGAGAGAAGGAGAAAGGGGGAGAGAGACGGGATAAAGAGAAAGAGAGGGAAAGAGAAAGCGAAATAGAGAAAAAGAAAGAGTGTGTGAGTGTGAGAGAGAGAGAGAGAAAAGAAAGAAAAAAAGAGAATAGAATAAAAGAAAAGAAACATTCCAGGTGGGAGACACTACAGCATTAAGGAGGAAGGTCTCAACCGCGTATAATCAATCAAGGACACCAAATCACTAGAAAAAAAAAAATAAAACACCATCTTTTATCCAGTCCTACCAATGGACAGAGGTATTTTAGCATATAACTAAATAATCCTGGAGCAGAAAACATTTTTTAGCTGTTGTGTTCGATTTAGTGAAACTTTCATTTTTTTAATTAAATATCAAGTCTTTAGTTTACAAAAAGCATTTGCTATCGGGATATATTTTTTCAAAGCCAAAGCAAGATACTTTAATTTTGAATAATTTTCATTAGCATTTGCCTTTGAAAGAATAAGTAGATTTGTAGATTTCCTGTGGGATCAGCAAAAGAAAAAAAAACAAAAGGATAATTATTTGTTGACTATGTCATTTGTTGTTGTTTTTTTATTAATAGGGAAAAAACTCAGTAATGGAAACACTGTGCTGCCAGTCTATAACATGTTTTCCTGCCAGGCACTTGCAACAGATTTGTCTGTAAGACGGAAAAGAGTTTAACCAAAGGAGATTTATATTTTTATGTGTCCACATCCTGCATATCCTATTAATAAACTGAATCAAAAACGGAATCCCTGTTGGTATTCGGCAAGGGGGAAACTTTCATGTTTTCATGACAGTGACCCTCAATGCGACTATACAAATCAGAGGACCACAGACGCAGATCCCCTATTCTTCCTGTTGGTTACCGTAGTATCTGTTGCCCTGGCAACCCCGTGAATGGATGTATGTGTGAAGATGGTTAATTAGTGAATCGACTGAGGAAGATCCAGCAAGAGAAAAAGAGGAAGCCTCAATGCTCCGGAGGCCCGCAAGGAATATATGGGCACAAAAGGGTTACGATGGGCAGAGCCAATCAGATTCTTGATTCTGCCAAGCGGATGAATAAAAATTAGCATAATATTCCCTGCAGGGCTGACAACTTTGCAGGGTGAAAAAATATTCCAGCAGTTTTGGTGCGGCTATTGAGTTATTTATTACAAATGTTCAGGCATCATAGGATTAATGTGGGGTGCAAGGGGTGAAGAAAGGTCACAAGACATAAGTAAATGTTGGTGCATTTTATTAACCAGCCCTGTACTGACATTGCTTTTTTAGGGATCTATTATTAAAACCGTGAATCTGACATTCATCCAACATTTTCAAATAGTCATTGCCAATGAAAACACATAGATCTGATTCTCCACCAGAGAATGTTTGGTGAATATACAATAGAATTTACAATAGCATTACAAATAGTAAGTATTTATCCACATCCGAAACACTCCTATGGGTATATTAGGCTTAATGTAAAAAAAGAATATTTGGGAGAAATGCCCAGGGCCATTGTTTTCCTGAACACTTCCAGGAGGATGGCTCAGAGATGACACAATTGTGTGAATGCGCAGTTTTCACAAATATTGAACACAGATGAGCCCCTACTATAGCCTAAATTTGTTGGATTGCAGACTGTTCACAGGAGCATGGTGACTAAGGAAATGTTCCTCCTGCTTGCAGCAGACTGATGACATTATTTAAGCCTAGCCAATATCACTGGACTAGACCTAAATGACTAAGTTCTAATAATAAAAGGTGTACATTTTTTTTTTAAATTATAATGTTTTATGTATGTACACATATTTGAGGACCCACTTTTTAAAAGCCCAGCAGTGTTTTTATCATTCACAATAACCAGTATGTTTAGACCATGTGGCATGAAGTTCCATATTAATGCCCATATTGTACTAATTTCCCACATATTATAAACGATCTGAATGCACTCATGAAAAAGATGACATTAGTTGAATTAATGAAACAAAAAGAAGACATCCGAATGCATATACATATGAATTCATTAGGGAAGTATTTTGTGTAAATGAGAAGATTGCATATATGGATGCAAGGTAATTAATACTACAATGAGGGACTAATGAAGGAGCCTGGGATAAAGGAAGACACAAGAGGAAGTCAGGCCGGGGCTCTCAGCAGAAGATCTAATTACATAAAAATATACTTTTATAGAAATAGGGACACAAACAATGGCTACAGACCTGGCTATAGAGACTTGTGCTATTTGGGTCATCGTCCTTGGTTAAGAGGAATATGTTTTTGGGTCTTCGATAGAAAGTGTGGGTCAGACTAATAGAGGATTATAACAGATGATGATAGAGAAATACGTAGAGATACATGGCCCATTTTCACAGAATTTCTTTTGTGTTGGAATGCACAATTTCAAACTAATGTGGAATTTCCATAAAGACCACCATATTATTTTTTATCCAAAACACAGTTTCAGTATATATCGATTACATAGTATTATGTCTAGTGTCTTGCGGCTATGATGGCCTATTTATTGTACAGCGATGCGCAATATGTTGGGCATAAATAAATGCTTTTTTTTAATTAATATTATTATTATTATGAATATTAATAACAATATTATTAACATTGGTAAATGGGGCCATAAAATCCCATTTATTTAATTGTAATGACTGCATTTCCACCTAAATTTGGACATTTCAGCAAAGTGAAGTTATGCAGTTCTGCTTATCCCTACTCAAAAGGCAAAGAAACTTTTAAATGTATTCCAATGATACATTTTATTTTTATGGGTTTTACAAATTGAAATAAACATAACCTTGAAGTATGTGTTTCTTAATTGCATCAACCTACATATTTAGGAACTACAAGTCCCTACATAAATGTTATAATGTTTTTTTAAAACCAAATAAGCAAAAAAGAATCAATGCTCAGCATTCTAATTTTGAATAAAGCAGGGAAGAGAAACAATCTCTGCCAGGTTTTTCATTTTGTTTGTGTAGAATCTATCCGACATGGACACAGGAAAAACAAAACTACATTTTAGTCAATTGTAGAAGAATTAGTATTTCTGACATATACTATCTATGCCTTCCTGACCCAGGGACAACCTCTACCCCAATTTCTTGTGCGAGTATCACAGATTCAGGAAACAAGAAAATCTCCTTATTGGGATCACAGATCAAAAAAAAAACCTAACAGAAATGTAATTCTTCCTCACTCTTTCAAAAATTCCCCCAACTACTATGGGGTCTTACACACCTCACAAGAGAAAAGAGATTTTGCTCCACTCAATGGAAGGAATTGGGAACTCACAATCAGAGGTCTTGGAAGAGTCCTTCAAAGACATGGAGGGTGAGCAAAACCTCCATCATCCATTTGAAGCCTAATGTTAAAGTCTATACAGGCTGTTCTTCTTGATAAATTAGGACAATGCATAAATAGTGCTTCCAATTTAGATTTTTGAGAAACCATGGGATACGCATTTCATGTTTCCATGCATATAGATTTGTTTCAGTGTAAATCCACATTGTTGGGTAACAACAGATGTGCATAGGTAACATCTGGCCTAATTTCCTGCACTATGGCTCCAAGGTATGTGTGACCTGTTTTCCTACATGTGTTACAGAGCTTCCAGCAGATAAGTCTGAATGTGTAGCAAGAATTTTTCATTTATGATGAATTTCCACAGTTATCATTACATTCAACTGACAGGTTAATGGATGAAGTCTATCATAAAACATTGAAGTAAACTAGCCAAAAGAAACCATCTGTAGAACTTCCTGTTGCAGGTCAGTGTCAATACTGGCACCAGGAACAGCCAGGCTGGGGGCAAGGCTCAACACTGTTATCCATATACTACCTTCACATCCAAGTCCCAGACCAAAAAATCAGATAAAGTCATACACCAGCAAGCTGGTTCTCTAGGTCAGTCTCTAGGGTTTGGATTTACTGCTTTAATGCATTTAAGGCGTGCAGATTTAACCGGAGAATTATTTTAACCATAATGCATTGCATGGCCTTTGAACAATGGCCAGCAGGTGGTAAGGGTCAAAAAGGGGTCTTGTGATAAGCCAGCTCCATCACTATAAAGAGGGTGAGAAAACGGAGCAGATTTTTGAAAGCAAAAGTGGTAAATTAATTCTGATTGCCAGCTCTTTGGGGTAGGGTCTTTATTTTAGCTTACACTGATTTTTTGGCAGCAAGGTTTTACTTAAAGCGTACCTAATCTCAGAATTTTCATTTTACATAAGCACTTTACATAGACAACCCTTTTATATAAAGTAAAAATTCTGATTGTTTGTGTTATTTTTTAAAGTGCCTAGGCGATCAAGAATAAATGGGAGCGCAAAGCCTACTTCACGCATCCCCAAAGGCTCTTGGCAGGTCCTTCTGCGCATGCAGGCGCACCTCGGACATGCGCAGAAGAAGCCTTTTCACCGAAAGGGAAAGAAATTGCTGATCTCATGCATGCACAGTGAGATCGGCAAGTTTTTTCCCCATTTACGTCACACGATCTCGTGACTGCCGTTGGGTGATGTAGGAAGAAGAACCCGGAAGAACAGAGAGAAGATGGCGGCGCCTAGCTTGCCAACCAAAATATGGATACCAGGATGAGGCAGGAACCGAATGAACAAAAATCCATACAGATCGACTGCTCTGCGCTATTTTGGGTTTACTTCCTTTTTAAGACATCAGGCTTTGTTTTCAAGTGGTATAATTTTGAGATTTTCAATATTTTTTGGTGTTATATTGGTTTTAAATTATGTTGATAGGACTCTCTCTGCACTCAGGCTTCTAGTCACATCTGCCTTGAATAAAAATGGACTTCTAATCAAAGTCCATTATAAACATTGAAATTGTTAAACATAATTCAAAAATGTATTTGAGTAAATGTTACATTACAGTAATTACTTTAAAGTTGTACTTAGTTAAAATACGCAATTTTTCTCATTAAATTCAAATACAAATTTCTGCTGTGAAAATGCTTGAAGGACATATACATTTTCCATGCAGACGGTAGCTAATTGCTTTAAACAGTTTTATTGCTTCCTTCTACAAAATTGATCTTGTACTTGTCATTCCACCACCCAGTCTCAGGCTATTCCAAATTTCATCTTTCACTGTTGGGCAAACCCAATCAAATGGAAATGCTTCAGCCTCTGCTACACCTCTTGGGAAGTAAAGTAGACAATTAGTTATTTGATTCCTCAAGACATGCAATATGGATTTTATTATGTAGGACCATCAGGAGTCATCCTCAGGAGATAGTGAAGAATCAGCAGAATGACAGTACATTACTTCCCAGGAACTGTCCAAATATTGCTAACTATATCATCACCATGAGATGGCTAAGGAATAACTGAACTTTGGAATTTAATGACATTGATTTTGTAAAATCAAGGAGGGATCATTATAATTTATCACAATGTGCTAAGGACTGGTTGTATTACCACTGCCTACCAATCCAAACAATTTGACTGGTGGATACATTGTTAAATTGGAGAATTTGTTTTCTAGTTCTATAGGTCCTATATTTAATGGTCAGGTTTAGTTTTAGTAATACATTTAAATAATTGGAGTGAACTAGATAAAAAAAAAAAATAGTTAAAACTAGCATACATTTTATTTACAACATTTAAAAGAAGAAAAGTAGCACACAAATGTATAGATAGTATTCAATTTAACACATGATCAGTTGCAATGATCATGGATTTTGGAAATCAATGCAATTCCATGGCTCCAGTAGTATACATTAGTGTCACCCAGGATTTTGGAAGACATGCATCTCCATATTGGTCACTAGAGCCCAAAAGTACTCAACTTGTTTTGCAGCATTTCAAACTGCTCTATCAAGAGGAAGGAGGGTATACAGGTAGTCCCCGAGTTAAGGACATCCGACATATGGACGACTCCTAGATACCAATGGGCTTCCCTGCTCCTTCATGTGCAGGACAGAGGCTTGATAGGGGGAGGGGATGGTTTGCATGACTTGCAGAAAAAAATCTTTTGCTAAACAAAGCTGAAACTGAGCTCTTCTGCAACATCTTGTAACTCTTTAATGGCCAAGACAAACTCTGCAGTTGTTTCTTTTTGCATATATGAAAGCACAGCTTGCTCCAGGTTAATGAATGACTAGGCTCCATAAAGTTTTTTTTTCTTTTTGCTTTGTTTGTGATTAACTTACAGTAAGGTTTTTATACAGCAACTGACACCACACTGCCTAATATTATGTTGAGAAAAACATCTGTCCTAATTGCAATTATTTAACAAATGTACCTGTTCCGACTTACATACAAAGTCAACTTAAGAACAAACCCACAGTATCTATCTTGATGAATAAATATTGTGCCAGCCAATGCCAGAAACAAAGATTCTATTAGTCATAAGATAATCATCTAAAAGTTAAAGTGAGATCAAGAGTCAACCAATCTCAATACCAGCAACAATAATACACGTTTTAGCTATTCATTCTCAGTGAGATTTTTGGATAATTTTGTTTGCAAAGGTTTTATTGGTAGTTGGAAAAAATGAAAAAGATAGAAAAAAAAAATGTAACTGTCCAGCAAGCATTAGGGTTGAACTGGCAATACATGTAATAGGTAATTTATTTGTATTAACAAAAACAAAAGCATAATAGAAGGGTGTCAGGACTACAAAAGGCATGTTTAACTATGGAAAACGAAAGTAGGGGTATGAGTTTAATAGAAAAAAAAAAAAAAGGAGAGAAAATGGGAGTCATATATAACTCATCATCATACAACATTAAAGTTGGGTGACGTTTTTGGTACTTAGTAGGAAAAATAATTTTTGTGTACAGTGGTATCATTTTTGGATAATTTCTATTGGATACTAGACATGGAGGTTTGTCCACCAGGAATAAACAAGAGATGGCTTTATCTGCTTGGAATAACAGCAGTGGCATTTCCTTAGAAAAAGGGACATACATACAGTAATTTCCACTTTCTGTTTTAAATCTGTCCTTGTGTGTGCCCAATAGAAGTTTTCCCTCTAATTCTCTTCTGGTGGCAACTGTAAAATGTGGGATTTTTGGATACATTTACAAAGACAACACCCCAGTAACACAAAAACAATGGTCCTAACCCTTTTCTACTCTATAAATACTATACTGTATATAAATCTAGAAACAGGCCTATAGCTACACTTTAATTAGTACTATACATGATAATATTGTAATGTAATAATCATGTATGGATAAGTGATAAAATTCATGTCAAAGAGAAAGATTTTCCTTCATTTCCTGTTCAGTAAACCCATAAGGAAAAAAACTCCCCAAACTGAAAAAAATCTCCTTCTAGACAGTTGTCACTAGATTTATCCACAGCTCCTGGTCTGATGTGTTAAAATTGTGGCCTTTTTATTACCAGTGACAACGGTCACCAAGAAACCATTTATCTCCCTAGCAGGACAAAGACAGCAATAAAAAACAGAAAGAGTCTGACCTCTCACCTATCTAAAATGTAAAAAATACATTTTGGTTTTAGATGAAGTTTATTTGTTTGGTCTGATTTATGGAAAGTGGATAAAAGGAAGTAGCAGCAATATTTACGGGCATGAGTAGTTCAGTAGGTGTTCTGAATACAGAGCATTTCCATGTGTTGGCAATAAATCATGGACTGTTGTGTTTTCTTAAGTTTTTTTTTAAAATAAAACCATGGAACTGATAGGAAAGAGGATTAATTGAGGTTACACTTAAAATCTTTTAAAATGTATATGAAAAACAAAACAATGTGGCCAGATAAATGCTCCTCATCACAGGAGAAGGTATATTCCTTATGAAACCTTAGATGCCATCAAATCTTAACCCAATAGGGTATTTTAAAATCAAACCTATTGAAGTTCTTTGCTTTATTTGGAAATTCAAGGGTTCCTTGAATTCTTTGGTGGTCCGCGGCTCTGGCTGGTCCGCCCACCCGGTGGGGTCAGGAGAAGGACCAGGCTGGGGGAGGTGGGGGCGCTCCGGCCAGAGCAGCCGACCGTGACCCCAAAATCGAATTTCAGGCTTAGGACAGTGGGCGGGCTGTCTGTCTGAACACAACCCACCCAGGTCTGAGCCTGCGATGGGAGAGTGGGCAGGTTCTAGTATAATGACGTCACTCTGGGGAATGTTTCTTCTCTTTTGAGTGAAACATAGGCAGGGGTGTAGTGGGGCGAGCACATTTACTTGGATAGTACCGTGCCCCTTCTTTTTTTATGACTACACTCCTAGCTCCACATTAATTCAAGTTACTGTGAGCAATTATTCTGACTCTTTAGTTGGTCAAGAACAATCCTTAGAGTGGTCTTTAAAAATAGAACATCCCAACAATAAGGAACAATATCCCAATAAGGAACAACAAGACAACAAGTGACTGTACATGTAGATAATATGTAAATGTAAAAAAAATAAATCAACAAAAACATAACCAATAATTGAAGAAAATTTAAATATGGACAAAAGAGAAGCTCCAAAGCAGGGAAGGAACATGAAAAATATATAAGAATTCATCTTTAAAAATGTTTTTAATATCCCACCATATATATATATATATATATATATATATATATATATATATATATATATATACATACACACACACACACACACACACACACACACACACACGTCACACTTATAAAGGTCAGAGAGATTTCACAATTGAATTTTCTTTTGTTTTGACTAGCAGACCCAGAACCATTAGCCGGCAGCCAAACAGAACATGTGTGTACATCTACTACAACTTCCATGTTCTGCAAACACAATTACTTCTGTAGGCAGTTCTAACTCTTCACCCGTCAACCCTATACTATCTACCTCCTCATATTTAAGTGAAGTAGCTCTCAGTGGCAGGGAATGGGTGGCATTATATCACTTATTTTTTTTATTCAAACTAGAGTGCTTCTTTAAGTTTAATATTACATTTTCTGTAAATTATGCACAATGCAGCTGTTTCCAGTGGTTAAACAACATCCTGTCAAGACTTTAATATACGGTACCTAATTACTTTTCATATATATTAATGTGTGCACATTTTCTCTAGCTCTTGAATTCCAGATTAGATGCATCCTTTGACTTTGATTATTCTGATTCATGCTATAAAATTGAGATATTTTTCTCACTTAACATAATATTCTGCATTACTACAAGTAGTATTCAATGCGGCAAACCAGATTTGTGTTTCGCTTTAGTACTTGTTATGAGGTTGATTTTACATTTACATAGAAAAGGGAACAATAGAGGAGAATTTGGGAGAAATTGGGTAGAATGCTTGCATTCCAACCAGATAGATCCTCGAGAATGAAGCCATTTCTGTGGCCAACTAGGTCTGACAATTGGGAATATTATAATTCCTATTCAAGGTAGTCATTCCCAAGCCTGGTCATGGACATGAGATCGAAGTGGGATGTATGGGCTAAGTCAAGTTATTAAAAGATTGTTTGAACATGTACTGTATGTTCATATCACCTCAATGAGCATGTTCATGCAGTGGACAGAGAGGTCCTGACTTATTAAAGCTCTACAAGACTGGGGACGATAGATTATTATGGGATAGCAGTGAAGTTACCAGTTCTAATTTCAAACATTAAGTTAAATGTTCAAGCCAAGGTCTACAAATAGCAGTGAACAGGCCAAGGCCAAAACAGAAAATAAAAGGTTTAAAAGCAAGGCACAGGTCAAACAAAAGAAGGTACAGTAGCAGGTCAGGTCAAAGGTTAACAGGAACTTCTAATTTGTATAGGTCATTCTGTGTCACCACTAGTGCTAGGTGTGTACACATGCTTGCTCACACTGATCTTCTTCTGCTAGAACAAAGTGCACATTCTTACACAGCGCCTCCCAACTAGGCAGTACTAAGGTTTTTAAAATGCTGTCTCCCACTCCTATTTTTACAAAACTACATCCATTCATTTTCAGTGCACTGTGTCAGAATAAAAGTTCCAAGGATAGTACAGAACATTGCACATTTGTAAAGCTGATCACTGTGCTTTATATATGCATGGAGGTAGTTTTGGGATTTTTATGCAGATGCATTTTAAATGAACCTCTTGGTATAGACTTTTTCTAAATTTGAAGAGTTATTATTTGCTTTATCTTTAGATTTCTGGCACAGGAAGTAAAACCAATTATTATCCAGGATTTATAAAGCTCTGACATATTATGCAGCGCTGTACAAAGTCCATAGTCATGTCACTAGTTGTCCCTCAAAGGACCTCACATTCTAATGTCCCTACCAAAGTCATATGTCCTTACCACAGTCTAAGGTCAATTTGGGGGGAAACCAATTAACCTAACTGCATGGTTTTGGAATGTGGGAGGAAACCCACGCAAACACGGGGAGAACCTGCAAACTCCGTGTCTTGGCTGAAATTTGAACCTGGGACCTAGCACTGCAAAGGCCAGAGTGCTAACCACTGAGCCACTGTGCTGCAAATTTAAAAAATTAAAAAAAAAAAAAAAAAAAAAAAAAAAAAACAACTTACAAAAGATTTTTACTTATACCCAATTCTATTCAAAACTAAAAAAAAAAAAAAGACTAAAGATACACTTTGATACCAAGACTTTTTTTATTACTGAAGAACGCGTCATAATGACTGGTGATAAGTCTTACAACAATCTCTGTTTATTACTAGCTGCATCGCCTTGGCAGCTTATTGACATACAAATAATATATAAAAAAAAGATTTATGTCCATGTCACAGGTTGTGTTTGGTTACTGTCCACATTAAATTTGATTTGTGGAAAGAGAATTCATATGCTGTAAATAAACAATCACGTACACACGTAGAGAAATATGATAAATGTCCTAGAATTTGTTCCTGGAGGGATTTTATGCTGCAGATAAACCAAAAGAGTGATATGACTACAGAAGGGATTTGTATAAAGAAAATGAGAAAACTAAATATTTGCTTCCAAATTATTGGATAATTGAAGTGAACAATCTGTATTCCTTTATTAAATCAGGGCCATGATTTTAAATATTGAAGAAACTTTAACTATCTCTACAGAAAAATAATAAAGCTCTGTAACATATACTATATGTAAAACAGCTCATATTAAAATGTACCCAATTAAACACTAATCAACACTATTTAAATCTGCAACATCCCTTAGTTAATAAGTAATTAGCATAAAAAACTTCAACTGAGGTAGGAAGGTAGTAGTGTTTTTTAACTGCAAACACCCATGTGTCTTATAATAGCAAAAACAATTTTTTGGGAACACTATCATATAAAAATCATGATAAACATGGGTAAATAATAAAAATGAGAGACTGATGTTTCTTATTATGCTTTGTTTTGGTGTATTTCTTTAAGACAATATTCAAATGGGAAGGTTTTTTGAACAGAGTGTGTCATGTTAAATTAAATTATTGGGTGTCATATCTGTTATTTGATTTTTTTTTACTACAAAGTAATTAATTGAACATACTCTAATAGTAGTGGTTATTATTCTCCAGTATTTTTATAGCACTGACATATTACACAGCACTGAGGTCAGTTTAGGGGGAAGCTAATTAACCTAACTGCATGTTTCTTACAATGTGGGAGGAAACCCATGCATCCACTGTGAGAACCTGGAAACTCCATGCAGATAGTGTCCTGGCCAAGATTCACACCTGGGACCTAGCACTGCATAGACCAGACTGCTAACCTGTGGGCCACTATGCTCTCCTAGTGATTCCCTAATATTTTCCATTCTGAAGATGCTAGTTGCCTGACTGTAACAACAACGCATAGGTTTCAGTACTTTGAGTTACTAAACTAAAATAAACCTATAGTCAATAAAGTGGACTGTTAATGTATATTCATATCAGTCTCAATGAGCAACTAGTCTCTAACAGATCCTGATGCTGCAGACCCCAGGGTTATTTACGCAGTCATTGACAGACTTAGCTAGTTAGTTCCATAGAATCAGGGGAATCTGACAGATTCAGTTGGCTGCAGAGATATCACAGGGATTCCATGCACTATTACTAAAACGCCAGGGATCTGTTGTTTAGTAGCAGAAGTACGACACATTAAAATTGTTGTTCATTACTCATTGTGAATAATGTGAATAATGTGAAATTACCTCCACCATAGGTACCACCCCACAATCACTTTATGGAAAAGGATGTGGGGGATGGAGCTCTGTCCCTAAAATGTGGGAGCCTCACCGTACTGAGGGAAGGTGTGTGGCCTTGTATACAACAAGAAGAAAAATGCAAGCTCACTATCCCTTCTTTTCCTGGTCATCCACCCACAATGCCTGGAAAAGGGTTTGGTTGAGATATTGAGCCTTATTTAATAAAGCTCTCAAAGGCTGTGGAGCAGGGGTGCCCATACATTTTTGGCTTGCAAGCTACTTTTTAAATTACCAAGTCAAAATGATCTACCAACAATACAAACTTGGACTTAATAACTGTGCGTGGTAGAGTTTATTTTGAAAGGCAGGGCTCTGCAATCTACTTGCGTTGCCTTTGCGATCCACCGGCAGATCGCGATCCACCTGTTGGGCATCCCTGCTGTAGAGGATACACTTTCATCAGTAAAGCTGGGTAATTCAGCAAACCTGAAATGGATTGGGTCCAGGATTGCTAACAAATAGTAAATGATTTTAGGAAATCCATTTCAGGTTTGCTGGATGACCTAGCTTTACTGATGAAAGTGTATCCTCTACAGTCTTGGAGAGCTTTAATAAACCAGGGCCATTATGAGGGAACCTATGTTGTTTTGCCCATTTTTAAGGAAACAATGCACCTAGGAAAAAAACAGGAAACATGGAATAGGTTTTCTAAGATTGAAATCAGACTCTTGTACTGATCTGACACAATTATGCGGACCAGTACTTCTGATTTGACTATCACTATGCTCTCTGCATGCTTGTAAAGAAATAAAAAATATACTGAAGCCAGAGACCGCCAGGCAGCTAGCCTGGCTTCATCAGAAACAATCTCCATATATTCTCAGCACATATTTCTTAATTTACCTTTTGACTTGAGTTTGTCTTTAGGATTTGAGACACAGTTACAGCTATTACAAAGTACATCACACATTTCACATTAGCACAATTTACTCTGTACATCTTTTGTCCTTTTTATGTCGGAATGGTGTTTGAATGCCATCCAATTCCCCAGTATGACTTCTATGCTTTGTTTCATCAGGAGAATACATGAATTTCATATTGGAAAGCTCCAGGGATGGCTGTGGAAAGTGAACAGCCGGCTGGAGTGTTGAAACTCAGTTCGAGAATTCCCTAGGATGGAATTCTAACTCAAGAGCTGAAGTCCGCATGTCAGAATGATAGCGGATTATGTGTGTGATGAACTGAATCTGCCTGCAATGTGTGTTTAGAAATGTCCTGGAATCCTCTAGACCCACAAAATGATCATCTGTCCTAATTATATTGAAATTTTATCTTCATGGCATACTTTGTCTATGAGATTTACACCATGCATTATATATTAGTTTCTAGTGTTGTAGTATTTGGTGGGGGGATTTTGGCACAGGAAACAAGAGAAAAAATGTTTCCCGGAACAACCAAAACCTCCTATGTATCCATAATTGTTATCTCTAACATCATTAATGAAAACTACAACCCGAAATTTTTGTTTTCTTCTGTTTTAGAAAGAGATACCCCATTGACATTTCACTATTGGAACATGTATGTAAAAAATCTGGATCTTTAACTGGAGACCTTAAACTGCTTGAATTAGCCACCAATACATTTTTTATAGATGAGTGTAAACTTAATTAATTTTTTCAGTAAATTCTTAGACCAAGCCCTTTGTTCAAGATTATCCCTAAGAAAGTGATAACGTAACAAGCCCTGAAACTTATTAAATGTTTTACCCAATTTCAGTTTACTTTTTGGGATTTTCTGATCATTTGTTTGGTGTTCTTATTTCATTTTTTTAATCTTGAGTTTTCATTACTTTCTAAGACTTAGAGATGTTATAAAGATTTCAATTACCGTCTTACTGACATTATGTTAGTCAGATAGGAAGTGAGAGAACAGCTTCAACAACTACGCTATAGAACAGGTCTTGGCTTTGCAACATTTTTCAGAAATATCTAATGTCTGGTCCTCTGACTGAGACCTTAAAAAGGAACTTTAGCCTAGACCTTAGAAATCTGTGAACAGGCTTTTATAGCAGAAGAAACATTCTATGTGCTACAAAGGATTTTTACCTACTTGTTCAAAAACTTCTTTACAATGTACAAAAGCATGTACATTCCCTTTTATCATCTATGTGGTAGTTCCTAAATCTTGGTCTAGCCAGTCAAGATAAAAAAAAATCACAAAGAGGTTTGATGAGAGCCTTTCCGGAAAACTGAATATTCACCTTGCCAGGTCTCATTAAACACTCAATATTTAGTGTTGCTGGCTGCAATAGAGCCAGGAACAGTGAGGGAGCGCTGAGAAGGCAAGTATCATGGGTCGGTGGGTGAAGGGCTTTAGATACTGCCTCTTTGCATATATAGGGGAAAGCAATATATTTGTTTTATTGCCCCCTTCCAGCTCAGTGTGTAAATCCGAAGTCACCCTAACCAGGACTTACACAAGCTTGAGGACTGTGCCTCCAATTAGACAATGCAAGGCAATCACCGAGTACCAGCAGTGTCAATTGCTAAGAAGGGCATTAAATCACAAAATGCTCAATACCTAGTATTGGGTATACAACCCACATTATAATGTAAACCAATGGTGGAAAAACACATCAACTGGCATTAATACATTAAAATAGGCCTTTTATAAAAGAATTCTCCAATTGCTTTGTCATTGTTGTGCCTGCAGACTTGTGGAATAGCACTGGTTGCACATATGCAGTAGTTGGCAGCAGTTATAGAATATATGTATTTGCTGAGCAAAATAATTCCCTGACTGGAGCGCTGAGAGCACTGGGTGCACATGCATAGGATGTGGCAGCCATAATCTCTGCAAATCACTTGCACCCAGCATATTACCTGGGTAGATTCTGGCTTGCAGCTACCACACATAAGCAGCACACTCCTCCAGCAATAGCTCATGCATACCTAGCATAGAAAGATCATAATGGTGACACAAAAGAGACAATATAGTGGTAATGTACAGAAGAACGCAAGAAATTGGTAAACTGCATGGAAAAGTATGCATATCTTTTATGTATGTGCTTTTTTTGTTGTAAATAAAGGTATAAAGTCCCTATTTAATACCCAGTACATTGTCACATTTCACAGTAAGATTTTTTTCCCCTGCATAAATGTAGTATCAAACATTTTTCTGTGAATTCATTCTCAGGGGCAATCACCACACCACTCCAATACACATCATAGAAATTCTACGAATGCATTCGTCTCCGGTTGTAAATGAGCAGAACAAGTGAATAACCTAAATACAGGCTGTGTACTTCTTCATTGTGACTGTGACATATTGAGCTTACTAAAGATGCGAGTGAGCAATGCATTGTCCTGCTCAGTGCAATAAATCTTTCTTGAAAATCAGCAGCATCTTTTTTTCCCACAATGTCCAGCAACAGGTCCCATTATTGTTTCCTTGTGTGAATGAAGATGTGATTGCTTAAACTTGTGTAATAACTTTGTCCTTGAATGTCTCCAGACTGCAGTAATCTAGTTTTTATGTAAGCAAAGTAATATTGTCACAAATGTTCAAACAAACCTACCTGAGCATAGCATAAAAATATGTATAAATAAACTTAAAGTAGAACTCTGGGCACAAAGATTGTCATTCATTTTCGTTAACTTTATTCATTTTTTTAATGGATGTATTGATTCACAGTTCTTTGAATTTTGTACTTTCTTCCAGATAGTACAGCTGTTGTATGTCCTTCCCCCTTTGTTTGTGAAATATATGGATCTCAAAGACCGCACAACTTGTGTTGTTTTTCCACTCCCTCTACCCTTAGCCATTTACAGAACATATGGTGTACAATGAATGGCCAGAGTTGCACTTTTAAAGTTTATTCAGCCTTAGTTTTGGATAGAGTGGGGAAGGATTAGAACCATTGGATTTCACTGCTATCCAGGGCCCCCTGTTCACATGTAAATGTGTTTGATACTGATTAGAGATGTTCAATAGTTTTTTGTGCAAAATTTATTTTATGGATAATTTTATAATAAAAATATTTGTTTGCAAATTAAATGTATACAAGCACAAACCATGATTAAAAAGCAAAGCAGCAAATTTTGACCTTAGAGCAGCTTAAAAGTTCCTATTCCCAGGAACTCTCTCTTCTGCCAAGGCAATTTATGGAAAGCAAAATAGCAAAAACTAAAATTAAAAAGTATTTGTAAGCTTTCATGCATGTTTGTTATTTTGTGGTCATGTTTAATGCTCATGTCCAACATTCTTCTGCCCTGTACTTGGAAGAGCACTGAGTTTTTAATGGGCAGAAAAATGGGTGAGCTTTGTAGAGAGATTTGAGTTTGACTAGTTCAACTGCTGGGCCATTGATTTATTTTTTTTCATTAGGTTCATCTATAGACTAAAACTAACACTGATAACAAATTTTTTTCAATAGGCCAAAAAGATATACTTGTCTTCTGGGAAGGCACTATATTGATTTTATCAGGCTCCATAAAGGGGATCTCCTGCATTTCTGTGCTTTGCTGAATATGAAAAAAACTGCTTGAGAGACACTTGAGAAAGCAAACATCTAAAAGAATGTAGACACTCAGAATTTTCTGCTGCAGCAAGTATAACGATGTCTTGGTGCACTGTAGGAATAAATGGGTTGACATAAGAAACACTGTATTAACCACCTGAGCGTTACACTGATTTCTAGATTTCTGTTCCAAAAGCGTCACAGGTTTTCATGAAATTTTTTTTTTTAAATTGTAGACCTGTAACTTACAGAAATATGTCCAAATAGGGTTCAACACGGAACCGACGCTGGATTTGCACAGCGGGACCAGGTAAGTGGGGATTTTAGTGTAGGCGAAAAAATACGGGCTTAACCAAAAGAGCCAAAATATTTAGTGCGAGAAATTACGGGCTTAGCGGTTAGGGGGTTAAGGAAACAAATATATTATAAACAAATAGTTTAAAAAGAGGTGTTGTAGTAATCTAATGCCTCACATTAAACTATTTTGGCAAATCACTTTGTTTCACTATTTAGACGGTTTGGTTGATAAACAAATATTTTTTAAAAAGTGGATACATCACTACAACTATGATCACTACAACGACAAAGATACTGGGTCTATGCATAGCACCACATTCCTTAATCATGCAACAACACTATATAATTGAGGAACACATACTTTTTGTAAAATAATTGGTCAAAGGATTGTATGACATTGCTTGATCTGTGTACTGTGTCTGTTTTTATTGTTTTATTATGTCTTAATAAATTGATTTTAATTTTACATTGTACCTTGAAAGTCCCACATATTTCTATAGTGTATTTGCATTATCATTGTTTGTTTTAACTTATGTGTCAAGCATAGGAGACAATAAATTGTGATGTTTATACATAGATAAGGGTTCTTTCTCATTAGTGCATTGTGTCAATGAAAAGCATGCCAATGCACAAGACATTGTGTTGGTGTGCCAGGTTATTTCCTAATGACACCCCAAATGCACCTTGTCAGCCCAATGCACAGCGTTTGTGGGAGTGAGCACTAACAAAATTTACAAATAGTCTAGCTCTTTACTACTGCATCCAAAACTAAATCTTATAAACTCGCCTTTAAATATTCTTTCAATTCTTTTCGATTTGCCCTTAGTGAAATTGCTGCTCCTTGTTTTTCCATACAAGTGTGTAAATCAAATTTCGCCGCCCCCTGGGAGATTATACAAACAAAAGAAGAAAGCAGAACGGGGGTTTCTTTGTGGCAATTCAAAATTGTATTAAACATAAAGCACATCAAATTAGATAGTGAGATAAAAATATTTTGCAGGCAAAGGATCTTATGGTTTGGGTCTGTCCTATTAACGTCATGGGGTATCCAACCCTTGTGCTAGACAAAATATTCCCTAAATAAGATCAAAGAGAGCACAGCTTAAGCCCAACACATTTCGTCGACTGGCTTCTCCAGGGATAGGTATATGCCATTAAGCAGAACTGTTAATGGGACAGACCCAAACCGTATAATGCCTTGGCTGTATATTATTTTTATCTCACTATCTAATTTGATGCTCTTTGTTTATGTTTAATACAATTGAAAATTGCTGCAAAGAAACCCCTTTTCTGCCTTTTTCTTTTGTTCATACAAGTGTGTAACAACCACAAAATTGTCCCCAAAAAAATGGGTTGAACTCTGGTACTTATTGGACTACACATATACTCCCCTACAACTGCCTCAGAAATGTGTTGCTTTTCAAAAATGGTCTGGAAAGCTTGCCTACGTTGCATTGTTTCTGAGACTAGGCCACACTGCACCAAAGAAAAATGGCAAACCCAAATGATGGGAGAAAATATTACCAGGAATTCTAAGCAAATAGTCCTCTTTTATCACCAAAAGTGTAGGCAGGTATTTCTATCCATCAGTAAGTTCAGTTTTTTGTATAAGAGAGTTTATGTGTAGTTTTTTGTGAATGTGAACCAGCTTGGTCCCTGTATTAACCTGCAGATCTAGCCACATATTGTGTTTGTAAAGCTGCATTTCACACAATTTAGCACTTATAGGAAGAACATGAACAATAAACTAAAAATTATATGTATATATATATATATATATATATATATATATATATATGCAGAAATGTAATTACTGAAAATTCCATATCAAATTGTAGAGCGTGTGTGCAAATACCCACTGGTAGTACATCAAATACTAGGTGAAAATTCATTGTAAGACTCAATGCTTAGACTCAGTCTGCAATATAATAATGAAACATATAAAGGAAGCAAATAGGCGCAAGATAAAATCATTTTTCATAATGCAAGTTGCATGTGTGGACTTTTGGTATCTAGGTATCATAAGATGGCTGAACATGTTGGTAATTATTGTTCAACCTGGTTGTCCTCCTCTGCTTGTGACTGGTAGGTTATAAATTTGCTTTGTGTCCTGGATTCCTTCTCATTTCTTTGTCCTCTGGACTGCACAGAACACGCTGGAAGTGCTAGAGGACATTAGAATTTGTCATCTGTGCTGGGATACTAAATTAATCATGTGACCATTCTCCGGCTGCCCAGTGACGCACATAGGGTAGCTGGGGACCAAATGAGCATCGCACACAGTTATTATAGGTATCCCTGGCCATTGAGTTCCCAGAGTTTTGCAGTACAGTCAAGACAAAGAACATAAAGCAGTTTAGCTAGGTGTATATTATGCCTGGCTCATGGTTAGTATAGCCATAAATTACTAAATGATGCTGCTAATTTTAAATATCTCCTATACTCATTAAATTGCGTGGCTCAGTGCCTAGCACAAAAAAGTTCAGATACCAGCCAGGACATTATATGAATAGAGTTTGCATGTTGCAAAATTTTCTCTGGGCAGTTAATTTTATTTACAGTAACATGAGTTTATTGGCTTTCCCCCCAATATGACCTTAGGGCAGGGGTCTGCAACCTGCGGCTCTTCAGCCTCCTTGTTGTGGCTCCCTTCGGCTGCCGCGGGGAGATCTCTGATGGGGGATCCCCTTCCTCCCAATTGCGGCTCCAGACTATTTTTCTTTAGTGGAAGAGGAGGCAAAATGGCTCTTTTGATAGTAAAGGTTGCTGACCCCTGCCTTAGGGTATGGTAGAGACATTAGATTGTGAGTTTTTCTGAGAGGCCTGACTATGGACTCTGTGAAGTGCTGTTTAATATGTTGGCGCTGTATAAATACGTTGTAATTTAAAAACCTTCCTTCCGTGCCCTGTTGCTTCCTTCCATAGTAGCTGCTATGGGGTCCATGAAAAAAGAAGGCCTGGAACGAACAAGTGAGTGGCCTTTGCAGCTTGTATTTAGAAGTTCTGCAACCTGTTCTTTTGGTACAGGACCCAGCCAGGGCTCCCTGTAGGTTGGGCTACCTATACCAGGCCTCTGTCGGTGCAGGAACTATTATTCACTGGCCCCGGGTTCTAATCTGCAAACAACAGGCCAGCTTTCAAAGTTTTTCCACAAATGATTTGCTATGTAGGGCTGTGAATGAGATCACAGAGGTTCAAATTATCTAATGCATGGCACTGTATGGAAAGCTAGTAGTGTAAAACTTTTGACATTGTGATCTTAGATGACAGCCCAGAGCTGGTAAGTAGAAGTTACTGGACTCAGATTTAGTTTGCTTTTGGGGGACAGGATTGAAGTTTTATTTTAAAAAAAAAAAGGTTCAAACCCCAAACACAAACTTAAACGTTTTTTTGTAAGCCGTCCCCACCGATATTAAAACATTGTTTATTATGCCATTGCTATTTACACACATAACAAAAAACTGTTTCCACACTGCACCAAACTCCACCACTACCAACCCTATTTGCTACACAATGTGTCCGTAGTTGGGTCTGATTCACTCATCCAAGATTAGCGTCTTTGTCTTTGACTATGATCTTGAACCAGAGACCAAATGCATGCAAATCCTGATGTGTTTGCGGTAGTCTTCATGTTCCTGGATGTGTTAACAAATGTTTTGTAGAACACTATGAATAAACGAAAATGTCACAAGAGACCAAGTAAGTGATCATTACAGGTTTGACTTTTTATGCTTTCTTTGGCCAGTGTTTCCCAGATAGGGTTATTTCAGACCTTGCTTGGGGTTCCTTGAGCATTGAGAAATTTGTGCCTCCTAGGTTAGTTCGAATGACACCAATGATCTGTAAGGATGACATTCCACTGACCAGCAATGTAAGACTATCTCACTGACCTCTATGCTAATGTACTATGGATATAGTTATTGTAGCGGTAGCTCTCTAAAGATCTAAACTTTATTTCAAGGGTTTCCCTTATGTTAAAAAGGTTTAGAAAGGTTACTCTATACTTATGACATCCTTCTCCTAAGAGGCTCATTTCAATCTGGATAAAATCACTTGATTGGAGTCCCAAACTTGTTTTTAGTATTGTTCAAATTTACATTCTTTTTAATTAAATTGTTGTTGTATACTGTGCTATTTTAGGTATTTTCATATGCAGATTAAAAATTACTCATAGTTTGACTTTAGAGAACAACTAAGATAAAAAAATTACCATTACATTTACATAATATCTTGGTATTTGTTCTTGGTGCTTCTTTTTTTAACTGTGAGCTGTAGCAGAAACCTAAATATTTAGTGCTGAACTCCAGGGTACCAAAGACACATAATATTGCAATTCTGTAGTCATTAATACATCCTCAAATGTGTTTTTGTGAAAGCAAGTAGTGTAAGTACCTGAAGTTAATGTAGAAAATGTATACAAATTTGCATTGCAGTCCCATATTGCACAGGGTGGCATTAGGGAGCTATAACATGGTGAGCAGTAGGAGAAAGACCCTTGAGGGGCCCTGGCAAAGATAAAAGATGAAGCCTGGGGGAACAAGGAATAATGTAAGTATTTTACCTAAATGTATTATTCCCTATGGAAAACAAGCAATTTACCTATGCAATAGAAAGATCTTTAAAGATCCCCAGATATCTTTAATCAATGCAACATCATGCTACAAACAAAATGATCCTACAGGAAAAGTTGGAGGAATATTAGGTCTCTAATTTATATGAACTGAAATCCAATTGATATGGAATGTATATCTACTCTTCATATTTACCTATTAGCCTAGAGTTTGCATAAAGTCACAGTTTATAGTACTAACTATTGTGGATTACTTTAGAGAATGCCTTCATCTCTAGTAGTTTTTATCAATGAGCAAACTTCTCCAGCCACTGAGAGCACGTTTTTCCTACCTCGCAGCATGTCAACAATTTTTTTTCTATTCACAAGGCTAGGGGACAATGTTAATGAACAGCAGCAATGAACAATAACCCATTCACCCAGTTTTCAAAGAACTATTTACATTATTTTAAGTTAATGCACTTCAGAAGCAAGTGCACTAATAAGTACAGATGCACTCTATAATTTCATAGAATGTAAGTGAAAATGCCATATCCCCAGGATAGAACTAATAATTGGAAAAACGTCTCTTAAAAAAAAGAGTAGCACCGCAGGCTGTGGACAGAAGTGGTTGTGCTGTGTGCATTTAATCTGTAAACAGCTGTAATTAAGCTGCGGGAAACAAGAGAGTGGTTTCGTCAGCAATATGAAAGCAGAGGAACGCACAAGGCCTGTTACCACTTCCTAGAAGCAAGGTTCCAATGGGTACATTCTATAACAGTTAGGAACTCAGAGCTAATTTCCAAGCTATTTAAAGAACTGCTTTTTGTAGAAGAGGCCAGCTCCCCCAAATATTTACTCTCCTAAACATATGCCCCATTAGAGTGGCTACACATAGCGGTCATATGTTGATGAAGACCATAAAAAAACTGTGTACAATGAATTCTTCTGTTATTCCCAGAGAACCATCATTTAAATGCTTGAGTAGAAATAATAAATTTCACACAAGTCACGTAAAAAGCTTTCTGATCAACATAACATGTGAAAATGTGTAGCCTTGCAATGCCATCATAAAGAGATCTTTCCATCTAGTTTCCCTTACTAATAGGTCTCCTTGAGAATTACAAAATGTCCTTGAACCTCTAGGCTGTCCTCCAATGATAGAAAAGGTTATGTGGCTCTTTGTTGTGAGATTTTTGTTCTTAAAGAGACACTGTGCCTTTGTACATCCCTCCACCTGATTACTATATTCATCAGTAGTTCCCTACAATTTTTATTTTATTTTACTTTTAAAGGCATCCAACAAGCTAGTATGTACAAAAATAATTTGCATGTACAATTACAAAACCAGTACAAAAGAAAACAGAAAATGTGTATCTACATAATACCATTAAGGCACAAGGAGATATAATAAATAAATCAACAGTTACCTGTAATTGTGTGTCCATAAAGAAAAAATGTAACAAAAAACAACGCTCTAGTTTGAATGAATGTTCTAGTTTGCGGTATTTGGGCTTTAGGGGTGCAAGGAATTTTAAAATGAATGAAGTGTAGATGGGTGGGAAAAAAAAAAAAAAATATTAAGGAAAGAAAAAAAGGGGGAGAGTAAAGGAGGAAAATGGGGCAAGGGGAGTGATTTTCTACCCAGGTTTATGCCTTAGTCCTTTCCCTAAAATTTTTTCTGTGTCTAACTTTGCATAATACAGGGTCTGGAGGAGCATATGATCTTCTCTCACCATGGAGTGTTTTGTCCTGGTAGATTGTTAAATGTACAAGCATGTGATCTTTTTCCGATTTTACATGGAGACCTAAGCTACAGATATTCTTATTGTAATTGTCTCCACTGTCTCTGTCATTGCCATTTCTGCATATTGTCACAATTCCCAATAAATTCCCACTTACTGACATGACCCCTTATTATAATCGGGTAGGCACATAATGGTGTGGGTGTTACTGCACAATGCTGTCTACCTTTCTGAATCAACCCAACGCAATATATCAGCTTGTGCCTTTGGCTGGAGAAAGTGCATAATCTATATGCTGCAAAGAAACTGTACAGGAAAACAAGTATCATCTATAAAATCCCCTGGGGGATGTAACACTTTCTATGAAATGTTTATTATCACAGATGTAATATAGAATTCACAAAATTAGGTGAACCTTTATATGCAATAAAAAGACCAATTTATTGGCTTAGAGGGAAATAACAAGGGGGTGCTGAGAAGTTCTTGGCTTTGCCCCCTTCCAGATGAAATAGAAAAATGAGCGCGGGGGGCATATACAGCCTAATATCTTAGTATGTAACTGTGCAAATATCAGGTCTTTGCAATTATTAAAACATTTTTTTCTTTTAGTGAGAGGCTGTGATGGCAGAGGCACAAGCAAGTTTCACATCGTCTGAGTCATGAAGTTTTTGTTTCTCCAGGGCAAGTCAGCAAAGGGCATTCACACTGAGATGTCACAAACACTGGGGGAGAAGTGTCCTTCCTACAGCACTGTAAAAACCTGGATATCTCGTTTGAAGACTAGGCATTTCATGAGTAAAGGTGAGCCCCGCAGTGGGCGCCCCCCAACCTCAACTGACCCGGCAACCTGCGATGCTGTCCATGAGCTGATTATTGATGACCGGCGAATATCCACAAAAAAAGATAGCCCAGATACTTGACATCTCAAGGGAGCGTGTTGGGTTTGTTATCACCACTATCCTAGACATGCGCAAGCTTCCAGCCAAGTGGGTGCCAAAATGTTTGAACAGTGTTTAGAAGAAGGAACAAGTTGAAGCATCCAAAGCCGTTTTGGCCCATTTTGAAGATGCACAGGACTTTTTGGCTAGGTTAATGACTGAGGATGAAACCTGGCTCCACATCTATGATACTGAAACCAAGGAACAGTCAAAAGAATGGCGCCACAACGGGTCCCCGTGGCCGAAGAAGTTCTGAACCCAGAAATCAGCCAAATAAGTCATGGCATCTGTTTTCTGGGACAAAGATGGTATTCTGATGGCGGACTACCTACCTCAGGGCTCTAGTATCACCGGACAGAATTATGCTAACCTCCTGGACCAGCTGAAGGAGGCAATTAAGATGAAATGCTGTGGAAATTTGACCAAAGGAATCCTTTTTTTGCAGGACAATGCACCTGCGCACACGTCCAACGTTGTGGCTGCCAAAGTGAACACTCTGGGTTTCCAATTGGTCCACCATCCCCCCTACACCTGAAGGAGCAACGTTTTGAGGACATTTTTTACGTCAAAGTTGCTGCTGAGAGCTGGTTTGCGGCCCAACCAAAGGACTTTTATTTGAACAGTCTAGAAAAGCGGCAACTACGCTGTACCAAGTGCATCAGTCTCAGGAGGGAATATGTTGAATAAATTTGTTATTTTCTAACTCTGGCTCTCTTTCTGGGCAAAGCCAGGAACTTCTCAGCACCCCCTGGTAACTGCATAGCATCAATCCTCAATAAAGTTAGTTTAAACACTACCCAAGGGTAGATAAAAAAAGAAACTGCAAAGGCTAGACAGTAAAACATTAAGGATGACCGAAAATGGGATTCATTCCAGAGATGGGTAGGTGGGGATATTAAAACCTGTTCTCAAATAAGTCTCCTAAACACAATGACTCATCTTGCATCCTGCCCATGCTTTACCTTTATCCTTTCAGCTGACCCACAGCAGGAAAGAGCAAGGCTTTTTCACTGTAACTTTCCAAGAAGATTTGTATAGACATGACCCAAATTTACTTCCAAGCCTTCCTCTTCCAATGTAAAGCATGTGCAAGGATTCAGCTTTTTCTTTTACCTTCCTATAGACAGAAAAAGCTTTTGCTACTCCCTGTAATATCATCCCAAGGCTTTTAAACTTTTTAAGTGTAACAAGTGCTGGACAGAATTATCAGTAAGGTGTCCAAGGTCTGTCCCTATACAATAGGACACCCATCCCCAGAACTTCATCACCAAAGATTCCTTTCCTTACACACAATGGGCCTGTTGGGAAAACAGAGTTTTAGAAGTAGAATCAGTATCCATCCTGTCACTTGTTATGAAGTCACTAGGCCACAATATTACCATGTGGAAAAAGTAGAAGGAGCAAGTTAAGGGCAACAAGCAGCATAATTTCAGGTAAACAAAAAATCCAGAGAAGTCTCAAATTGCAGTTTAGAAGAAAGGTGAAAAAAGGATTAGAATATCATATGAAGCTAGTCACCTTGCATCCCCTTTAATTTGCACCCATAGCTTACATCACCCCTTCCTGACCCTTTCATCCTGAAATAACTTCCAGGTCTTAGGGGAACCCCTACAATAACTACTATATATACAATAACCTGAAATAACTTCCAGGTCTTAGGGGAACCCCTACAATAACCCCTACAATAACTACTACACAGCTCCAAGTACAGTGTGGTGGTCAGTGAGAGGAATGCCTCTTACATTGTTGGCCAACAGGAAAAATGTTACAGAATGTTACAAAAATGTTACAGCCAAAAATATTATTGGTGTTAGTTAAACTGATCTAAGAGTTCCAAATTGCTCATGGCTCAAGGTACCCTTTGCAATCTCTGGAGGAAACTTGATTGAGAAACATCGACTTACAGGGAAAAAACACACTGTACTTGACATCCTTAACCTGCAGTCTTCTGCGAACCTCCACAAATAATTGTTGTTTCCACGCTCTCTTCCTAGCCCTGATCCCTAGAGTTCAGCTTAACAAGAATTTAGCTGGCAGTAATCAGAGGGTACTTAGAAACTCATTCAGCTGTTTAGATTTTGAGGCTCAGCTTTACAATTTCTAAATGCATGTTGAAGCTTAGTACATAGTTACAGGATAATTCAACTCCTCGTCATCATCATCATTTCTTGAATTAAATTTCAAAATGACCTAGTGATACATAACAAATTTATTCAAGAAAAAAAGACAAATGAAAAAATACTGTAAATAATTATGAAAAAAAAAACTGCAAAACGCTGAGTAGTTTGTCCCATAAGCTCAAGCGCCCTTTTTATTGAACATGTTTTTTTCACTTCTCCTGTCTCATCAGTTCAGCTGGGATGTTAATAAAATCTTTAATTGTTCCTGATTTAATTAATTGCTGAAGTAATTTGCTAAACTAGATAAATGTACATCTTTAATGCTCCTGTGACCTGAGCTGTTTCCATGGTTTTAACTGATGCGCACCCTTCCTGCCTATCGTGTATTTTGCAGAGGGAGCTTTTTATTGCTTTGCAGTGGCTCATATAGAACATCTGGTCTCCTCTGTTAAGATCCACTATGGCTGTGCACTATGTTATCAAAACACACAAGCATAACATTCGGTAGCCCCTTTATTTCAATTGGCAGGCCAATGCACCACATTGCATAGAAATGTAATGGATGCTGAGGTTTTGATAGCAAAGCACACAGCAAAACATGACAGTGCAATGCCCCATGTTGTGCTGCAGTGCACTGGTAAAATGCGTTTGGGGTGCTATTAAAAATGAATGTCAACCCACTGCAACAACACATGTCAGGTGTTGCCATGCGCGAGTTATTCGTAATACCCATTCCAGCATTGCATTTTAATAGCTGAAAATTTTCAGGTGATATGAAACACAGCGTGGTTTAGTTTTCTCTGAAATTTTGATAAGGTCAGATGGTCTTATATTTTCTTATAGTCTGTTCTTTTTAACACATAGCTTGACTTGTCACATTATACAGTAAAGCTATCATTATTTGGGAAACATTACTTATTTATACACTGTTATTGAGCTCTAGTCTGAGGATTTTGACAAGGCTGAAATGATGAGGTTAGTCTGCAGGCAAGAAGAAGCATTCCTTTAAACTTCCTTTAACCACCTGGGCGTTACACTGATGTCTAGATTTCTGTACCAAAAGCGTTACAGGTTTTCATGAATTTTTTTTTTTTTTAAATTGTAGACCTGTAACTTACAGAAATATGTCCGAATAGGGGTCTAGTAGATATAATGAATATAAAAAATGTTTGAAACACACAATCATGTAAAAAAAAAAAAAAAATACTTTTAATAAAATTAAAGGAAAAACACAAAATTCAGCTTAAACAAGAATACATAAATAAATGAAAAATACTGAAAATGCGATAATTCGGTATACTGTAGAGTAATATATTTTTCTAAAATACCTCCCTAGTCTCCAACGTCACATACCTATAGACAAAAACCACATAAATATATTTTCTATTGTTTTGTATTGGATTGGATACAGGACTTTGTATTCAATCCAATACTGAAAATGCGATAATTCGGTATACTGTATAGTAATATATTTTTCTAAAACACCTCCCTAGTGTCCGTCACATACCTATAGACAAAACCACATAAATATATTTTCTATTATTTTGTATTGGATTGGATACAGGACTTTGTATTCAATCCAATACAAAATGAGAACAAAATTCAAACTCTCATTATGTATTGGATTGAATACAAATTCCTGTATCCAATCCAATACAAAATGAATGAATGAGTTTCAATTTGAATTTCCCGCACATGCGCCGACGTCATCGCGCACGCACGCACAAGAAGCCGGCAGTTTTTTTTTTTCCTCCGCTGGCTTCTTGTTTCAGAGAGCACCCGGCGCTGGAAGGAGAACGACGCGGGACGATGACGGGACCAGGTAAGAAACCGGCCGGCATCTTGTGGTCCGCCGGCCGGCATCTTGTGTTCTGGCGGAACACAAGATGCCAGCCGGCGGAACACAAGATGTTGACCGGCATCTTACCGGTCTCGCTGGTATAGGAGACGGCACCCGACGCTGGAGAGGGAGATCGACGCTGGAGGACGACACTGGAACACGGACCAGATGCTGGATGAGCACAGCAGGACCAGGTAAGTGAGATTTTAATATAGTGAGAAAAGTACGGGGTTAACGATAATTGCAACTTTTTTTTGCACGGAAAAGTACGGGCTTAACGGTTGGGAGGTTAAACCAGTGATCAAACTGTAACATTGTAACTTTGTAGCAAGTTGCAAATTGAAAGGCTATTGCAGGTGCTAATCAGTGGGTGATATTTTTGAACAAAGCCAACAACTGGACCAGGATTTACATAATAGTATCATCATCTCTGGGCCAGCATCCGAGTTCCCAGAAGTAGATAGCAGATGATGATAAAATTTGGTAGCAAATCTCTGGAGAGAAAAACAGATGAAGACAACATCAGAGAAGATCTGTGAGCCCTGGGAGAGGTAATAATACTTGGGAGTGAAAATAATCCTGCATGAGCTCAACATGAATACATACATTTTATGATGAGGCCACTTTAAAACTGGTTCTGCTCAGCTTTCATGGTGAGCTTTCATACATTTTGCATCCTTGATGTGAAACAACAAGACTTTGCTTGCTGCCTGTATGGCTTTAGCCAATGACTAAGAAAGTATACAAGTTCAATGGAATATTTAGTTTAAATCCATTAACTAATAAATACAATTTATGTGTATCCAGTTTAAAATAAAAAGGTGTGCATAGTCTTAGGTATATTTTCAATGCTCATGCTTTGTGTGTTTGGAAGCTTTTAACTCTGCTGAGAGACCACTGCATCCACACAGAGAACCAAGCTCCTCCTTAGCAGCATGTTGACAAGTAGACATGCATTTGTATTTTGTCTCTGGGTAATTTCTAAATCAAACCAACTGTGCCTCTGCTGTTTTGATGCACCTGTAATGTATTTGGTTGAATAAAACTTTCAGTTGAACTTGCAAGAGTCATCTAACTAGCAAAAGGGGGTCAGCAACAGCAGCCTTTATTTTTAATTTCATCTTAATATAATGAAAATAAAATAAAGAATTCCCTACATGCTTCCTTTGTGAGCACCCTGTGTGTTGCATGTTACTTAATTTCTAGCTCCAATCAGGTTAAAGTGATGCCAGATAATATTTCTGTAGTTAGAGGATGTCCATTTGTATAAAGACAACACAGGACAACACATGTCAGCTATTAAGATGAGAAGCACAAAGGCAAAATGGACATAGCAAAGAGAAGAAACATGGAAAGGAGGATTGAAGGATATGAACCTATTAGAGAAAATTAACATACAACATAAGTTTCATATGTCAGAGGTACAAAATGTTTATAAAGGTGCACCCATGCTTTAAAATGTCTCAAGTTGCAGTTTATGTAGCCAAGCATCTGACGCCTTGAATTTAATTACATCAATTGCATCAATCTATGCATCAATTACCATCAATGTCAAATAATTCTGGAATCAACCATCGGTAGCAGTGTTTGTGCCAGTGCTGCATAGCATACTGCAGGGTACATCATATCACAGCAGGTGCATTATTATCCTGCTCACCTTTGCCTCCTAGATTAAATACTAACTACTGGTTAATTAGGTGTAAAGCTTAACTAATGAATTTCAAATTTTAAAGGGAACTCATAATGCTACCACTAAGGTTTCCCACACTGGGCATGCCTTAGTAAAATGATGACTTTTGGTAAACTTAAAGCAGAGCTAACCATAAAAAAAAGAATACATTGTGAGTGGGTTTCTCTCTTTTTTTGCAGAAGGGACATGCTAAGTCTCTTCTGAAATAAACTTTCCTTTTTTGTGCAACCTTTTGCTGAATATTGCATTCAAAGTTCAGTGTACAGTCCCGGGAAACATAACAGTTACAAAATTTTGACCTGACCAAGATGACCGACAATTCCAAACCCAGTAAAAGACTTGATTATGATGTAGATGCTGACGATGGATCAAGGGTAGGTAAGTTTAGCCGTGCTTCGTTACTATGGAAATACTTTATGGTGAACCAAACCCTGGGGATACTCACCTGTCTCCATTATGTTGTGGGTGCTGCTATCTTCTCCCCTCTTTTCTTCAGCCATCGTAATTGGGTGGGCAAGGATGACAGAGGATTTTCATTCAGCCCCTAAATCTGAAAAGGTAAGCTGGGATTTCTGGTTATCCCTTACAACAAACAATGAGCTGCACAACTTTTGACAGGTAGGTAGCGATTAGTAGGTAAGAATACTTTTTGCAAAAGAGATATCCTCTGTCCCTTTCTGCAATATTTAAGCTGACCTTGAGGTAGAAACAATATAAATAGTAGGAACAAGATTACATAATGCAATATTGAGGGGCAGAAAAAACACGGGATCAGGGGAGATAGAATATGTATGGTACAACTATTCGACTTGTAAAGGTGACTATATAATGGTGGGATTATTGGTAATATTGGCAGTATATATAATGATAGCTTCAATTAGTAAAAAGGAACTATAAAAGATGTTGGTAGGCAACATGGTGGGCATTAGATATGTGATGCTATGAGGCAAATAAAGAGTTAAAAAGTGTCTTGAAGTTGAAGTTCTCTCCCACTAGGAACACGTGAAAGAATTCTCCTTTACATTGGTGCTTAGTGAGAAAAGGCCCTCTGTTATTGGTGGTCATCGGGAAAAAAACCCTCTTTACCGGTACTCATTGGTTAACGTGAAAAATGGTGGTCATTGAGAAGAATGACCAATTACCCCTGGGAACCATTCGAAACCGTAAGGTTTTAGAAAACCCTGGTTACAAAAGGCTGAATTAGACTCTTAATGGCTTTATGGACAATGATCAACAGGTTCTTGTAGATTTTTATATTCAATATTTTAAAGATTTACTGATGAACATTATTCCACCTGCAGCTTTTGTTTAATACCTGGATACCAAGAGGAAACTAAGCTAAAGGCTTATATCCCTTTAAATTGTAGGCGTATAAGGTTTCTTTTCCTTCTGCAAGTTAATGACATCATGTGCGCAATTTGTACAGAATTCTGAACGTCAGGAGGTCATTTAATGCAAATAATACATACTCTTTATGTGACACAGGTAAGTAAAATGTTTACCTAGTGGGTAATTACATTCTTCTAGGAAGCGTAATTATGATGATTAATTTTAAAAGCAGTCTGGAAGATGGAACTTCCCAATTATTTTTTTTTTATTCTCTGTTCTACCACATGGGGTGACACAGTTCCAGCTCTCAGGTAGTAAAGATGATTTTTCACGCTGTATTACCTTTTCACAGGAAACCCCTCATTGACTAATGTTAGCAGAATGTACCTCAGGAACTGAATTGTGTATAGACTAATAAATGCGAGGCAATCATTTAGGATCTGCTGGTATTTGTCAACTCACCCGGGGCACATTAAATAATTGTATGGTTAACCGTGAGTCATTGTTTATATATCACACACGGTTTGACCTGTAGAGTGAGATGTTAACCTACATTGTAGCCAGAGAGCTGGCCTTTTTAAGTCATGCCTTGTGAGCGCCAGACTTAAATTCCCATGCCAAGGAGATCAACTTGGCTGGGACAACTATGTGATATGCATGGGCACTGTTGGCAGCCTTGTAAACAAGAAGCAGCCGGACAAACAACACAGCCTGTTGTCGCAAGCCGCTCACTGTTATGTATTGATAATGGATAATTGCAGCAAAATGATTGAATCCTGTGTTAGAATAACATGATATTCATTAAAAGAGAACTCCAAACAGCAGAGAATGTTTTTCACCCAAAACTGATAGTTTGGCGACTCACAGGCTATGGCTTTATCATAGATGATGTTGCTACTGAAAAGGCCAAAAGTTTAAAGGTCAGCTTTATGCAGAATCAGAATACAAGAGATTTGGAAAGGGACTTGTGGTTCCAATCTTCCATTATACTATGAGATTCCAGAACCAAGGCTTCCAGAAGACTGTTTGGAAATGCAGATGCAGTTGTCTCAAAGAGCATAATGTGTGTTTCGAATGCATTGCATTAAAATATAATGCATGTTTTACATGCATATTTTTACCTTCATGTCATTTCACTTTACCAATACATAATTAAAAAGCAAATTGCTTTTTCAGTGCATTTTGCATGTGTTATAATTGACTATAATCTTACACTCTTTTCCTGAAATTCCCCTAAAGCAGCAAACAGGATTTTTCTAATTGCAAGGCTTTGATTTAAAATGCAATGTAAAGATTATATATGTGGGTGGTTTTTATGCATTTAAAAAAAAAATAGTTTTATATTTATTATTATTCTCATATGTCCATTTTGTATCCAACAGCTCACACTAAACTTTGGTTGTACTACTTATTTTCCATACATACCAAGGCCAGTTTCTAAGGAAGCCATTTAACCTAACTGCATGCATTTGGGGATGTGGGAGAAAGTGGCGTGCTTGGAGGAATCCCACATGTTCCCAAGTACCCAAGTGGTCTGGCCAGGATTTGATCGTAGGACTCAGAACTGCAGAAGCAAGAGTGCTGGCCACTGTGCTATAGGTATAGCACAGTCCAAGTTTTCTTGCATTTTTAGTGTGTTGTGATTGTGTGTGGCTGCTTTTTTTGATGCTGGCCCTATTCATTAAACTGAATGGAGAAGCGTACAAAAACATGTGCAGCATTGCACCAGCAAAATGCATCGACAAAAGGCACAGCAGTGCAATGCATAAGTGTGGAAGTCAGACATTGATCTCTATGTCCTGCATCCTTGCACAAACTTGTGCCCGAAATAATAAAACTCTCCAAGACTAGAGTAGATAGATTATCATGGGAGAACCTGTGTGGCCAAACAAACCTGAAATGGATCTGATACAGGATTGAAAACATTTCAAACTAAAAGCAAAAAGTTATAAAAAAAAAAAAAAAATCCTTTCCAGGTTTGCTTGATCACTCCCATGATAGTCTATTTTTTTCAGTCCTGGAGAGCTTTATTAAATCAGGCCAATGTGACATGCAGGTAACCGCACATAGAGTTAATGAGGCCTTAGTGGTGAACTTTTACAGGGTGAGGTTGGTGGATAGAAGCAGAAAATTGGGGGAGCTGCACAGTGACAATAGCAAAACTCACTACTGGTTAGATAACGGTGTTCAAAATTTTTTGTTGTTGTTTTTGTACTTTATTTGCTTGACCTGCCTGGTGATAATGCTGAGCGTGACTCGCGGAGTTTCAAGTCTTACCTGGTCCCCACGCTCCCATGGTGTCTTCCAGCGATGCCCGTGGCGTCCTTCAGCAATGCTAGCGGCGTCCTGCAGCAACGCCCGACATCTGCTTCCCCGGCGTGTGAGTGTTGGGGACGCGAGGGCAAGGGAAGCAGATGCCAGCCAGGCTGGCAGTAAGAGCGTGTACCTGGAGGGTGGGAACGTGCGGCTGGGAGGCAGGTCCAGGCGGGAAATTTAAAATAGTATTTTAAAATTTACCATTTTGACATTTTAAAATACGTATTATTCATATCGCCAGGGAGGTTAAAATTGTCCTATTCGCACCAAGCATTGTGAAACCTAAGGACAAACCTAGCTGCAACACACTTAAAGCAGAAAAATTTACCAGGATTTTTACTTTATATAAATAGGTAGACAACCCCTTTATGTAGGGTAAAAAGTACCTTCTTTTTTTTTTTTTTTTTGGGGGGGGGGGGGGGGGGTTAAAACATAGGCAAAGGAAGAGGAAAGAAGATGGCAGTGCCTAAAGCTTCCTCCCCATTGGGATGAAGGCAGATTACAGTACGATGTGGGGCACAATCCAGGAAACCTCCGGAGGGATCAACGGATCTGTTGAAGTTTAAGGTGAGTTCCCCTCCTCCTCTTTTTTTTTTTGTTTACTTCTGCTTTAAGGTTTCCACCTAACCAGTATTTTACCTGCCTGGCTCTTAAAAATGAAACTTGCTCCCAAATAAATTTATTGGGAAATTATTATTAGGCAGGTATTTTTCAAGAAAAAGAGGCCACATTTTAATGGATTTAAACCGACAAAAAATAAGGTACAGTCTGCATTTTGTGCAGCACAGTGCAATGCACAAGACTCCATGTGTTGCAGCACATGTGCATTTTTGGGGGGGGGCGCATTTGTGCGTCCTTTGCAATAAGTGGCAATGCAACATCAATACATGCAACATAGTGTACACTACCATAACATGTTTAATGTGAACAGACACATTTATAACACACTTGAACAGATTTGAACATTTTTGTGATATGCTGAATGGCATTTTTTTGATTTAACATTATGCCTTTATTTTTTTAATATTATTAAACTGGATTTATATAGCTTCGAAATATTACGCAGCGCGGTACATTATATAGAGGTTGCAAATGACAGATGAATACAGACAGTGACACAGGAGGAGGAGAGGACCCTGCCCTGAGGAGCTTACAATCTAGGAGGTGGGGGAAGTAATACACAGTAATGCAAAGCATCACTTTTCATTCTTGTGAACAGGCCCAAATACCTAAAATATGACTTTGCAAAACACCGCCAGGTGAATTACTAAATACAGGGTGGAAAAATGCAAACTCAGCTTGTTTCTTTTTATGAACAACCTCACACTAGGTATGCCCAATGTAATGCAAGCAAGCATTTATTTCCCGAGGTCTTTAATAATGTCACCCATGTTTATATAACATTGGACAACTTTTTACCCATCTGCCTTTTCGCAGCCTGTAGCAAGATGTTTTTTTTTTTTTTACAAAGGTTTTGAGAAGTAGTAACCTCCTCAAGGCCTGCAGCGCGCTTTCTCAGCCTCAGCACTAGGGGGCGCTAACGTGAAGCGCGGGAACAGGTGCAGCTGATTGCGGCCACTGCGTGTGGTGATGGAAGCCACGTGATTTTAGGATAGCTTGTGGAATGTTCTGCAGACAGGGAGCGCGGGAATCCTGTCAGAGCTCCGTGACAGGCAAGTGTTGTCATGGTAAATTGGGACTAAGAGGACCTGTCTGGCTTGTTAGAGAATGATATATGGGAACTAAGAGTTCCAGCATGGCGAAATAGTGCTAGGTAATGTGGCTGCAGCATGTGGGGTTTCCTCATATATGTTTGGTAAACCCCTAATGTTATTTTACAATGTTTATATCAATACAACTCCTAGATAATATGCTCCTTTGTTCATGCTTTAAAATACCTGTTAGGTGTTTTTGGAAAGGTTTGTGAAGGTACAAAAAAAAGACATTCCTGCTTCCTATACCCCGTCCTGTTCAAGACCATTACAATGATAGAGTCTCCTATAAATAAATCTATATATTGCATGTCAGGCATTTACTAAACCAGAGCAAGATGGATTGTGACTTGTGTTTTACTCCAGGCACCCTCCACACCTTGTACTGACAATTGCTTTAGACATTTGCTGTACCTGCATTTCATGTGTACTTTATTTTTCCCCGTTTCCTCACCTGGGCACCTCCTTCTTATGCAGC
>NC_092866.1:55511345-55531145 GCF_032062135.1 Pyxicephalus adspersus | reverse complement strand
TTGCCTCCTTGATATGCAGGGTCCTCCCCATTCACCTGTATACCTTCCCATAAACCAGTGTTCTAAATATTTACCTGTATACCTTCCATTTGTCCACCTTCCCATATCATCCACCTGGGCCCTTCTCTCTTATCCAGGGTCCTCCCCCCTTTGCCTTGGTCCTTATATCTTATCCTGGGTCCTCACCATCTGCTTTGGTCTCTGTCGTTTTACCAGCATCCTTACTAAAACCATTGTCCTTACTATCTGCCTGGGTCCCATCCTCTTGCCCCCCCCCCCCCTATCATCTACCTGGGTACCTGCCTGGTATAAGGTGTCCTTACCATCTGCTTGGGTCTCTCACTCTTATTCAACATCCTCAGAATCTACATGGATTCCCTGCTTTTCCCTCTTATTCATCTTTCTCATTATCTACCTGGGTCCCTCCTATGCAGTATGATCCCCATCCACCTGGGTACCTTCCACTTTTCCAGTGTCCTCTCCATCTAGCTGGGTCTCTTTCCAATATCCAACGTCCTCAGAGTGCACCTAGGTCCCACACTCCTTTCCAGCATCCTCCGAGTGCAACTCTCACTTATCCAGCATTCTTACTATGTCCCTCTCTCCTATGTATCATTCACACAATCTATCTGTTTTTTAATGTCCTCACCCCCTGCCTTTGTTCCTCCCTTTAATCCAGTATTCCTACCATGTTCCTGGATCCCTCTTTCCTATCCATTATCTTTTCAATTCACCTAATTTCCTCCCTATTATTTACTTTCCTCATCATCCATATGCTTTTTCAGTGTCCCCACCACCCACCAAGGTCCTTCTCCCTTATCCAGGAACCTCACCCTTTGACTTTGTCCCTATGTCTTATCCTGGGTCACCACCATCTGCTTGGGTCTCTATCTCTTGTCCAACTTCCTCACCATCCACCTGTGCTCCTCCACGTAAAAAAAGTGTCCTCGCTGTCTTCCTGGGTCCTTTCTTGTCCATCCTCCCTCTTATACAACATCCTTGCCATCTGCCTAGATCCCTTTATCTTGTACAACATCCTCCCTATCCACCTGGGAAAGGTGTGCAAGGATGATGGAATACTAAAGCGTGTTTGGGGAAGTGGACATTCAATATTTTATTTTAACCAGACAATATAAATCCTTATTAGGTTTAGTGGATTATTGCCTTTTAAAACAGATCAACCACCAAGAGGTAATGGAAGCTACCATTGCAGGACTCATTCTAAAGAATACTAATTGCTTGGATGTAAAGCTGATCTTTTAGTTGCAACTTGCAGTCATAGACTTTAACGAAGATTGCATATAACTGCAGCACAGGTCGTGTAGCAATAAGCTAAACACCTGAGCTTCGTACTCATTCTGGGTCAATGATTCAGGAAGTATTAACGGGATTAGAAGATATAAATTTTAGAACCAGCTCAGCAGTGGCAGTTTACATAATCTTTCAGTGAATTGTCCACTTTAGGTAAAGTAGCACTAATCATTAGGGCCATTTCAGACTTATTCTCGAGCATTTATGGAAGTGCAAAAAACTGCATTAAGCCATGTGTTACAAAAGACATGCTAGGTCTCTATAATAACACACTTACCTGTCTGTTTGTTATAGTTTACATTCAAGATAGCCGAAGATGCTGAATCAGAAAATAGACTCAATGGTTGAAGATGTTGGATGCAAGGAGTTGTAAGTTTACTTGACAACAATAAGTCACCCATAACTACATTTAGAAACGTTGGTTGCTCTAGCAGTGGTAGTGGTTTAGCAAAAATGTTTTCTTTAAAGCAAAAAAAAAGGCATTTACCTTTTTTTTTACTTTGATTGATTTGATTTTTTACTTTGATTCATCCACAAAACAAGCCCAGCGAATTTTGCGCTGTCCCAGCATTCTTCTTCTTTCTGGTGCTCACAGTTGCGTCCAGCGCCAGTATCTTTTTTTTTTATTTTGTTTTTGTTTTTGTTTTGGCCCCTTGATGGGGACAGAGGTTATAGAGACTTCCGAAAAAAAAAATGTGAAAACACGTTTTTCATTTATATATAATAATGAAAAATGTTACTATAAGTCTACATTAAGGAATAAAACTTTAACGTTATTATTGAATCAATTTAGTAGCTGATGATGTGAAATTATTGCCCATGAATACTTTCTTGCAAAGTAAACACTGTATATTTTTATAGTTAAACATCCAAAACCAGTGGGGCATTGGCAACTAGAAATGTCAAGAAAAAAGTATGCAGAAAGGGTACTTTAAGTTATATTGTACTCTGTGTGGAATTATCTCTTTTCAATAATTTCATTCAGCTTTCTAATTTTTTTCCCTAGTGGAACTCTTTGGAAATATTTTTCAAGTTTTAAGAAAACCCCTACTAATACCACATTAGTGAATACCCCTTCCATTGATCGTGAGCTTGCCTCCCTTGCAGTTGTGGTTTAAATGCCATCCTTACTGATTGCAAAACAGTTTTCTGGTGTCATGCTGTCTTTGCAAAGGGGTGTTGGCCCAAGAAAATGCAGGCATCAGATGGGAGGTCAGTCAGCCGCAGCTCGTGGTACTCCTAACACCTGCTAGAGCAGGGGTTTCAAACTCTGGCCCGCAACGTCCTTCTTTTGTGCCCCTAAAGGAATCCCAAATATGAATTGCAGCTGGCCTGCCGCTGCATTGAAATAGTGCTGCTACTACAATTTCCGGCATCACTCGCGTCTATAGACCAGCAACCCCTCTGCCTATGCGTGGCCCTGCATTGGAGTGTTTTATAGATGCAAGTAATCATGGGAATTGCGCTAGTGGGGTCACTCGTGTCTATAGACCAGCGGCCTCTCTGCATATGCGTGGCCCCGCATTGGACTGTTTTATAGACAAGGAATTTTAGTAGCGGTGCTATTTCAGTTTCAAATTTAGCTTGTGACTTTGGCTAAGTTTTAATTTTGGCACACTGTGCATTTGAGTTTGACACCCCTGTTCTAGAGGATCCCTGCCTGTGAATGGTTGCTTTAGGTGATTCGGAATAGGGAAAAGTAGATGCTAATTGGTTGCTATTCACATTCCACACTTTGCCATACTGAATTAACTCAAGTTTTCTGGTCAGAGGCAAATTGCTCTTAGCTGAATCTTTTCTTAGAAAATAACAGCTCCAGCATAATATGATGGGATCCCACAGAGATGGACAAGCAGCAGTCCTTCAGTAGAACTAACAAATGCAGCATTAAATTTGTTCTGGAGTTTTCAGTTCCCCTGGATTCTCCCAGATAAGACAGTAAGAGCATATTGATAGGACTGAGATGTGAATGAAAATTTACAGCTCATCCTCCTCCCCTTGTCTTCTCCCGTATGCCAGGTGAGCAGTCAATTATCTCCAGATAGAGAGAAGAGATGTCTGCACAGAGTCCCCTCCTCTCTACCCTCCTCTTCTCATTATCTCCCTCCCTCCTCAGGTCTCCCTCTCAGATTCCACTTGCTTGAACTGTTTCACTGGGAGCAATCAGCTGCGAGAATCGCATGCAGTGAAGACAGGCAACTTCCTTGTATCTGGGGACTCTAGTCCTTATACCTCAACCATAAGGAACTCTAACCCCCCCAACTGCCACTTTGAGGATAGCCACCCTTTACAGGGTACAGAGATATCCTAAAACTGCCTGTTGAGGATACCCCAATTCACAGCTGTTACAACCCTGCAGGACCTCTCTCTTTCTCTAAACTCTGGAGACCCCAAACCTTCTCTGTGTTGTGACTACCCTCATCTCTGATCACCCCAGGACTGTTTTTTTTGGTATATGACCCCTCTTTTCTGACACTGGATCTGTGGACTGTCATTTTCTGATGCATGCCTGGTCAGTGAGAATATTGGTAAGTTTTCTATAAATAATTGTGGCTACTGATCATTCTAATTTAAAAGGTCTGTTTACCTATTTCAGTTTTAGTTAAATGGGGACATGTTCATTGACCCATTTCTATCAGGGAATGATATAGTCACACTGAAGTTCCTGCTGTAATTTTTTAAGTTTTATTATACAGAATGTCACAGAAGCATGAAAAGTTTTGCTTCAGCAGAAAAAAATGAGACCACAATTTATATTTTAGGTGCTGAGAATTTTATTGTAGATTTTGCTTTTTTGTGTTCCTGTGTGATTAGTCCCCCATAACTGCAATATTTACCTTGGTGAATCTGATCAATTTATTTGTTGTAGATCAGTTTCAACTGACAGGACAGCCTGGGACTTTTAGATTTTCAGCAGCTGGAGGACAACGTAGCTGATCTACAAGGTTAGCCAGGAACAGGGAGTTTATTTTATTGTAGAAATAGGTCACTTGTGTGTAAAATTAGTAGTACAGCTTTGAATAGTGATCCACAGAGGCACCAAATTAGGCTGATGTTCCCAGCACAGAAGTGGAGTCAGCCCTTGCCTCTCTGTACCTTGAGAAACAATGCACAGCTATCTGGTTACCTGCCCAGACAATGCTAAGAGTTCTCTTCTTACAGAATAAAAGCTCTTTTATTCCTCTGAATAATGTCTGAGACCCTTTTAGATTCTTCTTCGCCTCCTAGCGTGCAGCTTCTGTGTAGGAACTGTAAAAGCAATGCCCATTCTTACCCAGCTTCAGTTCCCAGGAGTTCAGCCGACATAAATATCTTCTCCGATTCAGTTGACTTGAATTAGCACGCCTTTGTGCACATTGGCAATGTTTCACCACAAGCTCAGGAGGATATTTCACTAGGTTAACATGCATCTTAATGTCATGGGGCTGGTTTATACAAACCTGAGTAAAAATGGAGATTGACCATAGCAGAAAGTCAGCTTACTAATGTAACAAGGAATCTGATATATTTTTCTAATTCTGTTCCCATATCATTAACACTAAATTGTGATGTCAGTGCACTAATTTGAGCCAAGAATACATTAAAAATTACTTTTATTTGATTATAGGAAGAACTAAATTAAAAAAAGACACTGCTTACCATTCACTTCTAAGGTGATAGCAGGGATAGTATAAAGCAAAATATATAGTGGATGCATTGGAATCCCATGTGACTAGATATTGAGGCATTAGTCACCTGATCTCCACTGAAGAGGGAGGGGATAAGAGTTCGGGAAAAAGCAGCTGATTGGCTGATCCTCTCCTTCATCAGAGATCTTGTAAGCACTGTGTTTGATCAGTAACCAGTTGCGTTTCCTAGTGGAGATTAGTCCTATGCATTTATTACAAATAAAGCATAGCATGCAGTTAATAGTTGCATTTTATAGACATGTCACATATTTGATATTTTGGAAGCATTTTCATTTAATTTCTTTGCAGTTCATGCGTGCTGAACATACAGCAATAGGCTCATGTGCAGAAAACAAAAATATATAAATATATCATGGGACATTGGATATAGCATACAGCTAATTTTTTATGTGTACACGGACATAAGGAGTAATAGGAGGTAATTTTAGAAGGATTAAAGTAAATTCATGGATCAAAATGGCACAAGAATTCCAGTAAAGTGTATGTAGTGTCCACTGTTACTAGGAAGGGGTGGTTCATCCTGGGGGGTCACCCCAATACTAACTTAATGAGGTTCTTTTCCTTTTTAGATACTCTTTTAGAAATCTCTAGGGTTGATGAAAAGGGCAAATCAGCCCAACAAAAGTGCAAGATGTGTGGTGACCATGTACATGGCTGTTATTTTATGCTTATACCCAAAATTCTTACAAAACACGTATACTTCATGACCCTATCATTGTATAGTATTGTATGTTTATTTTTTACTATTTATTATATTTTGTCTTTTTTCTCTTTACTACTGTTAGACCTTTCAGAGATCTCCATTCGCTCTCCATTCGTTGTGCATATCAGGTGATCTCTCTGTTGAGGTTCATTCATTCCAAATGCAATTTCATGCGGTTTACTGTGCCTTGAACTGCAGATGGTAATTGGACAAATGAAATAATCGGGTTGATTACTGTTCTTGGCGATCATCACAGCATCAGGCATATGTAGCATAGGAATGGTATTGCAACAATGATAAAACCTCATGTAATGGTTAAAGCTGATTGCCAGGTAGATAGTTCCAGATACAAAATTCTGTAGTTATATAATTATATATTAGTTATAATAACATTCTAAATGTCGTCTTAAATGCTACTAGTAGGTGCTGTAATCTACCGTCATATCTGCCTCTGGCAAACCTACTGACAAGAGGTTAGAGGGCTTGTACTTCTACTCCTTTATTTTGTGCTTGTTATGTGTTTGTATGGGTCTTTGACCAGGCTGTGTTGCTCAGTTCTAGTGCAGCCAAAAGATCCAGGATATGGCTATGCTGTTCAGTAGGGATGCCCAAATTCAAGACTGGCTGAACAACTTTTCTGAATTTTTGGCATGCAAAAAAGTTCACAAATAAAACTTGCTTTATCCTTGTATGTGACTGCTTGTGCAAAGTTCAGAGTCGAAAAAAAAAACTGCCGTATGCTTCCAAAATCTATGTGCCAATTGGACCTGTTGCCATCAAAGTCATTTTTTTTTTAATATCCTGCAGTTTTGTTGCATTGACTTGCAGTTTCTGTTCAATGTGATTGCATGGAGCCCTTCAACATGTGAACACATAGTATATGTGGTTTTACATTTTGTGAACTGTGTACAGACTGGAATAATTTCCTAATATTTGTAAGCCTGTTAACGTCCAGTAGTTCTCTAAACCAGTGTCATTTGGCACAGCAAACTGTGCAAAGTAGTATGTGGTGATCATGTGAATTTCAACAGTATAGTAAGCTGCATTTCTGGCAGGAATAAAAATGTATTTTCGGTAGTCCGTTCCGGCCTAATGCCCCCCTGGTTGTTCAAGCCTAATCCTGGCCAGCAGGGGTCAGCAAACTCGCGGGTCTTGAGCCTCCTTGTTATGCCTCCCTTCACTATTTACCATGGCTGGCGTTAACACTTCTGCCGCCGGATTAAGGGGACCTTTCCTCCGTATGCATTGCAGAGAAGAGGGATTTCCTTTCAGCAGCCTTCCCTCTTCTCCGTATGCATTGCGGAGGAGAGGGATTTCCCTTCAGGGGCGTTCCTGGTTGAGGGCGGAGCCATAAGCCCAGGACTAGGGAGAGAGTCTGGCCTGGTGTGCCTTCTTGACCTCCTAAAATGGCCTAGTAGACAAAAAGTTTGCTGACCCCTGGTTTAAATAGACTTTAACTGTTTTTTGTCTGTAGCATTAATAGTAATTTTAATTGAAAATACATGAATTGAATGATTTGAAGGTGCTATATTGTATTGACAGTATAGCGTATGTGTGGGTGTACATTTTTAATGAAATAAGAACACCATTCATGTATTGAAATGCTGTGTGAGTCCCGGAGTACTGTAAGCCAGGCCTGCATGTTGACCCTTCCCAGCTGGCCTGTAAACTTGGTCTTGTAGATTGATGATATGGCACATGGCATCCTCCCCAGAAAAAGGAGAAAGCTTGGGGAAGATACCAAAGCATAGAAAGTGGAAGCTGGGTATATGTTTTTCTACTTGAAAATATCAGTGTGCCTTTAATGAGTGAATGCTAACCCATCCTCCCTAAAGCATCTCAAGGAAATCTACACTAAAATCTCCCACCCTGTCTGATTATTTATCCCAGAAGGACAACCTTCATTTTCCCCAGTGCTTACAGTCTGTTCAACAGCATTCTTTAGTTCTGTATGCATCGGAAGCCCTCATAGATTTGCATGGAGGGTCTACATTTTTGTAGAAAGGCACTGTTAAGTTATTAGAACAGTATTTCAGGAGGGTAGGCTAGTATGAGTTTTGTTAAAGGTACAGCCACAGTAGCTGCCCTTTAAGAGACATGGAAGTTCTGTTTTGCTACATAAAGCTTGGTACAGGTGCACTTTATCCTAACAGCTGTGTTCAAAGTAACTGATAAATTATTTTGTATATCATGCAAGTCTTTTTAAAGCATAGCTACATTGGTGAAGGGAGGTGGTTATCCAAAAGGAAGTCTGGGGGACGATGAGAGTATGTTTTCATTGGTTTGTGGAGTCTCTGAAGTGTTTAACTCTGCAAAAAAGCAACCACTATTGTAAGCCAAAATAGACTAATATGTTGGGGAACAGATAAAGGGCATAAAGGTTTTTTCTATTTTATTTTTATGTGTGTAATACAATATGATAATACCCATTGCTTGGCTGTGTGCGCTAAGCAAATGCAAGGCTAAACCTTCTGAGTTTATTCAAAAAAAGATGATTGAAGCAGATTCTGACAGATAAGGGTTTTTAAGGTAAAATCTTCTCCTCCACCAAATAAACTTGTAAATCTGCAATCATACGCCGAGTCTGCTCCAAACACATTTAAATATTAAACATACAGTACATTATTTTTAGTGTTTAATTGGATGTGTTCTAACTGGACTGTTTAACTCTGTATCTGCGAAAAAGTGGTTTGGATATACTGGGGGGAGCAAAATTGTCAGCTGTTTGTTTCATTGTATATGCAAGTTTCATTGTAAATGCAAGTTTCGGATTGCAAAATGTGATCCACTAAACAAAAACCATGTGCTTGGAAAAAAAGTGTAAGTGCAAAAACACCACACAAAAAACTCTAATGGGGTACTATTGCGATCCCTCCTCTAAAGAGGAAGGGCCACCCGGGATTCCCCAGACCCACCAGGACGAGGCTTCTGACGAGGGCTGGGTACTAAGGCCACCCAGCCGAAGTTGGAACGGACCTACTAGCCCGTCTGACCGAAGTCAGACAGGGTGCTTTCCTGTATGGGACTGCGTAGGCAGTCCCAACAGATACTAGACTGGGAGCTCTCCAAAAGAGAGACTCCCAGTAATGGAGAGTACTTGACCAAAGTACTCCCCAAGACTTCAGGGCTAGCCCATAAGGGTATAGCACCCTTCATCAAAGTGGCACACAAATACCACACCAGTGACTCAAGTTTCGGATTAGTTATTACAGCCAATGGAGGGGTTTTCATTTGGTATGTAGGTTCACACTGAAAACAACAGACATGCCTTGCTGTCAAGTCAACCTACTACCTTCTGGCACCCTTCTCTACCGCCACTACCAATTTCTAGTCTGATTGACGAACTAAAAGGATGCTTTTCAGAAAGTCCTTTCACTTGTTTCTCTCTGCTCTTCAGCTGCAATGTGTAGATGTTTAATTAAACTCTCTTTAGCAGCCAGTTATTATTGGTTATGTGACTGCTCTTTAGCAGCCACTTTGCATGTGTCTTGTGACCATTCAGGTTTTATGTGTAGTGGTTTATATATCTAATTTCCAACTGTGAACTTTTATCATATTTTGTGCAACCCATTAGTTTGCAGTGCTGATAGTTTTTGACTCGTGGCTGTTGACAAATGCAAGCATTTTCAAGCCAAGCATTACTGTTTCCTAAATAGCTCAATAGAAAGGTTGCCAGAAGCTAACACGAAACCCTTCTCACATTCAAACCATAGCATTTAAAACCTTTTATGTAAAAGTTGATCTACAATAGAAAATTTGAACATGTTTCCGTATTAGAAACTTTGCTTTCTTTTCCTGTTCCAATGCCAACCATATTATCCTCAGTAGAATATTGGTGAAGATCCCCAGTAAATACGCAGGCTGCAATAAAAATCTGACAGAGGTTCAAATCATACCCCAGCCTATGCAAAACCTAAATGTTTTGGCTATTGGTATTCTATAACCTGTTTAAAATACTATTTATCCTAAACATAAGATTTAAGGTGACTCTGATAGTCTATCTAAACTAGTAAAAGAAGAAGGATTTTTGCCTGGTGGATGATGAGTAAAATCTTCTCTCTCTTGTATATTTTCACAAGCTGATGTTAACCAGTGTTGAACATGTGTAGAATATTGTCCCACAGTAATGACAAAGGGGTCAACATGAGGAACCACATAGCCTAGTGGGAGATGCACTGACTAAAGCTGCGTACACACGTGCAATTTTTGTCGTTGGAAAGGATCTTTCACGACGCCGTTATTGCTCTATGGAGAGGGGAGCGACGGAGCGGCACCCTGCTGCGCGCTCTCCCCCTTCCCTTTCATTAGGATCGGTTGTCGTCCATCGTCCGTGGATCCGGCAGGACGGTTGTTTGGACGATGGACGACACCGACTGTACACACGGCAGATTTTGGCCCGATATTTGGCCGATGCCGATTATCGGGCAATAAAAATCTGACGTGTGTACGCAGCTTAAAAGTGTTTATTAGTGGTAGAGGCTTGAACTTTAAAGTGAGACTAACTTACCCTTAAACTAGATACTAACATCAAAATAGCTCCTAAAACTAGGAGCTTTCATTGTGAAACACCAATACTATCAAACTTCTCACCACTACACCGCTGGATTATCTTGCTAAAATCTTGGTACCAAGAAACCCTAATCCAGCGGTTCTTTGTCCAGCTAGTTGTTGATTATTGTATAGTTTACTAAAACAATTTGCATAACAGAGTGTGCTAAGTATTTGATCAAGCTTTTCCTATAGCTGCTCAGAATTTATGCATTCAGAGTAAAATGTCTCCTTTCATTAGCATAAAAATGAATATTTAGCAGGTATAAATAGCACTTGGATTATTTAGCAGTAGTGATCTTTAAAGGAGCACATTGTTCTGGAACATTGTTTGGCTGATGATGGGGTGACCTTGTTGTCACTGTGTGGAAAGAATCTCTGAAATGTCTTTATTGCATTGATAAATGAATCACCTGCATCATAGCCCTTCTGTAGGGAACACAGATTCATTGTGTTTGCCAGATGTGCATTGAAAATTAACCTGTCCAAACTCCATCTTCATCTAGAATTGCATAAGCTCAATGTCATTTCGACAGGAGAGTAACCTTCTGTAAAAAGAGAACAACAAAATTTGTTAACGTACACCTGTAACGGCTTATATGTGGTGTGAAAGGTTCATAAAGTAAGCAAAAAATTAACCTAATTAATTTTCTCTGAGTATGTCAAATCCACTTTCATTTGATAGTTACTGATTTTACAAGCTATATGTTTGTGAATCAACAGTGACTGCTTATAGCAAGTAAGCAAAGCACTGCAGCATTGTTGCCCCACCAGAATAGAAAGCTGCACTATACCAGGGGACCTTACTGAGAGGAGGCATTTGTAGAACCTAGCGGGGGGATGAAGGAAAAACTGTGAATTAGATTAGGCAGTAGGCATGTGTTTTTTTTTTTTTTTTTTTTCATTCAGTTGCAACTGACTTTTGTAAGAATGAAAGCAGAAAGATTTGTTTGCTTCTTAGTGACCTTTGTATAGGGTCAAAACAGCAAAAAAAACAAAACATGTAAAATAAAGAGGTTTTCTGTTTACAGGTTTGGTGGCCTTTGTGTTAAATATGCTGTGCTTTTTATTTTAAGACATTTTAGACAATTTTTCGCTTATATCATTGTGGCAAACATTTGGCAAAGAATAAAACCAACTCCACAAAAACATGGTTTGAGTTGAAAGACAACCGCTTACAGAGGGGTACCCTTGAAATGATCTTTAGGTCTTAGGGAACTCCTATTTCAAATATTATATCCACGGCTCACAGTACATTAGCTTGGTGGTCATTGGGAACAATGCTTCTTATATTTCTGGCCAGTGGAAAGAATGTCACCCATGCAGGTAACCAAAAAGGTCATTGGTGTATGTTAAACTGACCTGAAAGGTAAACATTGCTCATTGTTCAAGGAACTCTAGCAAACTCTGGAGGAGCCCTAGGGTTGGGAAACACAGGTATAGAGGCTGGTATAGGTAGACAACTGTATATTAATGCCCATTGTTAGGAATGGTATGTGCAACAAGCACATATAGTTGGTGGCCCTTTTGCCTAAATGGTTAAAGAAAAGCTCCATCAGGACTATCTGTGTTGAAGGACGGACCCTTTCAAAACATTTTACACAGCTAACATTTTAGGATTTAGCTCTCCAAGGGTCCACAGCATTGTACTAGATTTGCTATTTTCCATTATCATTTATTATACAGCTATGCACAGATTTACTAGAATGTTAGAATAATGTCAGTGTTCACAGCCACTGCACCAAGTTTCATATCAAGATATTTGTAGTTAAGAGCTTGCAAGATTATTGCCTATGTGATGCAGTCACCTGGGACTAATTAGCTGGATGCTGCCCAAGTAAAATAGTAGGAGTGACCATATAGGCAGGTTATCTGCAAATGTGTGTATTGTTCTCAAGCAACCTTTAAAGAGACAATATATCCTTTTTTAATTACATTAGTGTCAATAAAATCACTTTGTTTCAGCTGATTCTAGGTCCTCTATGCTGTAGTACCTGACTCCAAGTGAAAGTTTAAAGAAAACCTTTCTGGCAGAAGCACGACACAAGTGGGTCAGCATAACCACCAAGGAATTAGAATATATAAAAGGAGGTCAGCAATAGCAGCTACTGAGGTCCTAATAAAGGTTTACTTTACAATTCAACTCCATGCTTTTTTATGTCATTACAGTTCTTTCAAAAAGAGTGAAATTGCTGTAATATATGCCTTCAATCTGAAGCTGTTTTCAGGAGTTTTCTTGTCTGAACAATGTCCTGTCAGTTAACCATGTGGACTGAGGAAAGTCTGTGGGTTCAGGCATCATGGCCTGGGTGCATATGGTGCTTTGTGCATAATTTAGGACCACCCAATGACAAAAGAAGGCCAAAAATGCAGGGCACAGTATGTTGTGTGACTAGCCAGGTGACCTTAAAAAGTGCAAATACCAAAAGAACATACTGCTTGTGGGCCTCAAAGGGTGAGGGTGTTCCACGGGGAGGGTTGGGGGTATGGGTAGCATGCAGCCCAAGCAGTTGGGTTTTAAAGCTAGACTATAGGCAGCTATCCAAAATCCCCATGTAACCTTATGTATTCCTTAAATGTACATTATATAAAAGGGACAGGCTTGGTAATGCTATACCATGCACAAAACAGGGATGTTAAGGAACAGTCGAAGCAAGTTTATCTAAAGCTTTTATTTGGCAAGGCAATAAAAATATATTTCAGCACAGGAGGGCTTTGAACAGCATGTTAGTTGCTCATCTGTGCTGCTAACTAAATTCAGGTCAGTTTCTAATAGAATCCTCTAATAGATTCCCAACAACATTTGTACCTCTTTAGCTTTATTTTAGCAATTGGCCTTATCGCAGAACAGCAGGCTTCTACAACAAAGCCTACATTGTTTTGTGAGATGCAGGAAATATTCTTAAAGTGGACAGTAAAACGGTGTTATTGCAGACCTCATTCTAAATGTTCTAGTTACCTGGATGTCTCTTATCCATAGAATATTTGCATCAGAAAAATGTTTGGATTCCTTATCTCTATCAACTGGGTCAGTGATTCAAAAAACATTGCCACAAAGTATTGGTGTGATGGGTTTACAACTAGAATTTTCAGCCTGAGTGGCTAGAAATATAAAAAATAAAGATACATACAAATAATTTACATTTGGTGTTTCTGTCCAGGGGGTCCATGGGTACGCTAGAGTTTGGTGTAGCCTAACATTAGGTATATAGTGACATTTTAATATGGAATTATAATTCTTCTCACTATTTGGTTGCCTTGCAGATATTATTTAGGTCTTAGAGTTTTACAGTATAGATCCAGACAGAATCCTGTAAATCTTTTTGAGGCATTCAATTTGTGGTTTCTTTAGCTTTCTTCCACTACAATTTGCGCCGTTACCAGGCAACCCGTATAATCATCTAGGTCTTTGCTCATCATGGTTGACGGTGACAGTTTGACAGGTTCCCTGCCTGGGTCAGTTCCAGGACACCGCTCCTGTAAAATATACTAAAAACATGCCAGGTAAATTTACCATGTTCATAAAATTCCTAATCTGTTTGCTTTATCCTTGGATTTAGAAAGATAAACCTGCCTTGTGAAACAATAATGTTTCATTTTCAAATTGGATATAAGGAGATTGATATGAAGTACCTAAAATATGCCAATAAACAATACAATATTTCTTCTCTTTTTGCTGACTATTATATGAGCAATTGCAATTAAATTCAATTGTTTTTTTTTATGGAATATAACATCTCCTGTAACAAGTATTTTTATACTCCTTGAAAAAGGTTCTGGTATTATTATTATTACTAATAATATTTAATGTACAGCGCTGCGTAATATGTTGGCGCTATATAAATCCTGTTTATTATTAATAATAATAATAATAATAATAATAATAATAAACAGGATTTATACAGCACCAAACATAGTACAAAGTGATGTACATTAAATAGAGGTTGGAAATGACAGACAAATACAGATAGTGACGAAGGTGGAGAGGACCCCAAAGAGCTTACAATCTAGGAGGATGGGGGAAGTAAAACACTTCTTTATGAGTAGGGTAATGTAACAAATAGGGATTCAGACCACATTATGAACTTGAAAGAAACTCAAAACTGTCCTCAAAACCTAAACTAATAAGAATTTATATTTACACCTAAAATGTAGAAGCTGTTCAGTGGTCAAGTCTCTAGTTTTAAAAGGAACTTCCATTCATAAAAACAGCTACAGAAAGTTATGTTCACATAAATCAACATATATATAATGCATCCTTTGTTCAGCAACATCTTTTATTCTTCAAAAGTCTTCTTATTTTCTTGCCCTATCTTTAATTATAGAGCTATGTGTGTCCCAATTTGGGAGCCTATATAGTTTAAAGCAGATGTAACCGGACTTAGAAAAGCAGGGATCCCTTCCCGCTACATTCAGATACTTGAAGATCTACCATGATAAGTCGTGTTTGATTTCAGATTTTAAACTTGGAGCAGTTAATGTGATTATGCAGTGACACGGTGATTATGTGACTGTGCTCTCCCATCCATTTCCTTTGGGCTCTGGGCAATATCCATGCATTATAAAATGACCCTTCTGTACAGGAATCTTCAAACGTATGGTTTGCTATGCGTTAGGGTCATTTTAGGCATACCTGATGACAACGTAGAACCACTTACCACATTCACTAATACACATCTGGATGGATCCAAGCAAGTAGTATTCTGTTGTATTGTATGCAGCATAGAAAAAAAATGATATGGGCCCCTGATCATCTGCCTTGTCTGCACCCTTTGTAGGTAAAAACTTGTCTCATCAGATTTAGTGGGTGATTAGACTAAAGCTAGGTACACACTTGCAATAATTATCATTAGAAAACGAACGACTAATGATTATGCACAATTATTTTAAACAATCGTATAGTGCACAATTCTGTACATGTAACAATACGATCGTTCAAATATAATCCACCAATAGTGTACACACGCTAGATATGATCGTTTGAGCGATGCAGGAAGTGACGTGTTCCGGAGAAAGTGTACTGCAGAACCATCACTGAACAACCGTACACACAATAGAAGGTGAACGATCGTCACTCATCAGATTAGACCCGCTGGGATGGTCGTTTGTTTCCAGCGACAATCCTCGTTCATCTGCGGCGTTGGTCAGTCCTTGTGCACTTTTTTTGTTAACGATTATTGGGCAATCGGTCGTTTGTCAGTCGTTTCCAACGATAATGATTGCACGTGTGTACGTAGCCTTAAGCATTTAATTTCAGTAGAACCAACCCTATTGAGGAAAGTAGGTATTTTTTTTTCTAACACAATATCCTAATTAGTGACCATTTAGATTGCTGATATAGTACGGTCACTTGAGAGATATGGTAGTCAAAGGGTGTTCCAAGGTTTTGTGGAACCCCCACAAGTATATGTGAAAATTCAGGTTGCCTAGCAACTAACTGGGAGTTATAGTGACAGAAAAGACAACATATATGCAGTTAGAATTAACATATATTGGAAAATACCTTTTAATGTGTTTTTAACCCCTTTTGATTATATGGTAATTCATTTAAAAAATAGTCCACAATCTTAGTACTCAGTTCTTTTATAAGCACTAAAATTCCTGAAAAGCGCCAGCTGAAAACTGTTCTTTCATTAGTCTTTGTGAAACATCTCTGAGTCTGTTCAGAATATTTCTGCAATTTGTGAAGAATAGGCACCAGTTACGCCCTTCTCATTGTTGTAAGAAGCACAATTGATTTTCTGTGTGGATTGTTCCTGGATGAATTTTTGTAGCGTGTGTGGTAAAGATTTGTTATGTGGGTGCTTTTGAATGAACACGTATAAAAATGTTTCACACACTAAAATTATAATAGACAGAGTCTAAATGATAACATAAATCAGGAGCAGCATGTGGACAGGAATACCCTCTGTTCCATGTGTATGTTTTTTTTTTATTGTAGTTAAATCTTGTTATGAAAGAAAATAAATCTAATTTTCTCTATATGGCATGTTGGCAGAGTACATTTGTAAAGTGACCAGTCTATAATTGTAATCGTAGGTTTATTGTAGGAGTGAGAGTCAGAATAACAACAAATGAACCCTCAAAAACCCAGTGCTCAAAAGTCAGAACTTGATGTGCATTGTAATGAGTGACATAAGTATTTGATCCCTTCGCAAAAGATGACTTAGTACTTGGTGGCAAACCCCTCGTTGGCAGTCAGAGGTCAGACGTTTCTTGTAGTTGGCTACCAGATTTGCACACATCTCAGTAGGAATTTTGTCCCACTCCTCTTTGCAGATCCTCTCCAAGTCAAGTAAGGTTTCGAGGCTGATGTTTGGCAACTCTCCCACAACAGATTTTCTATCTATGGGCTAGGCCACTCCAGGACCTTCATGTGCTTCTTCTTGAGCCACTCCTTTGTTGCCTTGGCCGTGTTTTATTGGTCATTGTCATGCTGGAATACCCATCCACGACCCATTTTCCATGCCCTGGCTGAGGGAAAGAAGGTGCTCACCCAAGATTTGATGGTACATGGCCCCATCTATTGTCCCTTCGATGCGGTGAAGGTGTCCTGTCCCCTTAGCAGAAAAACACCCCCAAAGCATAAAATGTCCACCTCCATGTTTGACGTTGGGGATGGTGTTCTTGGGGTCATAGGCACCATTCTTCCTCCTCCAAACACGGCGAGTTGAGTTGATGCCAAAGAGCTCAATTTTGGTCTCATCTGGCCACAACACTTTCACCAAGTTCTCCTCTGGATCATTCAGATGTTCATTGGCAAATTGCAGAAGCGCCTGTACATGTGCTGTCTTGAGCAGGGGGACCTTGCGGGCTCTGCATGGTTTCAGGCCTTCACAGCACAATGTGTTACCAATTGTTTTCTTGGTGACTTTGGTCCCAGTTGCCCAGAGATCATTGACTGACAAGTTCCCCCCTGTAGTTCTGGGTAGCTTCGTCACCGTTCTCCTGATCATTGCAACTCCACAAGGGGAGATCTTGCATTATTCTGTTTCTTCCATTTGCTAATTATCACACCAGCTGTTGTCACCTTCTCACCAAGCTGGTTGGCAATAGTCTTGTAGCCCAGTCCAGCCTTGTTTATGACTACAATCTTGTCCCTGACATCCTTGGACAGCTCTTTGGTCCTGGCCAGGGTGGCTAGTTTGGAATCTGATTGATTGATTGCTTCTGTGGACAGGTGTCTTTTATACAGGTACTGTATCAAGCTTGGATTAGGATCACTCCCATACAGAGGGTGCTCCTAATCTCAGCTCGTTACCTGCATACAGTGAAGACACCTGGGAACCTGAAATCTTATTGCTTGATAGGGGATCAAATACTTATTTCACTCATTACAAGGCCCATCATGCTCTGAATTTTGAGGATTGGGTTTTTTAGGGTTCTTTTGTTGTTATTCTGTCTTTTAACAGCTACAATAAACCTACCATTACAAAATATAGACTGGTCATTTCTTTGTCAGAGGGCAAACATACAAAATCATCAGGGGATCGAATACTTCTTTCCCTCACTGTATATATATGGTAGTTGCAGCCACTTCCCTTGCTGACCCATATTTTTAGCTGTTTTGCCCACAGGAGACAAGCTACCATATATAGTACAGCAGGTATAAGTTTTTTTTTTTTTTTTTTTTTTTTTTTTACTTTTAGTATACTATCTACAGTAGCAATATAGATAAGACCCCTTTAGAGTGATGATTACCAAGGCCACATCCCAAATTGAACAGACTACAAACTACTATCTACAGTAGCCCTTAAGAAAACTTTTTGGTATTTGGGTACATGTAAAGCGCTTCCTGAACTTTCACTTTACATGTTACACTTGCTTAAGAAAAAGCAGAAATGATTAAATTATGGGAGTGTCCATTGCTTGTTTTTTTTTTTTTTTTGTTTTGTAAAGCCAACCTATAAAGCAATCTGGAAGTCTTGAGCCTGCTTGCCTTTTTCCCGATCATTAACTCAGTAGATGGTGATTCTAAGACTGGCCCTATAGCAGGTGTGAACATTTAATAAAATAAAGAAAACAAAACCTATGTATTGTATGTTTAGTTTGTTGCTTTGGGACACCAAGACATTCCCATTTATACATTTTTTTATGTACATCTAAAGGCTCCTGTTTGACCAAGAAATTCTCAAACGGTGTCCAAGTAGGGGTCCAAAGGAAAACAACTTCCCTTTACCTCTCATCAGTAGGCAAACCCTTTTTCAAGATACTTTTATAATACTTAGGACCCTATTTATAAAACAGGGAATTTGACATTACCTTCCTGATGGGAATCAGATACTGCCATTGACAAACATGGACTTGGAGGATTCCCACCAGATAATGCTTGATGAAACGTCAAATCCCCTGTTCTATAAACAGACCCCATAGTGTTATTAACCAATAGAAACCTGAAGGTGAAAGGAAAAGATTTTACCAGGATTTTGCTTCATCTCTTATAAAGGGGGATATTCAGAAGAATGGAAGGAAACTGCAAATATTTATATATATTTATATTAAATAGGATGCTATAATTATATAACATTTGTTGTGCATTTAGGCTGTTTAGTATTAAGCAGGAGTTTTATGTTTCATTTAAGGGCCCTTTAAGTGTTAATTACAGTTTTCATATATCAGGGAATGTAACTAGAGGAAACATTAGCCAAGGTTGACTGGATAGTTAATATATGACTAGATTTGTTTTCTTCAAATGTTGCAGGCTGATTTTTTTATTTTTTTTTATTTTGTGAGATTACACATGAGAATTTCAGTAAATGCTGATCCTAAAAATAAAAATGAAAAAGTATATTGACTAAAGTGTATGTAGCAGTTCTCCATATCTGTTAGGAATTTAAGATGCTGGTCCTGGATATTAAAGGCCTTTAGGCAAAAAACACAATTCCTGAATATTAATGTATTTTAAAAGGCCAGTCCAGTACCTGGGTCTGCATACCTGGATTGGTTTTAATACAAAAGAAACAGTAGGAGAATTGAAAAGTAGGTGGGAGCTAAAATCTAGCAAGATCTTGTTGGAGTACCCAAGAAATCTATGGACCCGAGTGACTGGTAATAGCAGACTACCTACCAAAACTAAAATATCAGTTCTAAATAGACTGAACCTTTAAAATTACTGTTTGCCAAAACTTACTCACACTTTTGACAAGAGAATTTTTGAATGTGGTCATCACTGCGGCCAGTAATTTTCATTTACCATTGATTCTCCAAAAAGACTATGTTTAGACTGGTGTTCAGAATGAAAGAAAAATAAAGTAGTCATTTAACGTTTCTACCGTATCATCTAGTAGCTGTCTTTCTTGTAATATGCTATTTACTTCCTGGGTTAGTAAAAAGGGGAAAAAGGTTTGTAAACCACAAATGAATGACAGATCAAAAGCTTTTCCAGCATTTACCATTCTACTGTTGAAATAAATTAAAAAGCTAGCACTGAGATATCTTGTCTTTCTTTTTTTATTTTTTTCAACACGTAACAAATAAGATGCCTACCGTGTTTCCCCGATGATAAGGCAGGGCCATCAAATAAGACAGCCCCCCCTTTTTAGGTAAAAA
>NC_092866.1:55370741-55509785 GCF_032062135.1 Pyxicephalus adspersus | reverse complement strand
ATAACTGTGTACTGTAGTCTTCTTCATGGGTAAATAAGGCATCCCCCTGAAAATAAGCCCTAGAGCATATTTTGGCCTTCAAAAAAAAATAAGACAGTGTCTTATCATCGGGGAAACAGGGTATTTTGAGCTTCTATCTGAACTTCTGAACAGGGACTCCCTGGTGGGTTTGTAAGTAATCCTCTTCTCCCACTACTACAGTTTTTTTTTAAAGTAATCCTGTGATAAGCTCCTAAAATATACCATAATTAGCCATTATTATTTTTTAAAAAAAGGAAACCCTTAAGACTGGTTAAAGAAGGTAACTTGGAAGTTTTAAACAGCAAGCATTTCTAGGTGCCCATGAACATGTTTACTTTGAGTCCTCTCCTCCTGTGTCACTGTCTGTATTCATCTGTCATTTGCAACCTCTATTTAATGTACAGCTCTGCGTAATATGTTGAGGCTATATAAATACTTTTTTATAATAATAATAATGCCCAACCTGGGGCCCTTTGGCACTTGTATATAGCTATAGGAAACTGTTGCAGATAGAAGCCAGTGTTTTCATTCCTAGGTGAAGAAAAAGAATATTTGGACTGTCTTCTATTTATTTAATTACTGTAGAACTTGAGTATAAGCCATAATTTTTTTGAACTTTATAATGCCATTGTTTTATTCTCAGGTAACACCTAGTGCATGCCCAGGAACTGCATTTGTCTCTGGCCTAATAGATCGGTGCTGTTTTAGAAAAGAAAAGAATACACTATACATGGAGTACACATACTCAGAAAATTTCAATCTACAGCAGCCTTTAAGCTTTGAGACTGGGACTTAATGATAGTGCCACTATATGGCCATTAACCTGCTTGCTTGCAACCCACCTACATGTGGATGCTTCTAATTGTTTGTGAAAAGGGTTCAGCCAAGGTTATAACAGAGCACACTGATCATTATTGTAAGGGGGCATTCTTTGTACGGTGCATGCTTAGCACTGGCCACTAGACTGTAAAAGGTGGGAAAGCAGTGTATACCACCCTTTTCATACCAAGCCCCCTGGAATGTGGCAGGCCAGAGAAGCAGAGAGCAGTGAGTCTGTATTTTTTTTTTTTTTTTTACAAAAAAAACATCTGTTCAATACATTCCAGTAGTTATTTAAATCATTTGTTTAATGACTTGTTACAATATTTCCCTAAACTGCAGCAAGCTAGTATCTTTTGCCTATACTTAACTTTCATCTGCACATTATACATTTTTTTTAAGTTTGGTTCCCACAGATCTCCCTGAAATCCCTCCCAGCAATTTTGGTGACAGTACTAGTTTAGGGGATTTGCAATTAACTCTAAGTTGGCAAACAGCTTCAAAAACAAGTTTTCACAACTATACATTAACTTTGATTCATTAACATGTTTCCACAGGTTCTAATGACATCTCTAGCAAATTCAGTAACAATACCTTGTTCAGAGGCTTTTGCAAAAAACTACAATAATCAGCAGACATAGCCAAATGAAAATTGAATACTCAAAAGTCAAATTATTACCAAGCCATTCAGTTCATCTGTTTCTACCTAAAAGTTAATGTTTCTAGTTGAATTTTACCGTTTAGAAATTCACCTCCCACCTCTGGTGTAAGTTATGTTGTGAAGTTACATAGTGCTGACCCTTATACTCTGACTGCTGCACTGTATGCTTTGTGATGTACATTACAAAGTCCTAACTGCGGCATTCTTCATGCTACATAATGCTGTCCCCTGTCAGGTGCATTATATAGTCATCACTGCTGCACTGTATACACTAGGTTGTATATTACATACTCCTTCTAGAGGGGTTTATTGTCATAAGACTTGCTAACTACAAAGTTGTTCCCAACTATTTTAGGTGAAGTTCTTCTTTAAGGTAGGATGACATATAGTTAGTGCTACTATGTATATTGTTCTGTGCCAAAAAAAAGCATATGCTATGTGTATGTGTGTTTTTGAGACTTTTACATGGCACAGTAATAAAACATGATTTGTAGATACAAGGATTTCAGCTTATATGTGCAGTATATGCAGTAATTAGGCTTAAAATAATTGACTTTATTTCTCTTAACCTTCTCACTTTTGCAGGCATGATTTTACCTTGTTGACCGTGGATACACGTGCCACAGAGATGCTTTACTCAGTGTATCCCTACAGTTCAAGAAAATACCCTGGTAGCACCATTGTGGAAACAATCATTTGTAAAGGAGCTTATTGGGGGGCTTATGTTTTCAAAATGGGGACCTTTAACCTGAAAAAATATTAATACATGGTAGTAAAACTTCAAGTAAAAATGAAAAGTTTATTAACAAATAATAAAGGTAAAAAAATAAAAGACAATAAATAATCCTCAGTCCAAAACAGAAATGGAGGGGAAATCTTCAAATGGGGATGCTTGATCCTGTGCCAACTGTCAAAAAAAGGCCTTTTAATGAATAAAATTAAATCTCTCACCTTGGACTTGATTTACTAAAGCTCTCCAAGACTGGAGAAGATAGACTATCATAGGTGAACATGGGTATTCCAGCAAACTCGGAATGGATTTATTACAAATCATTTGCTATTAGTTAAGAAATATTTTCAATCCTGGGCCAAATCTGTTTGAAGTTTTCTGGATCACCCAGCTTCTTCTCCAATCTTGGAGAGCTTTCATAAAGCAAGCCATTTGTGTTAGGTCAGCAGGATGAGAAGTGAAAGTAAATTTCTCTAATGATACACAGAGAAATTGAATCTTGGTGTTGTGGGTAACAGAGATACATTTTAACTCCTTATAATTTGTATATAACTATGGTATGCTTTGTGAAATCACCATGGAGATGGATCAGTGGGATCTTGGAAAGTCCAATGGATGCCAGAGGCAGCCTTGAGGAGTGCAGGTCTTCTTTGTCCCTCTGACCTTTTTTCTCCACACTCCGGTACACTGGGGAAAGCAGTTATTAACTTGTGTATGTGATTAACTACATTAGCAGATGCTGAGGTAGCACTACATGTAAACGCCTGTGGCATGTGAATTTATTTTTCTCTTGGTTAAAGAAAACATGTCACATGATCAGTTTACTAGGAATACACTACAAATTGTGTTGGCCATTTTGCCCTTTTTGGCACCCACAGCCTCTAATGCAGAAAATAAATTATCCAACAAGGTAGCTAAAAGAATATGATATGCATGCTATGTTGTTTCTAAAACTACCCATGTTTAATTGGGATTGATTGCTACACATAGAAAACAAGTAGCCTGTAGGAGTGATTAATTGACAAATGCTGCAAATGTGTGCAGTTGTTTGCTACTGTGTGCCAGTGAATAAATGTGCACCCAGCCTAGGCATCAGATGGGGAGAGAACACCAACCCATAGCAGCCGGTCAGAAGTCCTCATTCATGGATCTGGCCAAGAAGGTAATTATCCCTTTGGGTTTCTGCCAACCCTTCTCATAAAGGTGCTTCCTACACAGACTCCGCATAGACAAGCACTGTTCCCTGACATGAAAGCTGCAGTCTTCGTTTTATTAAATCAGAAATTTTACTGCCATTACTGGGTCTGGAGTTGAGATAAAATCTAATGAGGAAGATGCAAATGGCTCCAAAAAAACCTACACATTAAAAGTGGAACAAAACATAAGAATTACAATATTATAAGCAGGCAGGTCCAATATTCTAGGAACAGATTATCTCCCTTCTGCAGAAAAATAAACTTACCTGCCCGTAAGTTTATTTGCACTCACCTGTCCATGTCATCACCACTATCTTTACTGTGTATTCTTCCGAACGTTCTGCTATCTTGATTGGCCAGGCTGGAATGATGGTACCGCCCATGTGCACATATCCTGAACTTCATATGCTGAACCGTACATTAGAAAAAGATTGCGAACACACAGATAAGTTTATTTTATTGCAGAAGGAACATTGTCTGTCCCTTATTCAATATTGAACCTCCCTGCTTTGCTTTGCTTTTGATATGCTTTGGTGGTGGCAAAAAACACCTGGGTAATGCAAGTGTTGATCCCTGGACTTGGAAGGGGTAAAAGACAGAAAAATAACAATTATCTGTGTTCTTTATTGCATTAATTTTTCATCATCTTGGAAAAGCTGTGCATGGATATGTGTTAATTTTGCCCTTTTCACTGGAGAAAGGGGGATTAAAGTTCTCAATACGCATGAACTGTATTTGTTTGCTCACCAGATTGCAGCATCTCCCATTGGCATGTGTGACATTTTGAATGAGAGATCTGTCCATCTGTGGCAAACCTAAAATTGCATGGTGGGCGGTGGAACATGCAAGTACAAATCTGACCACCCTCAGGACATAGTGTAGAAACACTGGCATGTATTAAAAAAGACAAGGAACACTCGGTAAATGCAGCATTAAAGCAAATCAGTTAAACCGTTGGGATATAAATCTGTCCATTTTGGAAGCATAAATGATTGTGACTAAATTTCACTTGCTTTGGTATAAATAAAGGGAACAACAGAAGGAACAATGTAACCAAAGACCATTTTTGTCTCCTTGTTCTTTCCATTTATTTATTTATTTATTTTTTAAACAGTCTTGTATTTTGCTAGTGCCTGTGTCACCACTGGTATTGTACAGTAGCTTGAGATGTTACCTGCAGTCCACTGGAGTTCTGATCCTCCAGGATGGTTCATCTGTACATGCCTACAAGAAGGATTGCTGTGCCTCCCAGAACAACCGTAAGAGCATAAAGGAGACACCAGGAGACAGGAAAATGCACAAGAAAAACTGGATAGGGTTGTAGAAGGGTAACAGTCTAGTGGCAAGACTGGTATCTGTATTTTTGCGTGAAGAGGAACAGGATGAGAACTGCTAGCGCCCTACAAGATGTCCTCCAGCAGCTTACTTGTGTTTGTGTTTGACCAAACTGTCAGAAATGAATAAACAAGGGTGGAATGTTGCGCTGACCTCCTGTAGTGGAACCTCTGTTTACAGCCCGGCACAGTGCCGCTCAATTGGCATTTGCCAGTGAAAACTAGTATTGGCAAGGTTACCATTGGCAGCCTTTTCTGTTCACAGATGAGAACAGGTTTACACTGAGCATGTAACAGAGGCTTGATCCAACATGACTGGTTGGGTAGTGTATCCTTGGAGTGACACACTGACCTCCACTTGCTAGCTAGTGGTACTCTGACTGCTGTTGGGTACCGGGATGAAATTCTCCACTGACCCATTGTCAGTTCATGTTGGTTCAGTGGGGCCTAAATTCCTCCTAAAGCCAGACAATACTAGTCTGTGTGACCAGAGCATGTAGGCAGTTGGTGAATGACAAAGGCATTGATGCCAGTTAAGGCTCCCATGTCCCACATACCTTAATCCCTCTAGAACACAATGTATTGTTGAATCTGCCTCTCCTAAGTAGCCCCATGGACAGTCCAGGAGATCACTGATCACCTTATTAAGGTCTGAGAAAAATACTTCTTTTCACAAGAGCACCATCTCATTCAGTTGATCATAAAGTCCATGTTAATCATAAAATGCTAATTTCTTCCTTTTTGTGGGAAGCATACAAAATCTATGTTGAATTGAAAAAAAAAATACATGCACTCCTCAACAGAATTGCATTGACTGTTGTTGTTAGAACTGACAAAACTATTGTTTTTCTTTCCTGGCTCTGTCTGATTGGTGACATTCAAGGAACAAATTTAACTAATCCACAATGGTGAAAGTTATCCAATTGGCAGGAACTTTTCAGTGTTTGTGACAGCAGAAAGCAGAACTCCAAGCTTTCATTAGTGTGAGCGGATTCTCACTCATCAAGACATATAAAATAATTAAGCTATTTATCTTCCTTTTTCTCATGCTAGCTCCCCTGAGCATGCCCTCCACTTTTCTTCAGTTTGAGATCCTAACCTAAATTGCACACTGTCAGTCGGCTTGATTTTGTAAATTTAGTACATAAAAACCACATAAACTATAAGTCTGTCAGAGGCTGCAGAAGGGCTGTATCTACTTCCGGGCAGCTAGAGTATAGCAGAAAAGATTGGTGACAGAACCATTTAAAGAGAATCCTTTTTTTGTTAGACGTTCACCTTACCATGTTGCAGAATGTGGTTAAATAATATGTATGCAATACGTTTTTGAACAATAATGCTCATAAATTGTTTCTGTTTTTGAACATTTAAATGTTTTACTGTTGGTCAACATTTTTTAGTTATTTTTTTCTACCTGCCCTCCTAAAAATGGAACTCAAAGGATAAAATAAATAAAATAAAACTCAAAGAATAAAAGTAGAAGTATGGCCTACTATTAAAAAGAATATATCATAATTATAGTGCATTTGCACTAAGTTTTCACTAAAATTCAAGTAATGCAACTTCTAATGATGGGGGTGGGAGGGTCAACCATTCTTTACTGCTACACAGTTGCCAGCAGAGCTCTTCAATGGGATTAAATATAGTTTCAATGGCTGTGGCTATTCACATGACCACAGGTCATACCCATCCATGCCCATTGCTTTCTGGATGGACATTCCTGCCTTTTTTGTCAAAACCTTACCCCTATAGCTGCAGTGTCTGCTGGGAGTGTGTAATGACCTGTGTATGAAGAGTTGAAGGCCTTTGTATCACATAGTAACTGTATTTGGTACTTTATGCTTCTACAGGAACCTTTAGTTGTATTTGGACACCTAAAAAATCTTAATTAGTGCACAAAAGTATATGTGAAAGCAATTGCTGTATATTTGTATTTATTCAAGCATATTAACATAGTGGCCCTAATAAAGTCAAAACAATGAATTTTTTGTAGCACTGAAGGGTTACAATATCACACACTGCCAGTTTTTTTAACTGCTGTATGCCACTGGGAGGATTTCTTTATCTACCCTTTGATTTTGAACCCCAAAAGAAAACATGCATCTGCAAGCAGGAATGTGAACATCCTAGAAGGACCTGGTTGGGGTGCACAAATATCGCCAATGAGGCAGCAGAGCCACCTGTTAAAGTCTTTGGAGCCAGTTCTACCATGTTCTGTGCACTCTCTATTTAATCCCGCAGAGGGTCTACACTCCATGCTCCAGTTAAACGTTAACATAATTGATCCCAAAACTTCAAATGTTTTGAATAAACCTACCACATCAGCTTAAATAATATGCATTTCTTTTGATGAGACTTGTTCTTAAAAGGGTGCCTGACATTTTCTTTGCTACTTAATAAGCCTGCACTTCCTGTCTTATCATGTTTATAAAGAAATGTCGTTGACCCTGCCGGAATGAAATCGAACTGTTTCATTATTGAGATAGGATTCATGTTTCCTTTACGATGTGAATGCCAAACACATGAATTTAACATTTGCAGGTTGCATCAGTTTGCAAATGATAGTGAACAGCTTTTAAAATGGTTTATTTCCCTATAGCCTATGCCTGTCATCCCCCATAATCCAGGATGTTTTTCATTGTTCATTTTTGTATAGTTGGGATTCTCTCTCCTCTATCACGAGAAACTGCTTGTGCTTTATGAATATGTTGCCAAATATCCAAGAGAACGTATGTACATTTTAAAAAAAACTTCTGACTTCTGAAATTTACTTCATATATGCTTACCTTTGGAATTTATGGGCAAGGAATATGGTTTTTGATGGTGTCCTCAGAAGATTATAATTGACAAATTGTTTTTCAGGATACATCATTGCTCACTGCTCAATGCAACATGTTAAATCTATGACTGACCAAATAGAAAAAAAAAATGTGGACTATATTGCCTACTATTTGGTACTGTGTGGCAGATTCCTCTTGTTTTTTTGTTTTCTTTTTAATTAAAAACTGGTTGTGTATTAAAAAACACTAACTACAAAGTTACACCAGTGTTACCCAGCCCTTTTTAACAGGGTGCATCTTCCGGCACTTTTAAATAGCCTCCCGGCTGTCGGGTGGTTACTGAAACGTTGGCTCACAATACAGGGGTCAGCCTTTTCCCACCCAGCTTAAATGAATTCTGGGGATAACACTGCACCTCATAAAGTCACTGGAGAAAAACACAGATTGGAATGTTAAGGTTGACCTCTGGTCTGCTAGACATGTGTAGTGCACTAACTTGTTGGATTGGCCAGCATATGTTCAAAGTTTTCAAGCGTCCTTTGTACATTAATGTTAGGTTCACACTTGTGGGGAGGTTGGGGTGTGGTAACCGCTTCCTCATGCCAGGAACCGCTGCCTCTCCAAAGAAACTACATGGTAGTGTCTTCCTGCAGTAGCTCCATAGAGGTACTAGTTCCGCCCACTGCTATCAACTGTCACATGTGCAGACACTGGTTCTTTAAGAACCAGCTCTGTGGTATGAGTGTTCAAGAAGAGCTGCGTGGGATCGCTCAATCCCATATGAAATCACATGCAAAAATAATTTGCTTTTCATAAAATGATAATGCTTGGTTCCTCTATTGTAAAGGCACCAAAGGTAAACATGCATTTTTTTTTATCTGAAAATGGCATAGGGGGTTTAGGTGTAAATTTTTAGGGAAGGGCAGACAGATTTTTAATCTTCTTGTCATAACCGATGCAAATTGCCCTAAAAAAAAGTTATTGAGAAATGGTAAACACAGTAGAACCTCGGTTATCCATCACCCACGGGGAATGGCCGATTCCTGATAAGTGTAGTTTCGGGTTAACTGAGGTTAATACCTTTTTCTCATCCGTTAATACCTTTTTCTCATCCGAGCACTAAACTTGAATGGGCAGACTTGTCCCTATTCACCTCTAGTGCTGAATGGCTGCGAAAAGGGAAACCCTGATGACGCTTGAGCCGTCATCAGGGTTTCTATTTCCTCAGCCAATCACAGGGCGGAGCAATCAGCGGAACTCTGCTCTGCTCTCCTGATTGATCCCGCAGCCCTTGCAGAGCTGTGGTATGTGTTCTTAGATGCAGAACACATGCCACCGCTCTGTTGGGGCTGCAGGAGCAGGGTGTCGGTTATCTGAATTTTCCGGATAACCGGGGTTTTACTGTATAATAATCATGTGACTAGCAGAATATATCCATTTTTTGAAATATTGATAATAAAGTATGAAGAAAACAACTCCAGATATCATGCACAAAATGTGTTCACCACTTTTTAATAAACAGGCCTCATAGAACTGAGCCAGTGGAAACTGAAGTACAGAGCCTTTTATTTTGCAATAAGTCAGTGATTTAGATAGTACTAAAGCCGATGGATGCACTTGAAAGAAAGGGAACTGGTGGAATAAATGGTGGAACAATAGCAAGTTTGATTAAGAAGAGGTTAGTGTGTCTTAAGCACAAATTTGTGCATGACCTTAGAAGATGGAACAAGTCAGAAAATGCCACATTTGCCATATTGCACAAAATGTACGTACCTCGAACTTGGTTATCATGAGTAACATCACTTTGTCCGCAATATAAGGTTTTATCAAAGTGAACCTAATGTCAAAAATCGATCAAAAATAATGCTAATCTCTTACTCCCAAACACTTGCCTTTCTCCTGTTGCTGACGTTCTTGGAGTCCGCCTGAATGCCTCTGAATGCACTTTTGTCTATAAGCTAAGACTGCACGAATCAGAGAAGTTGATTAGTTGCTTATACAGATGCCACCAGTTGGTACCTTAATGAACTTATCATTGGCTGAAGCTGAGAGGTGGACGGAACAGTAGGGCAGTAGCTGATTAGACTCCTGGTGAATCAACTCCAATGTAAAGTAACTAATTAGTAAATCAGAAAACTTTTTTTTTAATGACAACGGCAAAAAGGTAGTAAGATTTCATATAAGAAAAGGATGAAAGTATTTACAAGTCTTATCTTTAGGTATTATGCTCTTTCCCTATCCTGCACTTTAATGTAATCTCTGCATTCTCTTTTCATTATGAAATACGTTTACTGCATTCCTCGTTTTTATTGATTTTAAACAACTAAAAAAAGAGTTTTAAATGATTCTTGAGCTTTAGTAAACTTTGTAGTCCTTTAACACTATAGAGTGTATTGGAGGATCAATTTAGTAGTGCCGTATCTCTGTATGATTGATGAGGTTATAAGTGTTTTTCTAGCCTTCTCAAAGATCATCACATGCATTTTGCGATTTGGTAACATTAGTGTTATACCCTACTTTTGTAATCTTTTTATTTTCTTTTTAGCTGATGTTTTTTCCCCCCAATTCTAATGCAAAAAGATCTGGTTTAACAGTAAAAACAGATCCTGTAACCAGACCTGGAACGTGCACAAACAATGAACATCTATAGTGACTGCTCATGCATTTCTTTCCTGACAGGGTCTCTTTATTTAGTATATAACTGTAGGTTGATGTGGGATCTGTATCCTATCCAGGGATAGCAAAAAAGAATTTGCTATTCATATGCATGCTTTATGGATTTCTTCACAGCAGGGGGCTTCATCATAAAATGAAATAATTAATGTCCCTGCTGTGAAGAACCTCTTGTAATCTGTGTATATCATTAGGATCTTGATTTTTTTTTTTTTACATATTTTAATAATCAGCTTTTTTTTCCCTCTCAAAACCTCTGCAAAATTAGTACTGTCCATGCCAAGCATTCTCTGGAAATACATAGGAGCAATTATTGCCTATGCTTGTTTGTGATGATTTTTGTACTTTTTTAGGTAATTAAAAAAAAGTAGAACCTAATTCTGTGTGAAGATCTATCAAAAGTTTGAGTGTGTGGAATTAAGAAAATTTCAAAGAACTGGGCTCAAAGGCTCCTGTCAGTAGTTTCATTTTGAACTAGTTAATTGGTTTATTGGTCACTATGCAATGGTAGTCAGTGTTCTCTCCAGCCCCCTATAGCAGGGCGCACCACCCGGCACTTATCAGTAACCACCCGGCTGTTTTAGGATGGTTGCTCATGAGTTGGCTTACAATACAGGGGCTGCCACCCATTTCAAATTTTATCCCACCTGGCTTAAAAAAATTCTGGGTTTAACACTGGCAGTTTTTACTGATGGGTTGTCTGGTACATGATAATTGTAATTACAGTTTGTGATGTGTTACATTTGTATTTACAATTCTAATAATAAACAAAGACACACTACTTGCAGTGTAATCTATAGTTTTTTTTTGGTTCTTTTTTTGTGAATAGACTTCCAGCATGATCATGAGTTTGGTAAGAAAAACCTGCTGTCATCTGAGATAGAAACTTATTACACTTTCTTTTTTTCACTGGCCACAAACTTTAGCCCTTGCCCAGCTGCAGAATGATATTGGTTGGCAGCCACACAAAGTACTCGGTTATCATTTCCTTTGCACTGGGTATCAATTAGGAAAACATCCCACTAAAGACTGGCAAGAGCCTACAGCTAAATTCTATTTAATCTCTTCCCTATGAAGTTGAATTGTATATATTGGAACTGTTTTATATGTCAAAGAATTTTGTATTCCTAATAATTCAGTTTTGGGTTTTACAAAGCAGACTGCACATCCTTGGTTATCTGACCTTTTTTGTGTTTCAGTTAAAGTAAACCACTTACAGTTACCCCTGTATTTCATAACTGTTCTTGATTTGGACATTTGAAAGTTGAGAGGTATGGCAAACACTGCCCTATTTCTGCACATTGCAGGGGTTAATTTCTCATATCAGATTTTCTTATTTGCATGAGAATGGTTTGGTTTTATCAGGTGTTAGATTTCATTGCAAGTGGAAGACTTTGGGAGCAAGAAAAAATTACTTACTCCACAAGTCCCTGGGGAGGTGTAAGACCTGGATAAGTTGAATTTTTAGGCCGTGTTCAGGCTAAGTGTGGTGCAGTACAGTTCACTGTGCTTTACTTAGTATGTGATATGCAACAACGACATCATACATCGCATAGAAATCCAAGTCTGTGACTCCCACATACGCGTCGTGCAGATGTGCGTTTTTACGTTTGTGTGTTGCCCCAATGAGTTTAATGAATGAAAGCTTTGCAACGGACAGCCATGCAGGTTCTTGAACAACGACCACACACTAGTAGGAACAAGGCCTTACAGATGCCTGGAGTTTATCTTTATGCTGTACAACTTTTACCTGCCCTCATACAGCCCTTGAATAGTGAGAAAGCACCAAACTGATGAGGTAATCTCTCTCTTCTCCTCCTTTCTCTATCAGAATGTTCCCTCTGAGTACATGTGCATACATCATATCTCCCATTCAGTGTGCTTCTGTAAAACAGTTTTTAAAAAGACTAGTGTTTAGTTATAAAATGAATTAGTAATGAATTAGCCTTCTCCACATTTGCAATTGTCATCCAGTACTGTACTTTTTTTATCTCGCACACATGCATGTCTAATCCTATGTGATAAAACCCTTTTGTCAAACATATATTCGTGAAAGCTTGCATTTCATTTGGGTAGATTTTGACTGCAAGAAAACTCTAGTAATGATTGGGGAAATATTATATAAATAAACATGAAAGGGTATAATATTTCCTAGTGCAAATGTGCATATCACCTAAATACTATTAATTTCTGCATTTCACAATCTTTTGAAATTAAACATTCGTTTTTTAAAAAATATTTTTTTTTTACTTGTTGCAGCCTAAAGCACTAGTTGTAGTTAAGTGTAGATTTTACATCCATTAACGTCTAATACAGTACTTTGAAGTTTAGTGTTCATTGCTAATGTATTAAGTCTTAGATTAAACATTACCAAATTTACATCTTTTGTTCAAAGTAAATGTTCTTGTGCATTGATGTCTGTGTGCAATCCTTAAATATATTGTAGCTCTTCAAAATGTGCAGTTTCCCTGTGCAAGAAACTAAAACACTTGGCTTAGAAGGAGAAAAAAAAAGCTCTTCCAGCACTGCAGTCTGTCAGATGTAAACCATCAAATCAAAGGTAGACCTAAAGCAGACCATAATGACAGATTGTTTATTGCATGGGGTCTGCCAGCATGACGCAGAGCTGGACTGTAAGGAAGCAGTTGCCTCTGTGCAAAGGTCTGACCCCCTGCTAAGTCAGAGCCAAAGCACTCCAATCCCTATTTAATGTACAGCGCTGCGTAATATGTTGGCGCTATATAAATCCTGTTTAATAATAATAATAATAATAATCAGCATGAAGAATGAATCAGCTACTGATTTCAGAGCTCTAGATCTAGATCTGACACCATTGGGAACATGCTGGACTACTGCAATATAACTATTTTTTCCATATAGAGAGCAAGGGTCTCCGAGCAGCGGCATGCTTACAAAGGACAGTCTTTTTACTGGGCTGTGGATGATGAGGGTTCAGTTGACCATTGACCGCAAAAAGCCAACAAATGAAACACGGCACCAAGATTAACATTCGTTTAACTATATGAATGAGGCTAGAAAAAAGATAGCTGCATCCATTCTGAAAGAGTAGCAACTAAAGGTATTATCAGGGGAAGTATTGTGATCTCTGTGAGAGGAAGTAAATGCCTCTCAGTAGTATATATTACTTAGCAGGTATGCTCTTAACATGAAATAAATATCTGATGTTTGGCCCATTTTAGGGTACCTAAATGGGATGAACAGATTCTCCCAATCTGACCTGTTACAGTTTCATATACTATATGAAACAACCTATTGTTCAAACACCAGGAAAAAAAACATTAATTCATGATTCACAGATGCATTTGAGTAACTCTGAATTCAACTGCATATTTCTTGTAGCCGTGTGTAGTAAGTGCTTTTGCAACTCATTCAATCAATATTTTTAAGCAAACTTGAGACCATTCTTATGAAAGGCGATAGTACATATTTTTATGGTAAATAATTCCTTATAAATAGGTTTATAAATAAGTACCTTTAATTTGCAGTTGCACAGAGATGACAGATGTTCAGTAACTGGGCCTTCTTGCGTGGAGAGTCGGGGTAGAATTTTTACAGCCAGTTGTTTAACCTTTATTATCTTTTACTGGATAGGCCAGTGTTAGGAAAATCCATAGACATAGATGGTCATATATGTAACAAACTGTAGCTTCTTCAGACATCCCATGGCTAAATCTTTTCAAAAATAGGGGTTGAGTCTTCAGGTTGTTAGTTTTTTTTTTTTTTTTTTTTTTAGATTGGAGACATTAGACAAAAATATAAGGATACTCCGTCATCTCCAGCAGACCAGATCTTACCTTTCTGTTAAAATTTCCTACCAGACACCCCCCACTAGATACGTTTTTGACAATGTTTTTCTTCATTTCCAAATCCTATGTAGAAAAAAACATGCAAGGTAAACTGGACTGATTTTATATATTTGTAAAAAAGCTCTTTCAAATAAAGGATCATTTTGCAATAGATTTGTGTCATTCTGGTAAAGGTAAAGCGATCCTCTTCTTTCTGCTTAATCAATGTCAGAAGTGGCTTACATTTGCATAGATCATGGTATCACTAGGTTCAATGCAGTCTATATTTGTGGCAAAGATAGCCTCTGCATTGCGTTTAAACTGTACTATATATCACAAAAGACTTTCATATTGTGACAAGTAGACAATAATGGCAAAACGATGCATATGTACGTGTTGTAGACTTCAGTTCCTATGGACGATGTTGATTGCCATTCCGAGATCTCCTCAGAGTACTGACCATTCCCAACATGGCTCTTTTCTATTAAATGGTGCATAGTTTCAACATAATTACAGCTAAAAATCTCCCTTTACCCATTTAGCAAATGTCTTTTACTTTCTTTCTACATTCAGGAAACACACAGAAAGCCTAGAACACTTTTGTCTTGCATTTTCTGTCTGTCCGCCATCTGAATCAGAATACTGTTTGATCAATCTGTCAGACCTGCGCCACTTTTCTTTTTTTAACCTGAAAAACTTTCTTTGTATCCAGTAAACAGGCTAGTGTGTCTTTAAAGAGGTTCATTATAATTGTAGAGCAGGTCATTTTAGTGTATTCATTTAGCAGTTCAACTTTAAGCATATTAAAAAAAATACCAGTATATGCAATTAATACAAAAACATATAAGTGTAAAAAAATAAGTGTTCTATTAAAATAAGGTCGTTTATATGCCAAAATGCAATTTTATATCAGCTTTTATGTTTTAATCCTCTGTAAAAGCAGATCTCAGAGAGGGAAAATGTAGTCAATGAACCAGTCTGTTTTGCTGCAGTGCTGATGTTATAACCATGAACATGTGGATAGTAGGAGAAAGCTGAAATTAGCCCATTAGCCTGACTCTTTTCCTTTGATGTATGCTGGGGTGGAAACAAAACTTGGTTATTATTATTATTATTATTAAACTGGATTTATATAGCGCCAACATATTACGCAGCGCTGTACATTAAATAGGGGTTGCAAATGACAGACTAATACAGAGAGTGATAGGAGGAGAGGACCCTGCCCCGAAGAGCTTACAATCTAGTAGGTGGGGGAATTTCACACACAATAGGATGGGAGATATGTAGTGGTGGGAAGTAGTGGTGGTTTCAAAAAACAGAAGAAGATGGGTAGGCAAGTTTAAAAAAATGGGTTTTATTGGTTGTATTGCTTTACTACAATAGTTGCTACTGTGTACAGCTTTAAAGCTTCAAAACCTTTTTCATCAACAATGAAGTGGGCCTATCAGTATCCTCAGTCTTTCCCAACCTTTTTAACATATGGGGGAAGAAAAAATGCCTCTTTTGCTAGCCAGTAGGAAGAATGTCAGTGGTAACTAAACTGAGATGCACAAACTGCTCATTGCTCAAGGAACCCCCAGCATCCTCTGGAGTATCCCTTGCGTTCCCCTGGACCCTGGTTGAGATCCTGCTCTAGCAATTTACCTATGACTTTGGATAAAAGAATAATTACTTGTAATAATATTAGCTTGTAAATAAATAGGAAGGTTTTAATAATTACCATGTATATTGGTAAAGGGATTTAAAAAATGTCTTCTCTGGTTCTAGGTTTATTGTCTATTTTCCTTGTTTAATTTACACAAACAAGTTACCGTGTGGCATTATCTGCAGTGGGGATTTCACTCAGCTTTGACAACAAGACATTATGGAAAGTGCTCCCATTACCAGCTCTGTGTGGCACTTGATAAGTAGATTATAAATGTTTTCAATTTACTTCCCTTCGTGGATGGTGTATTAAGCTGTCATGAGCGTGAGCAGTATCCACTTCTCTGAGCGCTCCTGCGCTCATTGCCTGCCTACCAGCTATACCGTAACAATTTATTCAAATCATGCATGTGTCAGCACTGGTGCTGAAACCTTTCAGTCATTACATGAGCTTTGTCTGCAAAGATACACAACATTGATGATGTGCTGCAACAAATCAGCTTGACATATACATCAGGTGCAAACATGCCACTGTCAGGGTAGTCGTTTTTTAATTTCCTTGTAAAGTAGTACATTATTGGAAAGTGGTCGGAGTAGGTGTAGTAGTTTCCTCTGTACTGCCATCATTTTCCTTACTTTGCTACTGATGCCGCTAACTCACAGACCAGATTCTAAACAAATTTGTAAACACCAGGTGGTACATTTTTTGAGAAGGGATAATGCTGACACAGAAGGTTTTCAATGGCAATTCATAATATTTCTATGCTGACGAGTTCCATATTTTTTTTTAGTATATGGACCGTTACTAATTTTTTCTTCCAAATATATAGAATTTAAGTGAATTTTTAGACATTACAAAAATGTATCCCCAAACTTCTTTCCTCCTCTAGAACACGTTTTAGCATCTTGTTTTCAATTGACCATGTTTCTATATTGAGAATCTGCTTCCCCACCTCTTCTGCTGTTTGATGTGGTGAGGCCCAGGACTCTTTGCTTATATATTTTGGAGATGTCTGAATCTTATGTCAGGCATGCGCTCTGGCAGAGAAATCCTAGGAATATATCCCACTTGTCTTTTTTCCTTCTTTTTTCCAATGATACTATACTTCTAGTCCCACTTAGTCAATGCAGCTAGAACTTGCATCCCCCTATATTGGAGAAGGACTATTCCACCATTGATTAGCCTTTGGAACAGGAAAGTAAATTTTGTGCATGGAACATCTCATATTTTGCATTTCAATGCTATCATGATTTATTTATCATCATTCATTTTGTAACCCATGGTACTAGTTAGAATTTTGGAACACAGCAGAGTACAAGGGCTAGTTCCAGACAAAAGCAACTGAGAACTTTTGCTTGTTCATCTCCCCTCCTTTTTGCTCTACCACTTTTCTCCCTTACGCTCTCTTTGCCTTTTGTAGAGTCTGTCACTCCATTCTCTTTTCTTAACTAATGAAAAACTTAACCGGGTTAAAGATGGCAACATTCTTTAGTACATATCCATTTTCCCAAGTCTTCATTTTTCCTCTAGCGATTGAATTTACCAATTTGTTAATGCATAAATGCTACATTGTCCAACATGGATGATTATATGTTGATTTCACTTGAAATATTTATTCTTAGATTGTGAGCTTTTTTGAGCACAGTCCTCTCCTCCTCCTGTGTCATTGTTTGCATCTGTCTGCCATTTACTTCCTCTATTTAATGTACAGCGCTTCATAATATGTCAGCGTGTTATCAATACAATTTACTATTAATAAAAATATTGTTACTTGCTAAATACCCTTGGTTTTTTCCCACTTGCTAAATACCCTGATATACATTATTATTTGGTTTAATAGGCCATGTCCTGCCTTTTACTATACTATCTAACTCTGTTGTTGCTAAATGTGAAATTTATAAAACATTAAACATTAACATTAAAACATGCATTGCATTTAGGACCTAAAGATCATTTAAATGGTAGAACCACTTGAGCCTAGAGGAAGCTGTTTTCAATAGGGTAAAAACAGGTGCCCTTGGACTTCGAATAATTAATGTAAATTACCGGCCTCCTTCTATTTTGGCCTGAAATTTTGTTCTAAGTTTATTCTTAAGTTTTTCAAACTCATAACCATCCGCTGCTATTGTCTGTGAATTCAACAGTTTTGGGCACATGTGGCATTGCAGATACCTTACTTCTTCTTTTGTAATTTATTTCTCATTTATAAATCAATATTTGTGAAGTGCAATGTCTCCAGATGTCTCAGATGAGATAAAGCTTATATACGCACTGCACCTCTGTTGCTGCTTCTATTTCGAAATCATAGCTGAATTTCTTTGTTTTACTTTCTTCAATATAATTTAGTTTTTGTGCACATAAAGCACTGAATAAAAGTAAAACTGTTTTTGCCCATGGAGGAAGAGGGTGCCATATCTCCAGAAAAAGGGTAAAATACATTCACCAGGACACCTGGAGAATGTATTCTTGGAGTTTTTCTCTCTATTCCTATTTTGTTGACAGTCTAAACATTTTGTAATTTCAATTAGATTTGCTCCTGGTTATGGTTGCCACTAGGACAAATCGAAAGGGTGAAATTAAATGCCTTTAAAGGGTGAAGTTAAATGCCCTTGTTCATTTAAGACACTCTTTAATGACATATCACAGTAATATTTTTTTGCACAAATTGGGGGAGTTAAGCAGTGTGGTGACAAATTCGTTTATTAGGTATTTAATTGGTGTGTTTTGTAGATATGTTGCATTAAGGTCCTTATCTTACTGTGTATCTTGTGTATGGACAATTGTTGGGGTATAATTTAGTCTGTGGCCTGAAAAGGGATATTCACCCTGTCTATTTGACCTGGAGACCAATATCCATAAATTAAATATGTGTATTCACAAGTTTTTAATTGTTGCAAGTAACAGGTGGAGGAGGAAAATAGTCCAATGGAAAAACCTGGTTCTGACGTCAAGTGTCTTAACAGGGATATATCCTTCTTTTGGAGAGATCTCTGCTTACTTCCTGCTATGTCTTAGGGACAGGAATGGAAAAGGAAATCTTTTCAAAGTGACTGATATCAAAAAGAAAATAAATAACCTGGTAGAGGTCATATCATTCCATGCTCTAACTCAACCTGAAAAAAGTTTTGGCCATTCATACATTAGGACAGTCATGAGTTAATTTGAAGCTTAATATCAACATATTTGCTTGTTTTAGGTTTTTAAAAGCTGAAACAACAAGACCAAAATATTCTATTCTGTGTACAATGGATCATGAAAGAAATATTGTACAGAATTTTTTTTGGCTTCAATTGCAATTCCAAGTAATGTGAGATACCTGCTAATTGTGGCTGAAAGGGATAAATAAAATGGACTCTTGATGCTAGCCTCCTGCATTTCAGACAGTTTTAGACAGTGATGTAATTTTGAACATGAATTTGTTGCTTCTTCTCTGGTCTCATGCTATGGCAGATGTCTTGGACCAGATTGTATTGCCTAACTGCAGTGCAGCCGGCATAAAGTCCAGGATCTGGTTATGATGATTGTCATGGGTACCTGGATCAAAAGACTAGCTGAACAGACATGCATATCCTTAAACACATACAATAGGGAACATGTAGTGGTTCCCATACATTCATTTTAGGGATTTTTGAAAGCTAACAATAAATATGCCCAAATATTTGCTAACATTTAGACACACCTACATCTAGACTTATTACAAAACATTTGCTTCCATGTGTAATAATTACCATGAAGACTGTATGCTAAAACTAAATCTGGTGAGAGACTCCTGGCCCTCCTAACCAATTTTGGCCTATTGAATAGCTTTTTGCTTTCTGAAGATTTAGTAAACCATATATACTGAGAATAATTGTCACCAGTGCAGTATAGCATCTGACATGTAAAGCCTGGCAAAGATATATTGAAGCATGAGGTAGCAGCATGTAGGGTAAAACTTTCATGCCACAACATGTTATATCTCTGTGAATTAATGTGCCAAGATAACATATCCTACACTTAATATATCACAGATAGACCAAATGACTGCATGATGCATGAACGAGTGCTGTACATACAGCACCATTCTGCTGTATGGAGAGGGGAGGGGGAGAACGACGGAGCGGCACCCCGCTGTACTCTTTCTCTCTCTTCACTTCCATTACAATCGTTCGTAGTCCATTGTCCGTGGATCCACCAGCACGGTGGTTCGGATGATGGATCACGAACGCTGTACACACGTAAGATTCTTGTTCGATATCGGCCTCAAGCCGATTATCGGACGAGAACAATTGCACGTGTGTACCTAGCCCAAGGCACTGCTTCCCCGGAGTGCTAGCTTCATAAGATATGAAGTGAGGTGTGGTTAGGTCATTATTGCTTTTTAGGCAACATGGTGGCTCAGAGGTAAGTGCTCTGGCCTTTACAGCACGGGGTCCCAGATTCGAATCTTGACCAGGACACTTTCTGCATGGAGTTTGCAGGTTCTTCTCGTGTTTGTTTGGGTTTTCCTTTGGGTGCTCCGGTTTCCTCCCATAATTCAAAAACATGCAGTTAGGTTAATTGGCTACCCCCCAAATTTGTCCTTAGACATGAATATGGTAGGGACATTAGATTGTGAGTGTAATATGATGGCACTGTATAAATACTGTGTAATATTAATAATAATTATTACTGTGCTGCTTTCCTTGCTGGAGGCCCTGGGTTGAAAAGTGAAGCTCTATCTGTAGGAAGACAACTGCCTTACTTATTGGATTTAGAATGCAGAACAAGATATAATAGGTTAGTAAAGGGTAATGATCAGCTGCAAAAAGAGTGCAAGATGTTTTGGCAACTAGTCTTTTGCTCTCTGGCTTTTCTAAAGTATATGTTCTCTTTATGGTGTTCACTAAAGATTTGACAACACTTGTCAAGTTGCACTTAGTGTGCTGACGTGTACCTATATGTTTTGATATGGGTTAATGGCAGTTGCTCCAACATCATGGCTTGTGAAGGTTCATGTTCTGCCTGGTATGTGACATGTATTGCCGGAATGTACTACATACGTTCCTAAAAAATATGTGCGCACACACACAGTAAGGTAGGAAAATGTTTAAAATGTAATTCTGACACTGAGTCTTACTCTTATACTCCTACCTAAACTACCTCTGTCTACTCATAACACAGTCTAATCCTTATGGATTGATAGGATTGTTAGCTTTATAGAAATATAAAGCTAACCTAAAATTATTGCATGGGTAATTGCAGTAATGGTGTTGATAATTATGGTATTCCTAGTGTTTTGCCAGTTTATGCATTCATTACAGCATTTTGTATGGCTCTTGTGTGTATTCACGATGATATGTTATTTTTTCGTGTCCATTATTTGGCCTACGACATCTATTTATAGATCCTAATGAAAATGTGTCCCAGGTTCAGCTTAAAGAACACAATGGGAATAATTGCCAGAAGATAGGCAGCTAAGGTTAGGTTAATCCATCATGTAGGGTTTGCAGGGAGGAATTAATGATTTTGTTTCTTGAAGACCATTTGACCTTAAGCAAGTATAAATTGGGAGCTCTGTAGAATCTGGTTAATATTTTGCATCACCTGCACTGACACATTTTGTTAAACTATAGATTACTTAATAACCCTAATCATCTACACATTTAACATAAAGGTAGTTGGCAGAGCAAAATTAAGAACCTAGCTTTGGATAAAGGTTGTGTTAGTAAATCTTTTGTCATGGAATGAGTATTTAGTGATTGATGTTTTTTTGAGTAAAATTAGCAACCAGAATATCCTAAGGCCAGTTTTTTTTAATGATAAGATGAGCACCAGTGTGATCATATGGGTCAATGGCATGAGCCCATGTCTGCCTTTTCATAACTGCATTGCAGTTGTATGCTCCAATCCCTGGATTGTGCCCTTCTTTAATCAATAGGTTTTGGTAATTTCGCTAAAAGGGTGACTGGTAGAATGTTATTTATAGAGGTTAGAGTAAGGTTGGTTGGTTAGTTGACTGCCATTTATAGCAGACCTTTCAGGAGAAATGTAGGAAGATTCACTAGCATATTAGAATAGCTGCTTTTCACAATATTTTAATTGCTCCTATTTCCCAGAATCTACCTGGAAGGAGGGTCCCGTCATTGTGTAAGCATCTGTAAAGTGCTAGGATACTTGGGTCATTCACAGAGTGAGAATATTAGAGTGCAAGGATGGGACGCCTGTATATATTTCATGTCCAAGCGGCCTGTATATTTCTGGTGTCCAAGCCACAGTGTAAAGGGCTGGATAACATCCAGGTCGGAAGTCTGATAGCAGACCTAGACTGTACAGCAACTTAAATAGGATGCTATAAAACCTAGAGGCAAAAAGATAACAACACTGCTGTGAAGGAATAAGCTGAGGGGGCGACAGATGGGTGATGTACACTACATGGATAAAGTTTTTTTGTAAACCTGACTATCACCTCTGTTGAAGCTTGTTGCATATCCCGTTCCAAAACTGTGAGCATTAACATGGTATTGCCCATAGTTACATAGTTAGTCAGGTTGAAAAAAGACCATCATGTTCAAGCACTAGGGAAATAAACATATCCCAGATAAGAACCCTATAGACATAGTTAATCCAGAGGAAGGCAAAAAAACAAATGGGAAAAAAATTGGTTCCTGATTCCATGAGGCAGTCGGATGTTCCCTAGATCAACAGTCTCTGTTTAATTCCTTCATATAGAAAATATTTGATTTTGAAAGTTTGGATTTTGAAATCTGTGGAAATGTGTGACCAGTTAGCTAAAGAAGCATTTGTAAAGTCAGGTACTGATGTTGGATAGGGAGACCTGACTTGCAATTGCCATTCCAGCACTTAAGGCTTTAGAAGGGAGGAGATTAGGGTTCTGTACAGGTCATTTATGTTTCTTCCCCACCAAACTTGTTAAATCATGTCTGTTATGGAGCTGGCTTTGTGCACCTAAACTCAGTAAATTTGAGGTACATTTCTATAACGTGTAATTCTGCTGGAAATAAGCTTTGTAATTCTGGTGTAGATTTACTATGTATCAATAATGGAGGCTTATATGTAGCCGTGGATTTGTGGAAAGATTAATATACTTTTACCCTTGAATTTGAGTGTTGTAGATATTTTGTATTCTTTCTTTAATGCTAGATTATTTGGTGTCACTTTTCTTCTTATTATAGTGCAAAACTTGGAAATATCAATATTTGACAAAATAGGTCAAAGTCTAAACTAATTTTGATTTAGGCAGTACATTTCCAAATGAATGTTGATCCTGAGTACACTTTCTACTTAGCAGATTCTGTATTTTGTTTTTAAAGGCAACACAGGGTCTATAAACTGAAAACAGCTTGAACACAATCACGGAAGGTAGATAGAGTAGGTGAGTCCATTTTGAAGAGCAGTACTCACAAACTGGAGCCTTGTGACTGCAGTTTGAGTCATTATTGAACTGACCTACATGTGATAACCACAAAGCAAACAAATGATCAGCTATAGTTGTAGTTACAACATGCTGCAGGGCCTTTTGGGGTAAAGGTATGTTAAATTGTAGCTCTTGGCAGCAAATCAAATTCCAATGTTTTTTTCTAAACCCAGACATTATTGCTGGTGGCTACTTTCTTTTGCATTTTTACACTTACATTAACCAGTAATTTTAAAAGTCTGGATAGATTTTGAGATTATACAGGTGGTTTCAGTCACCAATTATCAGTGAAACAACAGGCATATTCCACAGAGTATAGGAATTGCACCTGATGGGTACACAAACACAATTGCCATTACATTTTGTTTTTTTATGTGATATTTTGATGTATGCAGATTACTCTAGGTAATTGTTCTACACCACAGATCCTTAAAAAGGTCGAACAGGTATCAGAATGCCCCCATCAGGTGGAAAACTACACTAATGAAATGTATCTGTAATTACATGCCAGCGTGGGACATGAAGGTCACATCACAGAGAAGAACAGAGTGAGCTCACAGGTGTGCGTGGCATTGTTACTAAAACTGAAGCCATCTGCTCACTTTTTTAATAATTTCTAATAATTAACTGATCACATTTGATTGAGTTTTCGCCTGAATCGCCAACTAATATATCCGTCCCCAACTATTTGCTGCCAACAAAGCGAATAATTTATGTTAGCAAAATTATCTATAAGAGCTGTTCTAGATGATCTACAGAAACGAGCCAGAAATGCTCCAATGTTTAAAAAATGTGTAGCTATAGCTGTATTTCTGTTGTACACTGTGTACGTAGGAGAGAGAAATAGGGGCTTTAAGTGTACATTTTCTTTTAGGATTTCTTAAAGGTTAATTGCAAACTAACCTATAAATGGAGCAAGAATTAGCTATCGCACAGCTCTCTACATTCTTCCATTACAGTCTAATTTTGTCATTTGGCAAGTCTTGTGTAAAATCTTTTTTTTTGTGCTTCATGTTGGTAATAGTCATATAAAAGCCAAATACCAACTTTTTTCACTCTAACCATCAATTCTTTTTTTGTTTTGTTCAGAGTTAGTTTTTTTTATAACTGATTCAATTATAACTAATTCAATCTTGGACCGCAAATAAGTAGAATAACCAGGTAGAACGCTGCATCTCATGGGTCTAAAATTGCCCAAAAGGCTCATCGGGCTGCAGACAATACTGTGATCATAGGCCATGGTACTGTCTGTAGTACTGTAAGCTAAGTATCTTCAATAATCCCTCTGGAGAAGGTAAACATAGTGTGGGTATGTGTAAACATTGCACATCAGCATTTCTCTGTATGTGACTGGTACTCTTTAATAAAAAAATAGATATGTTAGAACTTTGGAAGCCCTGACATCTATTCCTAAAAATGAACTTGTGCATTGTTTGTTGTTCAAACAGAGAAAACTAAAGCTTTGATTTTATAACTAGACTGTAATTAAATTTTCTCCTTTTCTCATGGTTTCATCTTTTCATCAAAGCGACGAGGAATTACAACTGCTCTTATTTTGTCATTAGCCCTCTATGTGGTGGCTTAGGATTAAATTTGTGTGGCTGTATCTGTGAAGTCGTCACATATGTTGACGAATACACTATTTCCTGTAATGAGGCAATTTAGGATCATTGTGGTATTATAGTAATTATGGGTATGGACAGCGGAGCCCTATCAACCTGTCACCAGGCCTTTTCATGTGCTCTTGAGGTGTTTATAAAAACTAAAATGCTAACCCAGTTCCTTGGGGATACAAGATTAGGTCTAATGAGCAAAGCCAGGCTACAAGACAGATCAGTGAACTGCTAATGGCGATTATTTTCAGGAAATCTTACAACTGTGTTAGTTAGGAAGTTTGAATAGTTTAATTTTAATGTGGGTTCTTTATTGCTGAATGTCAGGGATCAAAAAACACCCCTTAAAAAAGGTCTAGTAAGTAGTGAGGTTTACAGTGTGTGAAAGAATTGTGCAGCATTGATTTAGTATCATAGTACAGTATTTAATTTTTTTTTTTTGCACTGCCATTGTATTTTGTGACTTTTCACTTCTTTAGAAAGTGTGTAAAATTGCTTGTAACAGATTGTGGCAATGCAAATTGTATAACTATTTTCTTGTGGGAACGACAGCAAGGGTGGGGTGTTCCATCAGGTTCCAGCAGGTGCATTTCATCTCTTAGGTATAGGCAAAATGAAGAGTGGTGGACTAGAAAAATACAAGAAGTCTACATAAAAAACAAAACTACACTAAAAGTCTCTGCTTCTTTTTTGTAATTTAGTTTTGAGTTTTCAATTTCCACTGAAGTGTCTTGTTAATGTTTGTCTGAAGCAAGTGGAGTTTTTTTAGGCAAAAAAATTTGTTCTGGATCCCAGTGGTAGTTTCTTAAAACACTGCATGGAGCATGTGCCATTCACAGTCATGGGCCTGGCATCCTGTAAAGCTGCGTACACACATGCAATAATTAGCGTTTGTAATGAACGACTAACGACCGTACGTCCAAATATCGTTAACAAAAAAAGTGCACAACAACGCAGATGAATGAGGATTGTCGCTCGAAATAAACAACCGTCCCGGCGGATCTGATTGGGCGACGATTGTTTGCAATCTATTGTGTGTACGGTCGTTTAGTGATTGTGGTTGCTTCTGCAGTACACTTTCCCCTTTACATGTCACATCCTGCATTGTTTAAATAATCGTATCTAGTGTGTGTACATTATTGGTGGAATATATTTGAACGATCGTATCATTACAGCATGTACAGAACTGTGCACAATACGATCGTTCAAAATAATCATGCATAATCGTTGATCTGTCGTTAGTCGTTCGTTTTCTAACGACAATTATTGCACGTGTGTACCTAGCATTAGTGGGCCAAAATTTTTAAGTAAGCTGTGCATTAGCCCATTTCCCCAATCAGGGGACTTTCATTATCCTTGTACAAACACTAAATTGTTGTCTCTCAGGCGGCGGTAGGAAACAGCAGCTTTTGTGTTTTCAGGAAAGTTGTTTGGTTAGTAATCCTGCATGGTGGTTACCATACTATCTTGTTTGGGGGGGGTGATCTGTCCTAATTCTAGATTTTCACCTAGGACTATCCTTAACAATGGTATTCAGCTTTATTACTATGGTACTTGCAGCTGTATTGGTCCTATCGTGTATAATTTTTCTGTAAAACTCAACACTGCATATACTCATGTCAATATATTTGTTGACATACAATGTCAGGGACCTAATAAAACCAAATATTTCAAATGTATTTGCTGGTTTACTGAAACAGTTGTGTTTTGAATGTCCTGGCTTTTGAGTGGTACTTTATTTACAGTGAATGTGTTGCATTTGGGTTAGACAGAGCATTATCTAATTTTTAATGAGATAATCACGCTTCACAAGATCCTGATGTGATGTTGGATGAGGTCAGTAGCCAATGCAAGCTGTTCTATTTTAACAGCTTGACTGTGTTGGCTGACATAAAATGATATTTGTGTCATGCTGAGGATCTGTCCAAAATCTCCTTTTCACCTTAACATTAATGGTTAACGCATTACCTTCTTGCAGTGTTTTCCATTACAGCATGTGTGCACAAATCGCAGTGGATGCTTGGCAGTAATAATTGGGGTCCACAGTGCTTTTTTCCTAATCTTTTTCTTCATGTTGCATCTTGCGTTGCCACTGCTGTCACTTTATCTCCTGAAAATGCTTTTATTTTCTCAGCACACATGGAACAGAGAGCTGTAAGGTGATCTGATTAGCAAAACTGAAAACACTATCAGATTATAAAAGAAGGCCACCCACTGTAGATAGACGTTTGGGGAAATTATGACCTTTGCTGTACAAAACAAGACAGTAGCAAAGAAGTAAAAGTCATTTTTTTCTAATTATGAATTACCCAAAGGTATCATTAAAACGCAGTATATTTTCTTATAAACTCTAACATGTGAAGGTGATTTCAGCAAAACTTTTTATTCATCTTTCATCTGCGATGGGCTATGAGGTTGTTTTGTGGTTACTGCCTCTTTGTGCCTGTGAACCAGACACTACATGCAGTGTCTCCTCTGTGGCTGCACAAAAGGAATGAATGGTTTAGTATCACCTATTATCCGATTCAGGTTAATTAAGAAACATGCAGCAGTAGGAGCTACCAAGGGGCTAACATGGGGCCAATCCCTGGATGCCGCCCAGAAACACCTGTTCCCACAGCCATAAGTTTATGTGGTGATTCTGCCATGAAGGCACTTGTTCAGATACCTTATGTTAAAGGATGAAAAGGCTTTCTCCTAACTGTGTGTCTTTGCTGTAAACAAAATCTGTCAGATTAAGAATGTGTTTGATGTGATCTCTTTCCTGGGGCTATGGTATGTATGGATCTTTTCCTTCCTTTTTTGGTGTAGATGAAGGATTGAGGTGTTTAAAGCTGGTCTCCAAGCAAAAAATTACCCCCTTCTGTACTTTCTGAAAGGCATCCTTAGGGAGGTGGACACTATTGACTATCCAACACTGTGATCATCCCAGGATCCAGAAAAGAATGCAATAGTAGTGAGGTGAGAGCTTGTAGACAGGCTGAAGTAGAGGATTAGTGGTACCCTACACCTGGAAGCAGAATCGTAAAGAACCTGCATGGCAGATTTAGGTTTACCTTGCTGTACAAGTAAGGAAAAAATTTGCTGAATAGGTCCAAAGAGGGTTAATATTTTCCCAGAAAAGGGCTTGATAAAGTTTGATATGTAAAGTATGTTATCAAACATTCCAGAATCCTGAAAAAGGAAAGCCTGAGTTGTTTATAGGACAAGTCTTAACCTCCATGTCAGTGCTATCTCTAAACTAAACACTGTCCTTTTCATTCATGTTATTAGAATGGTTACTGATTGACTCGACAGAATATAAAGCAAATACCAGGTTTACTCTGCAAAGCAAAGGTAACTGCTCTTCTAATCTGAAATGTACATGAATAACTTCACCTTGTATACAGAGTTTTCATTATTTGTTCCTATTTGTGTGATCTTTTTTTGTTTTGTTTTTTTACACAGGTCCAAATAATTGGTAACACTGCATTAACCTAGGTTTGGTTTGGCCATCTTTTAGGGAGGCTGAAAAAGAAAAACAAGTCTAAAATGAGCATTTTCTATTTTAACAAAACTTCACTTTTCCATGTCTTTATTTAGTCAAACTGCACTAACAGTGCATGAAATGTACATCCTTACCCCTTCCATTGGAATTATGAGGGCAGTTGCAGCCTTTTTAGAAATGATTAAAAAAAAAACGGGCTACATCTCATCTGAATCATTTAGTGGTTGGACAAAAGAACCAGTAGTTAATTGGAGGTCTTTCAGACCAAAAAAGAAAAAAACAGAAACAACTAAGGAGGAAATTAGAGGGATGTTGTTGCAATTGAGGAATGATCCCTTCAAATGAGGCGGAGTTGGGAGCTGTGTCTTTGGCACAGAAAGTGTTGCGTCTTAAGGAATTCAATGCACATTGTATTTTGTTTTGTGGATCCTTCCGAAGCACAATTAGCATTTCTAGATGTCTCCCATAACATCACAATTGTTAGATTTTTTGAGTTAAGTTCCATTTAAACTACACTTTTCCCTTTGCTCTTCTTTCCATTATATACATCTGTTAAAACTGTGGCCAATGCCATAGCTTACTGTCTACTTCTGGTGATACCAGCTCTATAGATTTATTTTTTTCCATAGAGAGCCCATGGACCAAAGGTGTTACTAATGCCGCCACAGTGCCCCAACCACAGAGCTGTGCATTAAAAGGGATAGTAGAAATAAACATGCAATAAAATGTTATTTTTCCTCACTATAGGTTTAATCTTCCTGGCAGTTTGATTATATAGGTAATTTTGAATGTCAAGGTGGTACATTCTGTTTAAATTTCCTGCTCAGTCACAAATCCTATTGATCATGCCTGGGACGTGAGACACACAGATGCCGGGTGAACATTGCTGAAGGATGCCGCGGGCTTGTGGGGACCAGATAAGTCCTTTTACGATGCTGCTCTGAGCAGACTAAAAACATAAATTGCGGCATAGCTTAAGTAATAATAAAGTGTTTGTATGGACCATAGGACTACTGAAGGTTAAAGTCTGCTACATTCTTTGTAATAGCATCCAGTTACTAGACTACAGACATTTTCAAATCTGGTTTGGTTAATTATTACATATGTGAAAGTATGAAGCTTGAAAATAGACTTGATTTCATTGTAAATGACTGATAAAGTTGTGTGTTAAAGAGGACCAAACATCCAATTGTATTTTAAATGCTGGTGTAAATGTCTGTATTTGACCTAGCATTGATTCTTGTACAGCAGGGTTGGCATGTAGGAGAAAGAAGCAGCACAAGAAGATTGGTTTATGAGCTTCCAAGAAACATGCTGGTAAGAGAAAAAAAAGTTGCAAGTGGATAAGCTCAACATTTCTTTAACTTTTCTGTCCAGTAATTAGCTGGGGCTGATGAATTACAAACATGAGTTTAGAGGAAACGGGTTAAATAATACTGGTGATCAAAATGAGGACACATAAGAAAAAAAATGACAAAAACCTACTTTGCTATTCTATCTTTTAATGATCTATTTTTTATCTTTAATGAGTTCTGTTTGAAATTGTACTTATGAGACCCTAGTTCTCTTTAACATGGCATAAAATTGTAGATCTGCGTTTATCCATTACTATTTGATTGCAGTATCCTCCAATGCATAATTTAATTGGCACTTAAGGCATTTGTTTAAACCATTGCAGCCAGAGGTACTGCACCTGTCAAATACATTCTTAGACTTTTGCTCCTCCGCAGCTGTGCTGTGCCTCATCTGACGCTAAAACAAAGGTCATCAACCTGTCTTCTCTCTGCTCAGGCTTTTTGCAATGCTGTTTAGAAGAAAAATATGGGTCAAAAGCACAGTAGAGGTTAGATATCAATAGGAAGATGAATAGTGCTTTTGAGTTTTTACTGTGTGTTATAAAGTTGGCTGAGTTGCACTTTTCTGTATGTCTGTGTAGTATATGAGCTGGGTTAAGGAAATGAAATATTTTATAATATCAAGTAACTGAGAAGAACCTAAAAAATTTGTTGTAGGAAAATAACTTTCTACCACCATGTTAGGTCTGCCAGCAAAATTCAGTTGTCCCACACATTCAAAACTGTTTTTTCTGCCTACGTATGGTATGTTATAACTGACTACTTATAATGACAATTGTGAAGCTTATGTCCACATTACTATGCATGCCTTAATAATATTTGTCCCTGTTGCCGTCTGACATTACTTAGCAATATGTGATGTTTTAAAGCTTAAAATTCCAGTGTAGGCTGCAGCCTACCAATGGGGTGTTTACATTCTGTTAGGCTAGGTTCACACCTGCAGTAAGACCGTTGTGCATTTACCACTTCCTCACGCCAGGAACCTCTTTGGAGAAGCTACTGCAGAAGTTCAAGAGGAAATGAATAGGGACAGCAGCTGTCAAATTTGCAGGAAACACCGTTTCAGTGCAAGCGTTTGAGCGGCTGGCATGGTGTCATCTGGGGAAAAGCACATGGATTGCATGATCTAGAGGCAGGTCTGAACCTGCCTATAAGTCACTAGAGGGTGCTGCTGTGAGCTATTGTATCCAATGCTGAATTTGTTTTCTGTCCACCCCTCTGCACTTCCTAGAGGTAGTGAGGAGCAAGTTGCCAAATAGCTAAAGAAAATGTAATAAAGGAAATTGGAAGGCATGCTGTTAAAAAAAACTTTCAAGAGGTGAGAATATGGGGTTTATAGTAAAAGTGCAGTTACAATTTTAATGTTCAGTACAGTCAGAATTGAAAAGTAAGCCCTAGTATGGGCACAGTGCAACCTAATATTATTTGGTTTTTCTGAAACCCTTTTTTTCTTACCGTGGTTTACACTTTACACATTAACCAATCAGCCTGTTAATGCCCAACTATCAGAATTGAAGACGCTTGTTGATAGCTTTGAGCAGTCGAAGCTGAGACTATCCATTCCTGAGATTGGTAAATCTTCCCTAGATTTGTTAGGCATGTCTGCCATCTTGCATCAATCACAAATACAATATGTACTGTAGCTTTTCATGACAAGTAAACGCGGTGTTGTCACTTGGTGTCTTTTTTGTTTTTCAGTGTAAATGATTGTCTGGTAACCTTTACCTCCACAGTAAGTAGAAAAGAGCAAAACAAACTCCCTCGGTCTGTAATCAAAATCCCGTTACTGGGTTACAGCAGCACAGTATATGGAAGAAGTCCAACTTCTGAAAATAGAGTGCGCGTCTTTCAGAATACACTAGCTATCTGACTTTTTGAGCTGCTGTCAGGGTTTCATAGCAACTGACTGATTCCTAAAAATCTGAAGCAATGCTATGTCCATTGCCCATAGAAACCAGGTTCATGTTTTTCCAGCAAGTTGACCCTCTGAACTGGTTGACCCATGACCACTCTGCTGAATCATGTGTATAGTGGGTAAATATAGAGATTGAGGAATAAAGTGGAGGTACATTTGTTCTTTTTTACCAGATGAAGTATGTTTTTAGGGTTGTGCAATGTTCTTGAGGTCAATGTCCATATTTGCAGTGTGAGAGTAATTACCACAACTTTTCTCCCACATTTACACTTTGACTAAACATTTCAACACACCCCTTGCAATTTTTACTGCTCCTCTGATGACTTACTAAGAATGTCCCCATAACCACTTCCCAAACACTTCTCTAAGACAATTCTGGGCTTACTCCATTTTAATCCATTTTTAATTCTTTCCATTCTCCCATTATGCTTTTTCCTAATCATTAAAATATTTATTTAAACCTCCAAAACTTCTCTTTAAACTCACCTACCCAACTTCTTTTCTCCATCTTAATTTTCATTAGCTAAAGATAGTTTTCCCCTACCTAATATATACTCTACTGACCCTATTTATTGTACATTGCGACCTAATATGCTGGCAATAAATAAAAGATAATATGTAATAATAATACATGAGATAGTGGAGCAAGAGTTTTGAAAATCCTTAATTCAGTTTTCTACCGTCTGAGAAACAGCTGCTTGCAAAGGTTAAAAAATGCAAAAAAAACAAAACAAAAAAAAAAAAAACAAAGGTTAAAAAATGCAAAAAAAACAAAACAAAAAAAAAAAAAAATACCCAGCATTTCAAGGTTCAGTATCACATTATTTATTTATGAGGGTTCCATTACATAAATGAACAGAAGGTTTGAGAGATGCCACTGTCTCTTTTCTTAAGGCATAGATACAGAACCATTCACCAAACCATACAACAGATTTTTTAAGATGAGCCAGGTGAATGAATACTCAGTTCACACAAAAAACAATACCAATTTTAGGACCCATGCTTTATTAGTGAACTATGAAATATTCCTGTAGGCAGACAAAGGGGAAACCACAAATGGTAAGGTGCTTCTGTGATTCCTGGCAATATTTAGGCTGCCCAGAATAGTTCTGTAGTCTAATCAGTAACCTGGTATCAATAAAAAAAAACAAAAAACAATGAGGGAGATCACCAAAAATACAATTATTCTATTTATAAATTTTTTTCACCTAAGACATTTTCAAGACAGTTTTGTGAATTTTCTGTGATTTAATAATTAAATTATATTGTAAATAATATAAATAATATTTATAAAAAAAAAACACCAATGTGAATCAATACACGCTAATGGAAAATATATAGGTAACGAAATTCAGTATATTATATAACAATAAATGAGAAATACAAAAATGCCATACCAAGTACCTAGTATCACATACCAAATTAAATTAAAATTGTTGCAACTGTTTGCAGAATGTTTGCCAAAAGTGGCAATTATTTTTACCCAAAATGGCAATTATTTTTACCCAAAGCAGACCTCTGGACGTGGTTATTACATGCCTGGTAGAAAGCTGAAATAATTAGAGGGTGTCCTTGTGTCACAGGTACTTTTTTTATATCCTGATGCTTAAAAACCTTAGAATTGAAAAAGGAAATATTTTTTTTTTTTTTATAGCTGTAAGTATGTGTTCTTAGGCTTGGCATACCCCTTTTGTAATCCATACCACAATGGCACTTCTTTATCTGCAGGTTTCAGTATAATGTTTTGAACACATCTTAATGTGGTGATTACATCTCTTTGTTTCTTTCTGATGTTAGAATAAATGTGTTAGAATAAATGTGTTTCTGGCCCACAAGCTCTAATGTATCAATCCCAAAACAGTAAAAAAATCTAAAAAATTGATCAGAGCAGATCCCCAAAGCAGGTATGCAAAAATTACAATTTTATATGTCTAAAAAAGGATGTTTTAGTTGTTAGAACTGCAATTCTCTCATCTATTGCTTTATAATATCACATCTACATACTGGGCAGCCATACCATCTGCAACAATATGACAACTGTAATGCAGAGTTTTGCGTGTGTTTGCTAAAAATGCATGTGATCGATAATTTACATAAAGCCATTTGGAGGTTTAATTGTAATTTCCAAAAACAAAATAGTGACAATTCTGTGGCACTTGAGTGGGACTGTTTGCAGATAGACACGAACCTGTGGTTTTCCATTTAATGGACACCCATACTAGATCCATGATCTGAGAGCGGACAGCAACAGACCACATTATTTTAACCCTTTTACCATTCAATTGTAATTTACCCTGGGAATGTCATTTTTTATTTAAGATTTCATACACATATCCAGTGCCAAGCCTGTAGTCATAATGTATTTAAGGAAAGAGAGAAAAGAAAGGACAGGCTTTTTGGCAGTATAGTGTGAAAACAATAATGGTTTATTAACATATACTTTAGCCCTAGATACAACGTAGACCTTCTATGCTACAGATCTTGGTTATACATCATAGTGCCTAATTTTCAGGTTACAGGTTCAATCATCCTGATAAAAATATTAGTTGTAGACATAAAAAGCATCTTGTGATTATGGGTCTCAAGTTCTGACGCGTTTCGCCAGCAATGCTTCCTCAAGGGGTTATTGAGATCACAAAATTGGGGAAACAATAACAATAGCTGACAAATACAGGAAAATATAATAATTTAAATATAAATAGGGTGTCATAATTCATTGAAACATTTCATACACTATCAAAACAAGTGTCAATTTGATAGAAAATAAATAACATATACAACAAGAATACATGACTACTTACATTCAGTGCACATAGTGCAATCACTGTGCTTCAAAATCAAAGAAAAGAATACCAGGGAAATATCCACGCCAGAGTACCCTCAAAGATCATACTAAAGGTAAGAGAATAATAAGAAAGGTCAAGTACGGGTATACATGAGAAATGAAGTAGATTACTGTAATATATGACAATATACTTACTTAGGAGACTGTGGGCAAATAATAATTTTCAGCAGTATTAGTTACTTGAATAAAGTAACTTGAGTATTGATTGATATAATGGCTTAAGTAGAAGATAGCTGAGAAGGTATAAGAACCTTAACCCTATTGCCGTATTTTTTGGAATCTTTTGACGGGTTGGATATACCCCTGAAAAATGCTTGACATAATGGTGTCAAGTGCTTCCAAATCAAGTGTGTGTGTGTGTATATATATTTATATATATATATATATATATATATATATATATATATATATATATATATAATTGTTGCATGTCGTGTCAGGAAAAGTGCACCTTTACCTGTGTGTAGCTGTCCTGCATTGCATGGAGTAAAGTGCCATGTTTGCTGCCAGCTCCAAGGCAGACTTCTGAAAAGATGGGTGATCCTCTTTGGCTATTGGATGGCCACTGATAGCTCATGTGCAAGAATTACATTGTTACCGGCAACTGGCTCCGTATGTGGCACTGCCTATCAGCATTTATATGCATAAATCTGTATTAAATATGCAACTTTAAAGGTTTGCAGGTTTAAAATAAAGTATTTAAATGTTCCAGGGATGCAGGGTGACATTTTGAGTTTACTGACATATAGGGCTTATTAAGGCTGAGGTCTGGAAATATAATACAGTGTAATTATTTAGGCTAATGGCAGCAATTATTTGATAGCAACAGGAAATCCTGATTAGCATGATGAACAGAGAAAATGTCACAGGTCTCTTTCATGCACGCTCATTTGAGAACCAGCTCAAACAGATTGTGACTTCTGTGAGTACTTAAGTGTCATAGCTAAATGTTAGCCTTTCTGTATTCCAGGCACATGATGCTCTTATTGGCAACGTGTTTGTTTAACAGGTATTTTACAGTATTAAAGTTTACAGTAACGCTTTTCTTTTTGAATGAATAAACCAAACTTGTATGAATGCTGCCAACCATTTTTTGGCGTTATTGAAAGGATGACTTGCCATCAAAATACATATTTTACATGAATCAGGACTCATGGCCCGCATAACCAAGTCACACAATTATTTTAATTAAAACATTTTTCTTTCTTGACATATATCAAAGAAAGCTCAGGCATCATATGATCTCCAGGTATGTTGTTGGTATTCCATGTAAATAAAGACAGCAAAGAATCTGACATTTTGTGGATAAAATAAAATGAGAGGATCCTTAGGGCACAATTTACATATGTTATGAGATATATCTACCATCTTGTACACACACAGTCACATGTTGTTTGTATAACCAAAGTTTTACCATTATTACACACTAAATATTTATGTGTTATCTGAAATTAAACTTGAATCTCCCCTTTTTGCATCTAGAGCATAATATATTATTCTTTAGATCAGTATTTTACAACCAGGGTTCCTAGGGGTTCTTGAGCACTGAACAATTTATGCCTCTGAGGTCAGTTTAACATTAACCAATTTTGGCTATCTGTGATATTATTATATGGTATTCTTACCACCAGTATTTATATAGCGCTTTAAAAAGTCAATAGTCATATCACTAACTGGCCCTCAAAGAGGGCTCACAATCTAATGTACCTACCATAGTAATATTCCATTAATACAGACTGGGGACAATTTAACCTAACTGCCTGTTTTTGGAATGTCGGAGGAAACCGGAGTAAACCCTTTCTGAACATACAAACTCCTTGCCGATAGTGTGGCAGAGATTTAAACCTGTGACCTAGTGCTGTAAATGCCAGTGTGCTAACCACTAAGTAAACCGTGCTACGCAAAAGGCTGCCATTCTTAATGACTGGCAATGTAAGAAGCATTCTTCCCACTGATCACCTCAATAATGTATTGTGAGCTGTGGATATATTAATTATAGAAGTGGTTACCTGAAGACCTGAAAGTTGGGAATGGCTGGTCTAGATACTGTAATGACTTTGCTGTGGCTAAATACATCAGACCTATGGGTAAGATGGGTTGAAAAATATAACATTATGGTATTAACCCACAGCTCAAAATTATGGAAAAGAAAAAAGCAATATTGAGACATGTCTTACGAAATCATGTTTCTTTATTGAATTTCTACAGGCATGGATGCATGCTGTGTTGGTTGCTCATTTTAGTGCACTCCATTGTTTTTTCCTGCTCCTACCTGCTTTTTTCTGCTTTACTTTCAGTTAAATTTTATTACTTTTATAAAAACAAAAATTATATTGCTGTAATGCTATGCATAAACAGGCTGGCTAAGGCCACTGATTACTGTTTACCTGTTTACTTTTTTGGCTTGTGAGCTACTTTTAAAATTACCAAGTCAAAATGATCTAACGACAATAAAAATGCTAAACATATATTATTTATATATATACAGAGTATACTACACAGAAGTGACTGAAGCTAATGAGACATTGAATGGCAGAACATTGCCCTCCCGCATTCTCTGCCTCCCTCCCCACTCCTCACTGTTACACAGGCCTTCCCATGCACTGAAAGACATCCGCAGCATCCCTATAGACGTACAGCAGGGAGGGGTAAGGCAGGACTCTGCGATTGACTCTTGTTTTCTTTCTGGTCGACCAGTAGATCGCGATCGATGTTTTAGGCACCCCTGCTGTATCCTATATACCATAATATAGGTAAAATAAGGAGTTTGTGTGTGTAATTTAAAGACCCAATGACTTAAGATCACCTTGTTTAAAATATAAAAAAATCCATATAATCCTATTCACCAAGCAAAAGGGTATTTTTACATTTGAAAAAAAAAAGGTTTAAACTGTAATGCAGATGGACGGATTTTTCACAATAAGAGCTGTGAAAATGTAGAAAAGGAAATATCTAGTTTCAGCCATCTTAGTTGATTTGGTAGGATGCAATCCTTTATGCTTAGAATATGCAGTAACTGGGTATCAACATGAGTAAAAACAGAGGCTGTTGATCCAGGGAATATTGGATTGCTTGGAGGATCAGAAAGAATTTTGTTTTCCCCTGCTGGAGTAAATTAGACAAGGCTTTAAATATATATTTTTTTGGCCTTCCTCTGGATCACGTGGGTAAAATAATTCTAAATATGCAGGAATGTATTTATCTTTATCTAGTGGTTGAACCTGGATGGAATTTCCTTTTTTCAACCTGGCCAACTTTGTGTTTAGGTTGGCTACTATATAAGAAAAAATTTATACACAGGATTATCTGGCTGTGGTGACTTCATTATTTTTTTGATAGCTCTAAACAAAATTTGAGTCAAGGAGTCCTATTGCAAGCAATAACTCTCTTTGGCTTCCCCAAAGTTCTGTGGTAATTCTTTCTTGTATATAAAATGTTTAGAAAAACAAGGATTATGTAGGTATGTGATGTATGTTAGCACTGCGCCAACATGCACTTTCATATTAATCCAGGTTTGCAAGCAGGTGCAATTTTACTAGTACGTATATAAACTAAGCTAATATAAACCTAGCTAAGCTAATCTAAATATAAACATTAAAAAGACTAACATTACTACTCACGTCCTCTCTGGAACTGTCCAATGCAGATTACCTGCTCAGAGGTCAAGCAACGACCCTCCAGAGGTTTGATTGATGTTCCACAATGTACACAGCGTATAGTGCACACACTAAAGACACTGTCTCTAGCTTGAGCTCCCTTTAACAATCTGTGGAATTTGTTTCTTTCTCTCTTACCTTTTCAGAGAGGTTCTAAATCTAGTGCTTCCCCTTTGAAACTCATAGACCCAAATAATTTCTTTATTACCTATAGTCCAAATTTCCTCTAAATTTCATAGGAGAAAGTAGAGTAGATTACAAAACTCTATGCAGATTACTGTACATTTCACTAGGTGTGCAGGGTGCAATCTAGACAACAGTATCCTACTGCATCAGGGACATGTATTACCCTGGAAGGGAGGTCTAGGAATGAGGGGCTGCAGGTGAGTATAATACTGAAAGGAAAGGTTGGTTGGATGGGGGGAAGTAGAGGCTAGGAGGTTATCAGAATATAGAATAGGATGGGGAGATGGAGCAATGGTGACTACAATAAATGATACAATACTTTTAATGATTTCAGAATTATCCTTGGACTTAAAAATGTGATTCTGTAATAAAGTAGTGAAGCTGAACAAAGAAGGGTCTGCTTGTTTCTCTAAATTCTACATATCAAGTACTGTCTTGTTAGTAGTTAGTAGTAATCATAGTAAAATACCCAAATACTGTTTTAATCTAATGTGTTTAGTTAGTTGTTTAATTGTTACTTACTGTGTAGCCAGTCAGTCCCCCCCCCCCCCCCCCCCCCCCCCCCCCCCCATCCCGTTGAAGTCTAGACGTTTTATTTATACTGCTAGGGCTGTAGTTATGCCCATTGAAGACTTTTTATTTATACTGCTAGGGCTGTAGTTATGCCCATTGAAGACGTTTTATTTATACTGCTAGGGCTGTAGTTATGCCTATTGAACACTGTGCGACAACTGCCTTCTTCTCTAAAGTTTTGTTACACAGTTTGTGAATCCTGAATATGTGGTTTAATGAACTACATCTTTTCAAACTTGATATAGGCATATTTTTTGGGTGATTGTAAAAACATGATTTAAATTTGTCTGGTAGGTCAATTTTGAATGATCCATGGATTATTATTCTTATCATTTTTGAAGTTGACATTTTGGCTGCATCAAGTAAAATAAACTAGCCAGATCATTTAAACAGGAAATCAGAAGCTAATCAGGCAGTGCTTGATGCATGTTACTTCCACCTGGAGAAGCCGGCGTTTGGAGTCGCTGTGACAGTTCTTTTGATGTTCATGGACCATCACATTCTGTTCCTAGTATGTGAACCATGAGCTTTGCGCTCGGTCACATTTTGATTGGCAGCAGGTGGTGTGTAAGCAGATAATTTGTTCCCGCTCCCCCAGGATACTGTGTGCATTATCTGACTAATCTATCCGGCGTTCACCAGCTGAGTGCTGCACATCCCTAATCTTGTCCCCAAGAATTTCTCCGCTGCTGGGCATCCGGTTCTGTCCCTTTTTTCATCTTCTATCTTTAAAATTCACACTTTTTTTTAACCTGTGCTTTAACTATATGAAAGTCAGCCAAGCGAAAAATATGCTTGGGTCAGCTAGGTTTGGTGAATATGTGGTTTTGTGAAAAGGAAGTAGTAATTAGACAGACTTTTTTTCTGAAATAAAATGGAGGTGATTTTATCTTTGTGGAATATTACCTTTAGAACTATATGGAATATAAATGTGATTCTTTTACCTTTTTTAGAGAATGAAAAACTGGAGTTGGTGGCTTTTTTATTACTGTTTTTTTCCAAAAGCCGCAGTAAAAAACTTTAAGGAAAAAAATTATGCCGTTAATATTGTCCTGGCTGTTTTGATAAAAAATGAGACTACATGCCATTGTTATGATTAGGAAGGCGTTATTAGAATATTCAGGAAATGTGTGTTTTTTTTATCAAAAAAGTAGCAGACTGAAAATCCCACTCATATGTGCCTGCTACAATGACAGGCAAGGTAGGCAGTGGGAGATTTCTTGTGATCAGGGATGTTATTAGATGCTGAATAACAGTTGAGCCTGTCATGCAGAGCTCTGTGACAACCTGACCTTAAAGGCACACAGTAGTTAAATATATTTAAAACATGACTTTTTCATGATGTTCAGTTGTTATAATAGATTGGAAGACTGTTGGAGTGTTTTAATAAATAGAGCAGGTGTAATAAATTATTGTTTGGATTTTGCTGTTAACACTATTTCCCTTTTACTTCCTGTTTTAGGGACAGTACATGTATGAGAGGAAATCTACATGGGTATATTTCACCTCTAACCATTGTTACTAAATAATTCTGGTTGAGGCAAAAGCATATTTACCTCCATATTGTTTGGGACAAAGGCTCATTTTTCTTTGCTTTACTCCTCTGCTCCTTAGTGACAACTCAGACATGATTTAAATGCATATCCCAGGCTTTATTTTAGTGTTTTTTGCATATATTTCCATTTTACTATGTTGAAATTGCATTTGTTTTAGACATAGTCTTCATTTCAGAGCACCATTATGTTTGGGACAAAGTAATAGTTGGTATATTAAAGCAGTCAGGCCTGATCTATGTATATTAAAGCAGCAAAAATGACTCATTGAAGTCCGTAATTCATAGACATCACTAGGTGCTAAGTGTGTTCCCTGGAGATGTTCTGTACTGCAGCTACCTTCAACTCCTACTTGTTCCGGAGACTTGTCCTTTTAAGTTCCTCTTTCTGCACATGGAAGGCATGCTCATTTGGATTTGAATCAGGTAATTGGCTTGGCCATTCAAGAATTTTTTTTTTATATATATATTTTTATTGAGGTTAAACAGTGAAAAAATTAAATACAAACATTTCGTTTTTCAAGCAGTAAACAAAATCAAAAGAAAAAACAGATGTTGTAACATTTTAACATAAGTGCAAAACTATGCATGTTTCCAAAGTAGTCAAAAGAGGTAGGTCAGTATTTTCATTAGAATATATAACAGTTATACAGCATTGATAGTGCAAAAAAAAAGGCATAGTTAACATCATAGGGGGGTCATTCACAAGTTTAATGTGTCAATAAAACTTTCCCAAGTTTCAAAAAAGTTTGAGTTTTAGAATCTTTGTGGAAAGAAGCCTCTATCCATTTCATTCGGAACAGTTCTTGTCATTTATTCATGAAGAGACACATCATTGGGGGAGTGGACTCTAACCAGCAATGAAGAATGGTTTTCTTAGCAATAGCCGAAAGTAGTGCTAATCGTTTGGTACCCCTGGTAAATCGGACTCCCCTCAACTCCACTAAACCAAAGATTACCCATTCTGGGGTGAATGGTATGTAATTCAGTAGGTCTCTATGAATATTTTGTACCACTCGTCTCCAGAATTGCTTAATAATTGGACATTCCCAAAAATTATGGAGCCGCTTGGGCTACTCATTTAAAGCATGTAGTACTTTAATAGGCTCGCTGAGGTGAGATGTAATTCCTATGAAAGAGTCGAAAAAACATTTCCCTATATTGAACTGCTGGAAAAGCCTTCCAAGACACTAAGTACATTTGCAGGATTTTTGAAACCGGTATGTCAGGAAAATGCGTCCCCTATTTTGCCATGCTTACCATAGAAGTTTCTCAGTTTAGGTCAGTTCTAAGAAACTCATATGAGTTTCTCATATGAGATTTGGACTCATATGAGATTTGGAGATAGCCTTTGTGGGAACCTGAGGGGACCACAACATTTTATCTAATGGATTATTCCAATCTTGGGAAGTTAACTGTCTAGCGATCTGTACTGCATACATGCTAATCTGGATTAATAGGAAAATACTATGTGCCAGAAAAGGAAACCTGTTCTTTAACTCTGGGAAAGAATATATCTTATGAGTGTCAGGATCAATCAACAGTCTGACTGAAGTGAGACCTCGGTTAGCCCATATAGTAAAGAATAGACAAATAGCAAAGAACAGGCATATCCAGGTAAAAATTCAGCGTTGCCTACAAAGGGGAGATACAATGAGTTGTGAGAATTAAGGGATTCTGTTTTCCGTAAGAAATGCCAGAGTTGCCATATAGAGTAAATTAAAGGGTTCAGTTGTATCTCCTCTGGCAGGAGTTCTTTGTGGGTGAGTAAAATAGCCATGGGATTCAGAGAAGGATGTAATGAGAAATCCATTTGCAAATTCGTGTAAAAGGATGTGCCATGTATCCAGTCTTTTAAGATATGAGCAATGCCGCTTGATTATAGAGGGCAACATCTGGTAAATTCAATCCACCATTTTTCGTGGTTTGCTGGAGGATAGCACGACTAGCTACAGCCATTCAAGATTTGTTAATTTTTTAGCTTTGATAAACTCCTGTAATGCCTTAGCAGTATGTTTGGCATAATTATCTTGTTGCAGGATAAAGCCCTCTCCAATGAGTTTGGAGGCATTTGCTGGAACTTGAGCTGGGAAGATGTTTATATACATCTCAGAATTCATTGTGCAAGTGCCATCAACAGTTTTTTTTAAGTCTAGGTCTGGGTTAGACCTTCTTGGCTATGATCTGTATGACCTATGTACAACCTAAATTTAAAATTTGTACCTGGCACAAGAGGCAGCGTAAAATCATGTTTTTCTTTCTTTTTTTTTTCTTAGGTTTCCTACCTTCTGCATGAAGGTGTTTATGTACACAGTACAAAGATGGGAAGCTGACTTTTCTTTAATACCATTGTGAACAAATGCTTTGACAATCTGAAACGTGGCAATAGAATTATACAAAGCACACAGATCATGAATGCAAAACCTTTTTTTTTTTTTGCAGTTCTTGAGGTGTGAGCTTTAAACTACAATAGATAATATCAACCCTGTTTTGTTACCAGGTATTGATAGCTGTAGATTTTGTCTCCATTTTAGACTTCTGTCTCCATTCTTAACGTGACTTGAATTCAGGTTGTTTCAAGTACTGTCTAAAAAATGCTACTGCCACTTAATCCATGTATGTTTATGTTTATATATAATATATATAATGTTCCTGCTGTCTTTCTAGGACAACACCATTTTAAATTGTACCTATTCTTATTGTGAATATTGTTTCAGATGTAAACATTAAGGATTTGATAAAACAATAGAAATTTGCTTTATGTGGGGCCAAATGTTTGTTTTGCAAAATTGGTCACAGTATAAAAAATCAAAGTGTTTCGAAATTTCTTGAAACAAAGTTAAGACATGATTTTACTTTCTAAATTCAGGAATGGTATACAACTTACAAAAGGTGGCACTGTGTTTAAATCTAAGGCTTTGTACATGGGCTTATATGTTTAGTGTTGTCAATGATAATCATGATCTAATGTGTATGCAGCTGTCCCCTGACCTTGATCAATTAATGACCAACGGGGGACAAACATTGTACTTTTCCATGGAGGAGGACACAGCAGGGTGTCACCGGCTCTTCCTCCCCTCTCTAAAGAATAAAACAGCACTGTATGAACAGTGTTGGTTCGATATACTGTAACTGAAAATGATTGCAAAAGCATGTTTAAGGTGACAAAAATCTCAGATGTGTACATAACCTTAGTCACCCAGGATTTATCAAGTCATTGTTTGCATACATACTCGACTTTTGTGGGGTCTCCTGTGGGTAATCATTATACTTTGCAAGGAACTCATCATTTGTTGCAGATTTCTACTTTTTTCTGTTCTGAAGAGATGTCTTCAGTGTCTGCATCCCTCCAGATGTAGTTGGCCCTTAGTGGCTATCTCACCAACACTGCAGTTCCTATTGTAGAAGTTATCTAAAATTTTTCTTGGTGTAAACTTTCTGTCAATCAGAAAAGGAGGAAATCAGGTTTCTGAGGGTGTTTTGTAGTTTTACAACATTATATTACTAAACCGCTTTTCTGCAGATGTATAATCACTTGTATGCACTTTGCACAGCTTTACTGTTCTTTGCTCAGTCTTTATGAAAAAATGTTTATACCTATCTAATATAATTATCAAAAGATTATTATGCAATTATTTTCTTTAAACTTTGTGTTGCAGTCTCTATTGGAGTGTTAATAATGCTGGGCAGGTTCTGTTCTGCAAACAAGAAAGCCTTTTTGTTTTGCAACATTCCCAGGAACTTTTATCTCCCTTACAATCCTTTATGTCATTCCATGTGATTATCACAATAAAATTGCATGAAGTATTGTCTCATGGCTTAATTGAGTCTGACATACAAAGGGAAAGGCCCGGTATAGGTCAGCATGAAAGGGCCAAATAGTATTAGGACATAATTCAATATATTACAATATATTACATACACTAAATAAATATTTACAGAACACGGGCTTTCCTGGTTAAGAAAAATGATGATTTTGGCTAAATGCAATTCAGCAGCGCAAAGTGTAAAGATTAACTTTAAGAGTACTTGGTGGCCAGTACTGGAGGAACTAAAGGCCCTAAAAGCAGGCTACATGTATTTTTGATTTCCTTTCTTACTGCCCCTGTTTTTGTTTTTAGAGTCAAAATCTTTGTTGACCTCGAACATATGGTGTTCAGGGGGTAAATAGGTGCAGTGTTTATACAATCCCCTGTTGCACCTTTTAGCATCAGGGATTACTAACCTTATCTCATTCCATGTTCTAGGCTTATCTGGGCTGTCATGGGAAAGTTCATAGCTAATATCTACAGGCATTTGTAGCTTACCCAGGCTTTCCATTACTCCCAAAGACCGAATAAAGAGTGAAAGGAAGGTAAATATGCACTGCTGCAGGGGACTTTATTATATTGATTCTGCTTTGTCATTTTTCCCCCAGCTTAGAGATATGGGGTGGTTTAAGGAACTCCCATTGAGCATTTCACATAAGAGACAGCAAAGCTCTGCTGTGCCCTGTAAAGTAATCTTGTTACTCTGCTCACCAGGCGGGTTTTAGTTTTTCAAAGTCAGTTAATTTGACGCAAACTCTCAAAGCAAATGCAACTATGGTCTTTTTCTGGTCTGTTCTAACATTAACCCCATTACCCCTAAATTACATGTTTTGCATTATGTTAAATGTGTTATTTGTTATGGTCCTCTGTTTTGTGGCCAAGGTTTTTCTGTTGCACAGGATGCAGGGCAGGAGCCATATCTAAAACTCCCAGTAGATACTGGCTCTCCTAGGCTTTCTGTGGTTGTATGAATTCTGTCTTTTACTTGTTAAAGAGACGGCCCGAGGCAGCAGCAGAATGTGACACAATGCAGCAAGGAAACATACAATCTATGTGAAGACTCTCTGACCCATATTTGAAAAGTAGAAACATTTTATCTGAAATGGCATGCTAACCTCATTTTCAAGGACTCAAAAATCTTTTTAATGTACAAATTTCCAGTGAGGGAGAGGGGGACAGACTTGTAATAGTTCAAAAAATACCCACTTACTTTTGTTCTTTGTAATTTAAGTGCCCCAAGGCTCTTCCATATCTCCAGCAGTGAGCATAGAAGTTTGCTGGTGTCTGACAGAGACAGTAGGGGGTTCTAATGCTGCAATCATTAGAACAAGACTTTAATGTGATGGGACCCCTGCATACAACTGTGTGTTATCTACCAGATAGTGATGCTTAATTTTCAACATATTTATTAAGGTCTAGAGCATTTAAGTGCATGGTTGAGGTTTTCATTTTATGATGCAAATAAATTTCCACTGTAGCCATCAACATTCATTTGTTACAGAAGAAAAACAAAGCAAAACTGCACTTGACCTGTCAATTTCTAAGCTGGTGGTCAAAGCAGCCAGCTTCTTACTGAAGAGACATTCTATTCTGCATCCATGCAGCCAATTGTTTACATTAATTCCAGCAATAGGCTTATGACATATTAGGGCAGGTATGTTGATTGTGGACCATGAATGCATAATGCATGTTGAAATTATCAGTAGTAGCCTCCATGAAAAGCTAGTGTAGCTGGCACTATAGTATAGTGAAATTATTGCGGGTATGATTTTTTAACCTGCTGTGGAGTGGGCTGCCTTAATGTATGTAATTGTAACATACAGGCACATGCATGCACTGAAGAAGTACATATATGTTAATTGAACCCTATAATTTAATTCCACAATAACTTGTAACTAGTTTCGGAGAGGCCATAGCAAAGATCCATAATCAGTTGTGTCTTTGCACACAAGTATTTTTTAAAGCGCATCTAAAGTTACACTTTTTAAAGATTTTGGAACAGACTGCATTATTACAGAAAGGGACATGCCATGTAATTTCTGAACTAAGCATTTCTAATAGGTTCATGGAACTGGCAAAAATCTGCCAGAATACCTGGCAATCTGGGCATCTGCTGGGACTGAATGAACTCATTGTCTGCATTGACTGCATGCCTGCATGGGAGTTATGTCGTCCGGGTCGGCCAATCAAGATTGCCAAAGGTTACATCCAAAAAGAGAATGAAGACGATGGCACCACCCTGTGACGAAAACGGGACAGGTGAGTATAGCAGGGTATAGTTGTGCTTGAAGCCCTCTCTTAACAGAATTTGATGTTTATGGCAGAGAATGCCCATTCACTAGTAAACAGGAGAAACACTGGCTATAGAATGGCTTGTTTAAAGTTTAAGTGAAAGCATGACAACCTAAATCAAGCAGTATAGTGTATTATGGTATTATGATTTTTTATCAGTCTATTATTATTAGTTTTTTCATGCTGTTTTCCCTTTCTCTTTATTTAAACCTAATTATTCTTACATTAACACACTTTTTGTCCTGGGGTGACAACAATCACTCTACCAATACATTATTTGATATTTCAGTTCAGTGCACAAGATTACGATTTCTGTACTTGTAGAAAATGTACTTGACCTGAATAAGAAAACGTATGAAGTCACCGCATATATAAGGTGGTAGGCTGCAATGAAATATGTTTTGTTCTTGAGTTTAGATACACTTTGAGACCTTCATATTTGATTTGTCAGAAAGTTCAAGTAGAGTATAGCTAAATGTATATTAAATTACCAGTGTTATATGTGTATTTAGGGATTTTCAAAGGAAGCCAGCAAGCCTGCGCCTGGGAAATGTGAGGGGCAGGACACAGAGATGGAATATTAGTGGTGTGTACCCCATCAGATTGGAAGTGGTGTTTTTTTTATATAGAACTAGTAGCTGTAATTTAATAGAGATAGGCTTACATGTTCCTAAATTTAATTGTAATGTAATCCAAAATACCAGAACTGACTTGACAATACACAGGCGTATACATTATTAACTAGTAGCCATGCAAAGAGGAACAGCATTCCCAAGGTGACAATTATATAAATTTAGCTAGCTTCATGGAAAGGGCAAGGATCTTACTGTGTTTGCAGATTGACATTTAATAAATTAAGCTTTATATATTTATAAAAAATTATACTTCTATTCCAGCTGACAGCAACAGGCTTTGTGTAAACACACATGCACTTAATAAATACAAGCAGTAGGCTTGTTGCCAGAGGAAGGAGTTGAGAAAGAAGAGAGCACAGCCTGAATCTCCATCCAGCCTTCTTCTCATGGCAATATCATTGTTATAGTGCCTATATCAGCCTCTCTAAACCTTTTTAACATGGAGGACCATTGTAATAACTTTCAGATCTTCAGGGAACCCCTGGTATACTTACTATATCCACAGATCACAGTATATTGGCAAGGTGGTCAGTGGGAATAATGCATCTTACATTGCTAATGTTACCCTTACAGATAGACAAAAAGATCATTGGTGTCTCCTAAATGAGAGTCACAGATTGCTCAAGGGACCCCTACCAACCCCTGTATGGAACCCTGGTTGAAAAGTGTTGAAGTAGGTGGGAACTCTTAGCAACCAAGAGACCTGGTAGACATACGGATCTGTCTCTGGGTGAGATCCAGGGTGTTCCCATCTATGGTTATATGGTTTGTCCTAACACCTTTACCTGTCCCTTTTTGCAGGACTGTGGAAAAATACCAAACATTAAATAACACAAGCAGGGCAAACATTGTCATTTTCATTTTGCCCATAGTTCCACTTACAGTACTTAGTAATGAAACGTAACTTACTAACATTTGAAACATTCAGATTCCGGTAACACGTTGGCAGCCTGCTGTCTGACATGCTGGAATGTATAGTTCTGCAACAGCTGGTAGTCTGCAGTGACTGGAATTGGTACCATGTCATTATTCTAGTTCTTTCACGATAAATCAAAAACATTTTTCTGTTTTACATTTTGATTTTTATCTGTCATGTTGTTGAAAAATGGAACGAGTCTCTGAACATTATGCCTTTTAACAGACTGTTGTTACACGACTTTAGTTTTAAAGCTTCAGCATTCATCAAGAGAACCTCTCCCCTTCCTCCACTCACTCCAGCTGTTTATATTGTGCCTACCACAGGGAGAAGATTTAACAAGCACAACCTCCAAAAAGAAGAGGAGGTAGACCGGCAGGAGTTGGGGGGAGAGAATATGCTTGACGTATCTTTGTCACTGCCATGGAAACACTTTAAGAAAGGTTCCTGCACTAATATTTATATAGAGTTAAAGCTGAAGGAAAAAAAACATACATTATTTATCCCACTAATTAAAATGTAAAGAAATAACATAAATAGCATGCCTTCAGCATGTCCCTGGAGTAATTTCCCACAAATGATATAATAATAGGTGGCTACATAGAGAATTTCATTATTAAAAAAAAAATAAGAGCAAAGGATGATGCTGTGAAGTAAGTTTATTTATGTTTCTAAAGCTTCTGTCGCTTCTCAGTTATAATTATAATTACCCATAGAAAAGAGGTTGGACTTTCAAATGTCTGTGAAAAAAAAGAGGTCAATAAAACGGTACTATAGTAAACTCAAATATTTAAACTGGTGTTTCTAAAAAAGGACTGCACAAGCATTTCTTTTTAATCTTTAGAGAATGACAAAAAGTAAAAAAAAATGTTATTTATTACTGTATGATATTTTAGGGCAATTATTGAAAGAATAATAGGTTTCCTCTCAGAGGGTTAAGCTCCTGATTGGTAGCTAAATACCTACATAAGAATAAAATATGGGGCAGATTTGGCCATGAAAACATTTGTAAATCTGTTTTGCCTTTATTGTCAGTGTACAAAAATAGTTGGACACAGGGCTCTTTTTTCTAAGGTTCAACAAGGTTTTTTTTTTTTTTACCTAAACACACTGATTTGCAGGAATGTGACACGCAAGGTGCAATATCAACATAAGACCCTTGGCAGAAAACCCTGAGAAGGAGAACATTGTATTTTGCAGTTTGGAGAGTGGTATGCTATGGAGACCTTTTATAGGTGCATTGACTTATACTAGAATATTGCAGAGCTGTCTTCCCAAAAAGAATGAATAGCTCAGAAGCCTGAAAGACTTTTTTGGTTTGCTATTCACCAGTAGTGCGAAACAGGAGCAGGCCTGAGGTCTTAATGTGGAACCAAACTCCTTGTTACTCAACTGTTCCCTACATTTTGTTCTCGATTCACTTAGGCCGCGTAAACTTCGACCATCTTGATTGGCCTAACTGTGCGTGAGTTTATTCATTCTTGGCACTCACAGAGGAAGCTGGGAATGCCACTGTTACGGTACAGCTTTTTGCCAGAAACCTGAAAGTATCAGGCAGGTATTGCAGAAGAGGCATTACCTGTACCTTTCTATAGTATTAATTTGCCTGATCATGTATTCTTTAAAATGGGACTTTAGTCCTTCTTTAACCACACAAGCCGGTTTCAAAACCCTGATATATGGACCCTAGGTTTCTCCACGTCAAGTGACTAATTATTCTGGTGCATCCCATTGCTTGTTGTATACAGTTAGGTGCATAAATATTTGGACAGAGACAACATTTTTTCTAATTTTGGTTCTGTACATTACCACAATTAATTTTAAATGAAATAACTCAGATCCTGTTGAACTGCAGACTTTCAGCTTTAATTCAGTGGGTTGAACAAAATGATTGCATAAAAATGTGAGGAACTAAAGCCTTTTTTTTACACAATCACTTCATTTCAGGGGCTCAAGAGTAATTGGACAATTGACTCAAAGGCTACTTCATGGGCTGGTGTGGGCAATTCCTTTGTTATGTCATTATCAACTAGGCAGATAAAAGGCCTGGAGATGATTTGAGGGGGGGTGCCTGTATGTGGAAGATATTGCTGTGAACAAAGAACATGCAGTCAAAGAAGCTCTCCATGCAGGTGAAACAAGCCATCCTAAAGCTGCAAAAACAAAAAAAACCCATCCGAGAAATTACTACAATATTAGGAGTGGCAAAATCTACAGTTTGGTACATCATGAGAAAGAAACAAAGCACTAGTGAACTCCGCAACGCCAAAACACCTGGACATCCACGGAAGACAACAGTGGGGGATGATCGCAGAATCATTTCCATGATGAAGAGAAACCCCTTCACAACAGCCAACCAAGTGAACAACACTCTACAGGAGGTAGGCGTCATGATATCCAAGTCTACCATAAAGAGAAGACTGCATGAAAGTAAATACAGAGGGTGCACTGCAAGGTGCAAGCCACTCATAAGAATAGAAAGGCTAGAATTGGACTTTTCTCAAAAACATCTAAAAAAGCCAGCAGAGTTCTGGAAAAACAGTATTTGCACAGTTGAAACCAAGATCAACCTTTACCAGAATGATGGCAAGAAAAAGTATGGAGAAGGCGTTGAACAGCTCATGATCCAAAGCCTCTGTAAAACATGGCGGAGGCAGCGTGATAGCTTGGGTGTGCATGGCTGCCATGGCACTGGGACACTAGTGTTTATCTATGATGTGACACAGGACAGAAGCAGCCAAATGAATTCTGAGGTGTTCAGAGACATACTGTCTGTTCAAATCCAGCTAAATGCAGTCACATTGATTGGGGGGTGTTTCATAATACAGATGGACAATGACCCAAAACATACAGCCAAAGCAACCCAGGAGTTTATTAAAGCAAAGAAGTGGAATATTCTTGAATGGCCAAGTCAGTCACCTGATCTGAACCCAATTGAGCATGCATTTCACTTGTTGAAGACGAAATTTTGGACAGAAAGGCCAACAAACAAACAGCAACTGGAAGCCGCTGCAGTAATGTCCTGGCAGACCATTAAAAAGGAGGAAACCCAGCATCTGGTGATGTCCATGATTTCAAGACTACAGGCTGTCATTGCCAGCAAAGGGTTTTCAACCAAGTATTAGAAACTAACATTTTATTTTCAGTTTTTTAATTTTTTTTTTCTTTCTTTAAACTGGCAAGTTGTTCTAGTGAGTGAGTGAGACAGATTATAACGAAGATTACTAGTGTTAAAAGTTAATGCAACTACTGCCGTTTTGGCATTTTGTTGAAACCTTAACTATTAGCTTCTAATCCCATCAAAGCTGCTTGTAATTTTGTCCTACTGAAATGTGATGTTAGAATATTGCAGGTATTTTCTTAATGTATAAATTAGCATTACATGAGATTCCTGGGAGATCAGCGCTTAGCATGATGTTTGTCCTGGACCTGCTTTTTCTTTGACAGGCATGAAAGAGAATGGTGCATTGTTTATTAGTGTGAGCCTGATTTCTTAATATGAATCCAGGTTAGTACAGATATACCTTAGAGGTAGCTAATAATTACAAGGTAGGATGATGGGCAGGAAGCCAGCTCTAACACAGCAGCCTAATTAATGTGTAGAAATAACATGCAAGTTATTTCTTTCTATGGGTGGAGATAAGTTTTTCTCAAAAGTATGTTAGGTCTTAAAGGATTTGGCTCGGCTGTACAATTCTGGGACTTGTGGTTCTATCACTGTGAGCATCCCTGAGCAAATAAGAGATGTCCATTGCTGGTAAAATATTTAATTAGGAATTAAAAACAAGATTGAACCTTTCCTGCTGTAATGCAGTAAGGCTGCACATACAGTAATAAATATGCTACTAGCTTTCCAGCATTCCAACATGCCCCTGTGCACACTGCTCTAAGCAACAGCACTTTCACTCTCCCAGCAGCTTTATTAGTGCAGTGTGCAGTGAGATGTCTTGGATCATTGGAGAGCCAGGATATTGTGTCATATGTGAATGCAGTTGTACGGTAACCCTTGCTGTAGTAAATAGGAACTAAAAAGAGAAATGGGTAGCATATATATATATATATATATATATATATATTACTCTATATGCAGCATGCTTTAATTACAGTAAACTAAAAAAGTGAGTTCAGTGGCCGATGCTTGCAAATATTTCTTTTTTTAAGGTAGAACTTCTGTCTCCAGCGGACTTAACAATCTGTGGTCCACCACTGGTTCTCTTCTGGGTTAAATGATACCTGGCATCTTTCAACTCATTTCCTGTGAGCCCAGGGTTTTTAGGACCCACTCACACTCATGCACCTGTAATTGTCTAGTTTGCTGGCAAGGATTTACAGGCTTACCAAATTGGGACTGATCACATGGCTAAGTAGAGAAACCCCCCACTTGTCTCTCGTTTAAAGTTAACAAACTGCCACTTTTATTTACTAAAATGATTGCATTGTTTAAAGTTGTAGTTTTGTTATGAGAAAACAATCCTACCTGGGCTAATTATTTATGTTACAAGTATTTAAGCATACTTTTAATCATTAGTTTGGTGTCTAACCACATGATACATGCATTCCATTAATTTTCTACTGTATGTCCTGAGTGTTAAATAGAAGTGTCTGTCTGCTATAATGACATGATCAGTCATAGGGGTTCTAACTGGGGAAAACTGCTGGGTGGCTGTAGATATTTTCCCACGCGAAGATGACCTGTCTGGTAATAAGGGTCACTACCTCCTCTTTGCTAGATCATGGATGTTTTTGCAGAATGATCTAACTGTCTCCAAGTTATCTGCTTAGCACTTAGCAAAAAAGGCTAATGGGTAAGGGTTTGCCTCTCTGATTACTTTCTCTCCTTAGCAACAACTAAGCCGTTGCATGACACAGAACCACGGGGCATTAGATTTTGTCTCGATGTAGTGGAAAACCGGCTTAATGGGACCACTGCTACTTCATGTATATGTGTACCTTTACATGGTACACTAGATTTCACTTTTCTGTGCAGCAGCTGTAAAATAAACCGGAAAAATTCAGGCTCTCTACCTACATGGACCTGTTCAGGTTTCACATTCTATACATATCAGCGAATAGTGTAAGGAACTATTATGTGTCAAGATAACTTTTATTTTACTTGCTCTTTTATTTGCTCTGCTTACTGCTCTCTCTGCACCTAGATTTTGTGTAATTCTTCAAGAAACTGTCAGTTTCAGAAGTTGTAAAGTTGATTCAATGCACCGTCACAGATTTTTGCCCTATGAAGCTGTACTTTTCACTGCTGTGAAATTTTGCTGTTGTTTTCTTCTGCATCTTGTGCTGCTGTCACATGTTCGGAATTATGAGTGACAATGTAGAGCATTCAGCTATCTGTCTGTTAAATCCTGGAAAAATATTCAGGTTTTGAGATGGAACTATAGCTTAAATAATGCTTTAAACCATAAAAACCACAGAAACTACTTTACCCTATTGAGAAATTATGATTTTTGAGCTGTACCCACTCTCAAAGTTACTCTATTGTACACATGAAAGCTAGTACTGCATAATACTTGATTGCTGGTAGCGGGGTGTTAAAGTTGCCATGATGGTACATAACAGAACAAAACTGCAGACAGCAGGTCAGCAGTATAGCATCTGATTTTTCCAGTTTTATTGACTTACTATGCTTTGATCTGCATCATTTATCTGTGTGGAGGTGAACATCTTGGTAGAGGCAGAGATTTGTTCCTATTGCATTTACAAAGTAACAGGAGAAGTTAGGTAAACGTGTCAACAGAATAACGCAAAAGCAGGCAGATGATTGAACTGCAGCTCCTTAGATACAGCTTTCTCTCCAGCAAGGACAACATTGAACAGTTTTAAAGTTAAAATACCAGGTATGAATCCAAATCTTATAAGACAAACAGGGACAAAAGTACCTTAGATAACATTACATCTAAGATACACAGCTGTGAGACTTCAGGTATAGTGTATAGGTACAGAAAGTGCATAGCTATTTTTCAAGACAAAAGATAGATTTCATATAGATTTAGAGACATAAAGGGTACTCCTGAGACACAATAAACATTTTTAGATGATCTTTACACTATAATAAATCTTTTATATTTTCAGCCCAAGTTGACTTTAACCACCTGGCCGTTAAGCCCGAGCATGCTCGGGGTAAAAACTTTTGCAATTTTCGTTAACCCCGAGTTTTTCTCACCAGGTGGTTAAATGTAAACAAATGTTATATTGCAATCCTCCTCCTCTCTGGTATTCTACTAACTCAACTCTCTCCTTTACAATCTATTATGAATGCTGCAGCCAGACTCATCCATCCATCCTTCCCACCGCTTCTCTTCACTGGCTTCCAATTTACCTGAGAATCAAATTCAAGCTCCTGTGCTTTCCCTTCAAATCCCTCCACAGTTCTTGTCCCACTTACCTTTCTGACCTGGTAAAAAAATACTCCCCCAGCCGCTTTCTCCGCTCCTCTGATGACCTACAACTGACTTTCTTACTCATAACACTGATAATCTCATCACACGCACAGCTCCAAGACTTTTCTAGAGCTGCCCGACTCTCTGGAATGGTCTTCCTCATCCTATTCGGCTTGCTCCTACTTTCTGCTCATTTAAAGGAGCTTTCAAAACCCATTTTTTTAAACTTGCCTACCCAGCTTCTTCTGTCTTTTGAAACAATTACTACTTCTCACCACTACATATCTCCCTATATCACCTACTAGATTGTAAGCTCTTCGGGGCTGGGTCCTCCTGTGTCACTCTGTATTCGTCTGTCATTTGCAAACCCTATTTATTGTACAGCGCTGCGTAATATGTTGACACTATATAAATCCTGTTTAGTATTATTAATAAAAATAATAATAATAATAGTCTATCATCTTCAGTCTTGGAGCGCTTTAATGAATCAGGACCAATGTGACATACAAGTATATTGCCTGTCTTGGTCTGCAGAGAGTACCCACATTTGTGGCCTGACTGTTCCCCATTCCAGAATGTAACTTTCCAGGTGAGAAAAGGGAAAAGCCACAGCTTCCTTCCAGTGAAGAGGTACCCGTTTTCAGAATATAATAGTTGTCTCCTACAAACTGCAGTGAATAAATTCCTAGTGGATAGCTCAAGTTTTTTTTTTTTGTTTTTTTTTGTTTAAGGTGATACAGTTTTTAAAAAGTAAAGTTAAAAAGCATTAATAAAAACATTTGTTAAGCATTAAAATGATAATAGAAGCTTGAAGTTCCTTCTACTAGCACAAAAGCAGAAAACAAAATAATATTATGGAATATTTTTATATTTACCTGATTTTTTTATTTTGTCCCAAGTATGTGATAGAAACAGGATGTAAAACCTCTATACATTGCCTTTAGCAAAAGCATTGTCCTAGTTATAAAGCAAATAATGTGTAGGAATATTTACCCAGCCAGGAATGCTCCTGTAATGAGCAAGATATAAATACTTTTTATTGCAGTAATGAAGCTCCTTTGTTCTTGTTTGTGGCAGAGGGAAGGTTTAAAGGGCGGAGAAACAAAAGTTTAGACTGTCTTCATGTCACCCTACAGCACCCGGACTGGGAATGGGAGAGGCTTTTTTGGCAGAAACCATAGTTGTCTTTTGCGGGTTATTTTTTCCTTTTGCACCACAGCAAGGATTTATGGAAGCTGTTAAAGTCATTCTTGCCTAATGCAGTTCAACCACCTCCCAGTGGTAAGTACATTAATGTATAGACAGACAAATGTTTCCTTTTGCAAGATTACATCTAAATCAGGCTTTAATCAACCTTAAGGCATGCCACTTAAAAGGAACTCCTGTTCCTAGCTTTGTATATGCACATAGGGTAATATATATATGTAAATTGTATAGGCACATAGGTAAGTGTATGGATATTGTTCTTTGTAGACATGTAAAATGGATAAAAAGGCTATAGAAAATGCACTACATTTTAGAACATTTGTGACAGTTGCAGGACCAAGGAATATATATTTTATTCATTAAAAGTCATGAAATAGTTAGCCCAAATCTAGATAAGATAAGCTGACCTACTGTACATTTGTATAGATGTGGTTAAGGATCCCATAGGAACACAAAAGCTTCAATACCATGTTTAGCTTTTTGGCCAATTTTGCACTAATTTTGTACTAATATTGTTCTTCTGGGACTCCATTTTCCATTTTTTTTGTCTGTCAAAATGCAGACATAGACACACATATATATTTTGCTCTGCAGCCCTTTATTTCAAAAACAAAAATGTATTTCTCCTGGCTTGTGGTTGATACAGAAAGCTGGTGTACAATCTGGTGTACAATCTGTTTTTCCAGGCCAAAAATTCTTGCTTTGTAGTATGAACACATACAAATCACACATATTAAGAAACTTTACTGCTTCACCTTAGACTTTTACAATCTTTTTATCTAGAAACATTTATGTAGGTTTTTAGTAGTGCTTTCCTGAACTGACTGTAAAGTGTGACAGGGTTCTTTTAAAGAGTATGAAGGAATCTTTTTGTGGAAGATGCAGATCACATTTCCTACAGATTGCTGTTTTTTTTTTTTTTTTTTTTTTTTTAGGGGGGGGGGGGGTGAGTGTGAAAACTATTTTTTTTTGTTATTTTAGAGTACCCTAGCTGACTGCAGATTGAAATTCGAAAACATTTAAGGAATTCGATTTTAAACCTAAATAATTCAAAACAAAGTTTTTCAATGTTTGACGTGGAATCACAGCCATAAAGTAGAAATAGCAAAACCAAGGCTTTTGAAAGGGACCTGCGCTTACTTTAGGCATTTAGAAGGTATTAATTTTGTAAATTGGGCATTTGTTATATAGGCATGATAATTACTAAAATCCTCATTTGAAAGCCAGACCTGGCAGTGGATGCATTAAAGAATCATTCTGTACACCAAGGGTTGCCATATTGCATTTTTTTTTAGATTGAAATGGAATGGTAATATTTAATTAAAACATGGCTTGTGTAGCAGTAAAAGCAAAGTTTTTCTTTAGGTACTCTGTTTTGGACACCTGATGAAAATAGCTTTTGGTTACTGGTTCAGCCCACAAAATATTTGCTATTGTGACTAAAGATATACTGTATGAACAATCAGGATATTAATGTGCTTTTGTCATCTGCTGTATGATGTTTGCTTTCCCAGACAGTGTATCATATTTATACAGGGTGTGTCTGCCACCTGATGCCATGTACACAGCTTTAGATGTGGCTCTATGGATAACTTGTACAATTAACACTATGGATCATGCTGTAGTACAATGATGTTCATTTTACTGGACATTGTGTATGGTTGTTATTTTACCCCTCACCTTGAGGATCAAAGTATAAGCTGTTGAATAATATTTTTTTATTGTTATTATGTTTTATTTTCCATTTCTGCTTATACTACTGGAGAAATCCAGTAATCACTATTGTAAATATTTATCGCTTTCGTAAAGGTGGGCAGCATGGTTTGCTTAGTGGCTAGTACTCTTACCTTTGCAGCACTAGGGTCCAAGGTTTAAATCCTAGCCGGAAAACTTTCTGCACAGAGTTTATATGTTCTCCCCATGTTTGCAAGTGTTTCCTCCATATCCCAAAAATCATCCAGACACCTGAGTTTACATCTACGTTAAGGAGGTTCCACTTTTTATGAAAAGGCACAGGTCTAACTTGATAGACCTGTAGAAATACAGTGTAGAAACCAGCACTTGGCAATTGCTCAATATATTTTATTTTTCACGCTATACTTGAGGCCTGACCAAGATAAAGCATATAATCTGATTTTACATTCAGTGTGGCCCTATGTTTTTTTTTTCTTTTAATTAAAAGCTATTTTGGAAGGCACTGCTGTGTGCCAGTTTTTACATTGTATATATTGCTGAGCCTAAGAAAAAGGTAATTTGCAACTCCCATATAATGTATAGTGCTGCGTAACAGGTTGGCACTTATAAATACAATTTAACAACAATAGTCATGGTATTTAGAAAATGATTGTATGAACATCAGTTTTCCAGTAATGTTTGAGTATAACAAAAACTTTTTGGAATTTACTCACTTTCATTCCCCTGACAATGATGAGCGAACATTTGGGGGATAAAAATGAAAAAAAAAAATGTAAATACCAAATGAAATAAAAATTGATCCAATGTCTATCAGACAAAATTCAAAGTACATAATTAGAAAATATTGGCAATAAAAATCCAAAAATAGTTTCCCCAAATTTCTAAACATTAAATCAACCGTTGACCATATCCACTGCTGCTAAATTCCAGATGGAAAAAAAGCAAGAGAAGGATCAGAATTGCAGGGCAAGCAAACCTAACAAACAGAATTAGGATTTGAACAATTTGTTTATGGTTAATATTTTTTAGGGTGGTGATACAATTATAGCTCATCAAAACACATATCTTGGAGTGTAATAAATTGAAAAATGTTCAATGGCCACCAAGGAATTTTCAAGGCATACATTGCAGTTTAGTGGATAATAAGGTTTGCAGGAGGAAGAATAAGATAACAAAGATAATAGAAATAGGGATTAAATCAATAGTGGATGGAGAAGAGAAAGAAAGGTGGGTGTGGGGGGGGGGGGGGGGGTAGGATAGAAAAAGGAAACAAGAAAAAGAAAGGGTGGAGTGAAGTTTTTGGAGCACAACTCGGAGTTTAAATCTATATTAAAGCAGCTATGTTGCTTCAGAATAAACAATGAAGACATTCGAGCACCACTAAGATTAGGCAGCCAGCCTTTTTAGAAGTAAAAATTAAGAATAATAAAAATCGGTAAAGAATTCTTGAAAATATTATCACAACATAACCCATAACCCTATAACATAACATTAAAACAATGTGGTTTAAATACTGTAAAAACATGCAATTTACATTTGAATAATTATTTTTGAATTATGTGCAGGTTACGTTAGACTAAACTTGGGCTTGTATTATGTTGTTAATAAATCACAAAACAGCCAGAGCTGAATTGTTCTCAAGGTTCAGATCTCTGGGTCTCTGTGACCTTGGCACCATACAGTCCTCTACCTGTTTTCTAAAGTTTGAATGATAAAAGGCAGTTTAGAAAAAAGTACCAAGCAGCTGTTAAAGGGTAGAGATTGTTGAAAATGAACAAATAATGTTATGGTCAGGACTTTGTGTTATAATCAGCATTGTTTTAAAAAGTCAGTTAATTTGAAGTGTACAAAGAGGCCTAGAAAAAGACTTTCCAGGAAAAGAATTTAACCAGCATTCGCCAACCGGTGGTTTGCAAGAAAATTTGGTAGACTGCGGCTGTGGCCAGTGCGCCCCCCAGCGAGGTCAGAAAAAGCACCCTGCTGGGGAGCCGTACTGGCCGGAGCCGTGGACTATGTCCCCTGTATGAATCGCAGGCTCAGGGTGGTGGGCGGCTTGTGTCTCTGGAGGTCTGAGTCTGCAATGGGAGAGTGGGTGGGTTCTGGCATCATGACATCACTCTGGGGAAGTTTCTTCCCCTTTAAGGGACATACAGCTCCGTGCGCATGTGCGGTCTGGAGTCCGTAAATGTAGTGGTCTGTGAATTCTAAAAGGTTGGCGACTATTGAATTGAACAGTTTATTACTTATTTAAATAGGGACAGATAGATGTAACAGTGTTATAATAAACAAAACATAGCTGCATAAATTAGTTGTGATCCAAGGAGCCCCACATATTCTGATTCAAGGACTTGGCAGATAACCAACAGACATGTTGCTTATAGCAAGTTCTGGCAGAGACTGGAAATGGGCATGGGTTTTTTAAATTTCTCAGGAAATGACACAAGGTTCATTTCCTTACCAATAATATGCCTAAACCAAGGCTGCCAGCTACAGTTGCTGTATACTGTTGCTGTTTTGTTACTCTACGTATGATGATCTTGTGAAAACTATATACATGACAATATTAATATTAAAATACAAATGTACCTCACACTGTCTCTATTTACAGTTAAAGCAGATGTTGGACGAAAATGCTAGGCGAATGTTAGTGTTCACTTCAGGGAACCTCTATTGTCAGGTGAGGGGAAGGATAAGGTTTTATTAGAGATGAGAAATTGTAGGGTTGGTTTGAGGGAAGAAAGGGGTAAATTAAGGGAACAAGATATCACTAGAAATCTCAGAAAAGGTACAAAGTGGGTGAGGAGTGGAGGTCAAAACAAAAAGAGAAGAGAAGTGACTCTGCAACAGCTTCAAAGAGTTTATGGTATGGGAGAAGTATGAGATGTATTCTTTAGTGAATCAGAATCAAGCCAGTGGAACAAAGGTTTCCAAAATCTCTTCTCTTCTTCTGCTTCCAGTTGGACATGCCCTTTAAATTCAAATTGTTCTTTTTTTATCTCATTTAAATAAATATACTGTTGATTTGTTTATATCTATATTATTGTTTTTATACATCTACATTCATAAGTTGTTTGGAGTTAGCAAAGCTGAAGACCATCTCATATACTATATTTCCGCTGCGTGAAGTTTGGCGGTCTGTAAAACTCCCCGCTTTGCTCTTATGCACTGTCACTCTGCTTTATTCTTTCCCTTTGTCTCTGGTGGCTATAGATGCCAGGAGGGTGACCGCTGAGGAAATTCCACAGTTCCGTGAAATGAATAGTTCTGCTTTTTGTTATAAATTGGCTATTTTGTTTCACAGGCACAGCAGGGCATTAACCTAGAAGACCAGAGCTATGTTTCTTATATCAGTACTGTTTTATTTAATAAAACTTTAACAAAGCCAAATGCTATTGCATATACAGGAGCCATATTTTACTCAGATGATTATATAAAGGGTGTAATGGAAACTTAGAATTGATACACATACATTGCTCAGGTATATTGTACACAGATGATTATAGGGTAACTGTTTAAACAATAAAGGTTATTTTAAGTACATAACATGTTGCATACTACATAATTTCGGTTCTAACGTAGGCTACTGTATGATCAGTTGCAAGCTCTGCAGTTCCTTACATTATAAGTATGGATTTCCCCTATTTCTTTATGCTTGTTGCTTACATAAAGATTTAGCATGCATATCTTGCTAGTGGTTAGAATTTCAGGGCATTATTAAAGACATGGTGTTTTTAAATCAAAGGCTGTAAAACCATACAACATTGGTCATTAAGATTAATTTATTAGAGCTCCCCTAAGACTAGAGAAGATAGACCATCATGGATTACCCTGGATGACCCAGCAAACCTGAAATGGATTTCTTAAAATCATTTTCTATTTTTTAACAATTTTTTTAAAATCCTGGACCAAATCCATTCCCGGTATGCTGGATCACCCAGGTTCAACCATTATCGTATATTCTTTCCAGTATTGGAGAGCTTTAATAAATAAGACCCATTAAATTATGTTAGTCTTTTGTTTATAAATGCTAACATGTAAAATGTAATGTACCTGTTGATGCTGCTAAATCAGCAGTACATCCTTGATCCATGTGGCAAAGCAATGCAAGGGTATTCTCTCTGTGGCTACACTTTGTGAGCATCTCCTCTATCTTGGGAAGTATATCTGTATTCTCCACCAGTTTACATTTTGTTTGGTCCCTTGTTCTGTGAATTCACAATTATTCTTGTATTGGAGTACACAACTTTCTAAGCAACGCCTCACATTGAACACCACGTGTGGCAATTCCATTTACTAGAATGACAGCAGCTCCTGCAGTAAGTATGTTTGGAGATTTGCATTTTTTTGTATTGAATGTTTCATTGCAGTGATGTATGCAGGTCGTAGAACTGTATGTGTATGGGGAGTCACACAGAGTTTTCGTTTTTTGTTTACTTATCTTTTAGGACCTTATCCTTTACTCTCCATACATGAAAGTATAGTAGTGGGAAGCAGAATGCGACAGCTGGGAATGTGAGACTATGTAATTTTCAAATCCTAGCCAGGATGCTATTTGCAAGGAGTTTGCATATTCCCTATTTTTGTGTGGGTTTCTCTGGGCACTCCATTTCCCCCCACATCTTCAAAAATATGCAGTTAGCCTATTTGACTCCCCAAAACTGATGAGGTGAAAATTAAAAGTGTGGCTGTTGCTACATGGATGCAAGACAATAATAGTAATTATAAAAAGTACATAAAATGTCACTTTATTCATTTTAGGTACTTTTAAAAAAAATTAAAAGTAATTATAATAATGGCAGGGCCAATTGATTGAAGCAAAAGGAAAGTTTGACTTTATTTTTTTTAAAGTAACCTAATAATATATTAGCACTAGCAAAAAGATGACAGCATAGGCTGTCAGCAGGTAACTCCAAATTGTTTCTCTAGCATGGCCCGGAGTCATGTTGATCCAGCAATGCAAATAATTACTTTTTTAAAGTTGCTATTTGCATAAGTTTTGGCACGCCACCATCATCACATGGGACAGTGTCAGATGAGGGTAGGAGGTTTGTCTAATCTTTATAGTTGGAAGTGGATATAATTCAGGATAGCTTCAAAAAACACTAATACGGGAAAGAGGTTACTTGTAATGTCATTAATTTTAGTGTATAAATTTGCACTTGTCCCTCCTGAAACCTGAAAGACGGTAAAGCCAGAACCCGCAGACTATTAAGCTAATTTCTCTCTTCTCTATGATCACTTAACATATGGATACAGCAGCACAACTAACTGGGCCTTGCACAGTTTTTAACGTTTTCTAGTTTGTGCTTAGGTGTAATAGCCCCAAGAATAATTAAGAGCATACAGTATACAATTCTCTCTCAAGTGTATTTTTAAATATTGTTGAGAACAAATTTAAATTGTTCTTTGTAACGGACTGCAAGTATTCAATGTATAATTTATTGGTTTGATATTTGATTAGTATTACAAATATTTCTACAATTACAGTATATTTATTTCAAATATCTGGTGACTCAAAAAGTAGGTTTTAATCCATTACGATCGTTAAAAATAGTTGTACAATTGTTAACCATCAGAAAAAAAATGATTTAGGTTGCATTCCGCATGATCATTAGTTAATTTTCATCGTCGATTTATTGTTTTGGTCTGACCTATCTAATTAATCAATAATATTTCATAGGCTAGGCCAACATAGAATTACAAACTATATTTTTAGGTGGAAATCTAATCTAAAGCTAAAATACAGCTTGAACTATGTTTTAATATATAGATGACTGTATTCACACTCACATCCAGATAAAGACATTACGTTTTTAAATATATAACTTTTCTATGCAAGAACAAATTAAATATCAGGCAGGTAAGTCAAACAGAGATTGTTTGAGCATGGCCGCAAAAGGATTTATGTAGATATATTTCTCATAATCTATATGCATGTTCTGTATGAAGCTAATGGTTCGTTGTGCTATGGTCATCATACTTGGAAGACTTTTGATGAATACCTCATTGCCTAGCATACTTTGAAGGATTTAATCCACTGAAAGCTATCAGGTGGTCTCACAAAGGCCAGATAACAATTTGCCTGATTAAATTGGTATTCAGATGCTCAGTAATCAGTCTGCAATTCATATAATAATGCATATCTTTCCTTCAGGCCCTAGAGTATATGATTTGCAGGGACTAGGGGAACACTTCATGAAAAACTTAAAATCATATACACCTTTCTTGCTATCAGTAAAATGGTTCATGACTATTTAAAGTTTAAGTGATTAAGTGATCTTGGTGACATTTTGATAAGTTATAACTGCCACTACTTACAGGGAATATCATTTATAAAAAAAACAAATTGATGGAGTTTTGCGTACCACCACTCAAAAAGGGAAGACTTGCTATGTTCTGGAGAAAATTTACAATATTAATCATTCCTAAGCAGTACCTAAAACCTAACTTTTTTTCAAAAACCTAACTTTTTTTCTTTACTAATTTACTTCTTGTTATACGAGGGTGTATATGCACTCTTGTTTCTAAAGCCTTATAACTGTATATCTGAAGTTTCAGATTTGAGACACAGATGACTGCTAGTATCACCAGATTTGGTATTGAGTTTGATAATACTACTACTGTTCGGCTCACTGTTTACTGTGCAGAAGACTATGGCATGGGAAAGGAAAGCCCTGCCAATACCATGATGACTGCCTAATAGTGACACCATCCACAAAAAGGCATGTGATGTAAGTAATAGGGAAATGATCAGCGAGACCATGATGAGGAAATACTGTGCCCTCTGTTTGCCCTTTTTTTGGCATATCATATAAAATTCACTTCCACTTTTGGTTATTTACTGAACAATTATAAAATACAGGGTTATCTTTTTAAGGAAAAAAAAATCCAGCGTTAAGATTTACAGTTAGTATTGGTTGAAAAGGTCTGTAACCACTCACTGGTACACAAACTTTCTCAGTTTTTGGGTTACGAAAAGGCAGGTTATTAGACTGGTTTTTCATTTTTTTCCAGCCAACCAAGCACAGATTTTATTTGCTAAGTTGTAAATAATACAGAGGAACCCATATAGTATGGCTTTTTAAAGCCAGATTCCTCCATACTACACAGGTTAATAATTTAATTTTATATACTGTGCCTGTTTTAGCCTGATACCTTGATTAGAGTAGATCTGTTCTTTTAATGTTTGGACATAATGTATAAATATATCCATATATGGGTGTCGTTTTTATTCATTTTACACTGTGTAACACTTTATTGTCGTCTTTAATAAAGCTGGTAATAACCTGCTCTGATAAGGTGCTATTTCTGCAAATTCTGAATTTACTGAAAAATCTATGTTTATTGCTGCTTCCCCTGCATAGACTCCTTCGGGAGATTCCTGCATATCCTTGTCTTCCGTATGTTTAAAGATTGGGGTTGTAGAGGGTAATCTCTTAAAATTCATCACATCTGATGTCTGAGCTGTCACTTTTCTCATTCACAGCTTCTTATTAGATGGAAGGATGTGTGGCGGTAAATGAAATGGGCATTCTATATCTTTTATTTTAGTCCTTTGGGATTCACATTCTGCACATTTTAGAATGAAGTAAAAGAGAACAATTGTTATTACTGTTTTCGTACTAATCACTGCTGACTAAATCTTCGGTGTTTTTATTCTCTTCATCCAGTGCTTAGAACTGCCATTCTACAATATACACTCAGGTGTCCCTCCTTTGTTTTACAGATCAAAACAAAAAGTCAAACTCCATGCATATAGCTATATACACAAAATAAATTCACAGTTGTCTTTGTGAGCTGTTTTACCTGCTAAACAATTTTTAATGAAATGGTATACATTACACCCAGATCTTGGACTTCCCTGCATGCTACACCTACAGCCCTGTAATCTAAGCTTTTGACTGGGCAGTGAAGGAGCACCAGTACACTGGTGATCGTCACTCTGATGTCTCCTACTTGAGTAGATTTTAATGTTAGCTGAACTACATGGTGTAATGCAATAGAGCAGAGGCAGCAACTGATGAAATCTTTATGGCAATACTAGCTTCCTGGCTGCAATACTACATGTCACAAAATGGAACACACAAAAGGAAATTCAGATTTCAGGTTCTTCATAATATTGAATGAAGAGGGTCAGACAATTTGCATATTCAGGCAGATTGGTAAATAATGGCAGCCTTTCTTCTAACATGTTTCCCTTAAAGCTGAACTAAATCAGTCAATACTCACGTCTCCATGTTTCGTTGTGGGTACCACCATCTTATTCGTTTTTCTCTTCCACATTTTGATCTTCACCCATCTTTTTTGACCGGGTTGTTCATCTATTCCCGGCATCCACCATAGAATCCAGAATTGCCGGATATCCCTGTCTTTTGCTGCAAAATTTGACTGCTGGGTAGCGATCAGGCAGGTGAGAATAGTTTTTGCAGAAAGGTCTTTCTTCAATAAATACTTGCCCGATCGCCAATTTTCAAAGTGGGACTTTAAAAGACACTCACACCCTCCAAACTTATATTGCCCCATGGAAAATTCATGTACTGTATGTCCACTGATCCTGAACCTGGGGCACAGGGAACTGGGTTTTACAATAGACGGATGTGGCACCCCTTATGATATAACACCAGATAGATACTGGAGGTTCTGTAAATTTGAAGGATAATTAGTAATTTATAGTTCCTCACTCTTTCAATGACTAAACCTTCTTTCTCTTCCCTTTACCTGAATTTGGGCTTTAACAAGTATTTTAGTAGCCTCCTTGACTGGAGACCCTTGGGCATAGTTTTAAAATTATAAGTATATAGTATAAATTATAGTATAGAGTATATAGATATAGTATAGAATATATAAATACCTTAAAACTCCAGTAAATTATAACAAGCCAAAGGGATTTGCTAATAATTATTGTAAACACAGCTGCTTTATACCACATGATAATAATATCCTGGACTAAAGTGTGGATGTTTACCTGCATTTTCAAGTAAATGTGACCTGAGCTTTCTATAATTTCATCTTCTACTTATGCATATGCTATAGAATTCCTGAGAGATTTGATTAACCAGTTGTTGATATGAGGTCCTCTTCTTAATGGAATTTCAGGTTCGGGTCAGCTTAGAGTTTTAAGTAGGAATGTTGGCAAAATAACCAAATGCAATATATATATATATCAAGTAAACCTGTTGATCCTGATAGTAGATTGTACTGAAAGCTACACTGTATGTGGATATAAAAGGCACATGTCATGTAATATATTTTTTAAATGCAAGTTGTATAGGAATGCATGACGCTTGCCATTACACTAAAGACATCTTCTAGCAGTATTAAAAAAAAATTGTGAGGAAATCTTTGTAATGAAGGCGGATCAGCAAAAGCTGATTTTGTTATTTATTCTTTTTTGGGGTTCGTACATTTATTGCTATTTTGAGTAATCAAATTAAAGCACATTTCCAGTTTTAGACAGTTAAAGCAACATTTTTATACTTTTGGGGGAAAAGTTTTAAATTAAATTTGATTGTTTAAAGAAATCCCCATCAGTGTTGAACAAAATGTGTTGAAATAAAAAACATAGGTATGTGGGTTTCCTACGGGTACTCCGGTTTCCTTCCACTTTCCAAAAACATACAGTTAGGTTAATTGGCTTCCCCCAAAAAATATTGACCTTAGACTTTATTAAAGACACATGACTGAAGTAGGGACATTAGATTGTGAGCCTGTTTGAGAGACAGTTAGTGATTTGACTTTAGACTTGTGTAATATGTTGGCGCTTTATAAATACTGTGTAGTAGTATATACTGGATTCTATCATTATGGATGATAGCCTTATAAAATTGCCAGGTATAGAATATTATCTATATACTGGTTATAGTACATGCTTTAATCATTATATTTTGTCTCGCCTCAGGTCTTTATGGTGAAATCTTCAGAACATGCCGCGTAGTCCTACTTCCAGTGAAGATGAGATGGCGCAGAGCTTCTCAGACTATTCAATGGAGTCCGAATCTGACAGTTCAAAGGAAGAGACCATCTATGACACCATTAGGGCAACTGCAGAGCGTCCAACCAGCAGGCTGGAGGATATTCAGACCAACACCATGGTCATCAGGATTGTAATTCCAGACCTACAGCAAACAGTGAGTAGTAGTTTAGGAGAAAATGTTTATTTTCTCTTGTAAACCCTGTGTGACAATGGATGTATATTATTTTCAACAAATACTCTGAAAGCGCTAAGCATGATGTATATCAGTGGTCATATGTGTAGCTATCAGGGGAGCTTCTTACATTTTCTCCAGCTGAAGCTCCTTGGCAGCTGGTTTGATTTTCCTCCCCATACAAAGATGGATTTAAGAGTACTAGCAATGGGTGTTCCTTTTTGTTATGCAACTGCTCTCTGTCACTTTCAGGGTTCCATGGTGGCCATTCATATTATGGGGGAAAGGGGAAAAGGTGCTATTGTGACAGCATTTGTGTTTAGGTTTTGTGTCATAGTACTCACATTTGCTATGGATAGGACAGCATGGATATGGATGGAGCCATGGTGGTCACATTAACAATGAAGGGTTACGGTGGTGGCTTTGTATGGAGAAAAAGGGGGTCATGGGGGCTTCAGTTATAATTTATGGTTCCAGAGGTCACCATTGGAGGTGTAGGAACATCATGTTTTGCTGGAGGTTCGGGGAGTAGCAACACTGATTACCGTCCAGTGACTGAAGTGGATCTCTATGAAGTCGGGGGAGACGCAGGGAAGATGGAACCTTCTGAGGATGCAACCACCCACCAACAAGTACAGTTTTGCTTTAACCTATGTTATATATTTAAAGTGTAACTTTGCCTATTTTGTTAACCCTCCCCAAACAATCTGCCACACTTTCTGCTCCAACCCAAGGAGGAAGTATCAAGGAGTTGAGGAAACATAGATAGGTGGGTATACATTACTGGGTGGCTGGACTATCAGTAAGCACATTTATTTATTTAAGCCTCAGCTTGAACAGAAAAAATTGAAGTAGGCAGTTCATTTCCTCCACTCCCAACCTAATATTGGACCGTGTACTAACAGACTTTTCAGCTGGTTTTCAGCTGGTTTAACTGTAGCTGCACAGAAAAATTAAAAAGAAGGCAGGATTGTTTAGCCCATGGGACACAATCAGAATGTGATTAGACAGATTTCCACTTCTAAACTCTAATAACACTTATTAGTTTATAAAGTGTGGAGTAGAGGTAATGCACTGTTGAGATTACAAAATAACATGCTTGTGAATCTTTCTTTTAATTTAACATATAATTGCAGTTGCAGCACTGATCAGATAGCCTAATCAACAGAATTAGAATGTGATAAGTACAATGTTTGTTTTTCTGCTAATTATTATTATTATCAAACAGGATTTATATTTTTACGAAATATTTATATTATTACGCCAACATATTACGCAACGCTGTACATTAAGTAGGGGTTGCAAATGACAGACAAATACAGACAGTGACACAGGAGAAGAGGACCCTGCCCCAAAGAGTTTACAGTCTAGTAATGAATCTAGTAATCTAGCTAATAAACTGATTTAGAATGTGAAATACTTCACTTGGACACTGCTAAATTTTGGGTATGACTTGGGTGTGATACTCAAAGGTAGTTTCCCAAAAATTAAACTTGTGGATCATGTCAGAGCAGGAAGGTGTGTGATGGGGCTTGGCTGTGTGTTCTGCCCAGAACAATAATATTTTATTTCTCCCCAGCCCCTTTTAGCCAGGCGCACCACTGGGCAATTTTCAGTAACCACCTGGCTGTTTTTTTGGGTAGTTACTGAAAAGTATGGTTTCATTACAAAGGTTGCCACCTGCCTACATCTTCTTTCCACCAAGCTTAAAAAAACTTCTATTTAGAATACTGGTGTCTTAAAAAAAGATGTTTGTGTTTTTCTGTTGATAGATGTTAGTGAAACATTCAATTTCTGTGCTGTAGACAAAGCAAGATGTTGGGTGAAACTGTCACTTAGTTAGACCAAGACCACCTTAGTGACCAGTTAGTTAGTTGACCCCAATACCATTGGAATACTTACCTCTCTTATTGTCTACCTGTTAACCTTTATCTTTTAACCAATATTTGTTTTTTTTTTATTAATTTCTTTGTGGCCCTCACAAAACAGGAGGTCCGTTGTTCCCCAGGAACACACTGGGGTTACCTTAGAACTTTTGTTTTAATAATCTGTTTATGTGCTTGTTGACCTATGTTGCATTTCAGTTTTATTTGAAGTTTCTTTTTCCAGGACATAGTGAATGGTCAGAGCTGCCTACATATTTAAGCACCTCCAAACCAATTCTGGATAGTTTAACGAAACCTTTCCCCACTATATTTAAAAGAAAAATTTCAGGATTTAATACACAACCAATTTTCTTTCTTCCTCATAGTCCCAAACTATTACTATATACACATAAAAAAGATATAAATTTCACAGCCATATTGCACTCACTGCAGTCATTCTGCAGAATAATAATGGCTTTTCAAATGAATTAAAATTACACACATTATAAGAAAACCCATTCTTGCATGATCTAAGGCAACATGCTTTTAAAATCTAGTTCTGAGTGCAGGCTTTTTTTACCCTTGTGTTGGTCTGTCACTTTCACACAATAGTGTTGAGATGTCACTTTCACAGCTGGCTTTCAACATGCCCATAAAGCAGTATCCCTATGTTCCCCCTCGCGGAATAGTGTTATGCTGAGTATATATTTAATAAAGTGTCTCAGTTGTTTTCACATGGGAATTAACTGAAGTAAATAAGTTAACTTTTGCAGATCTAAAATAATCATCTTATTTGGCAATATATAAATCTTTTTAAACCTTAAAAAGTAAAAGGCTATTTTTTTTTTGGATCAAAAATTAATTTTTCACCTACCTGTTTTTATTGAAGTGGAAGAGAAAAAGCCCACAACAGTGGTCCCAGGATTATTTCACCATAACATGTCCTTGAGGTGTGGAACTTTATTTTGGTAAAAAATTATTTCAAGGGGTTTAGGGGACTAAATATTTCTAATTCCTCATTGTATGCATATAAAAAAAACCTAGCATGTTAAGGTGTTGTAGGGGAACGCTTAGAGCTTAATACATTCTTTCTTAAAGTTGTTATTTCTAGGTCACCAGTATGAAGTTAAACTCCAGGTGCCAGCATTTGTTCAGAAACTGAAATAATTAGTGTAAATTAGGCTCAGCAGTAAGGTCATACAAAATGAAAAATGGGATCACATGAATTCAAAAACAAATATAAAGATATCATATATTTTCCAGCATGATGGACTTATTTATGACAAAAATTCCAGATCCCTAAAGACAACTTATTCAATAAAAGCACAAAAAGGGAACTTTTTAGGAACCAATTTTTAACCATTTAAACTTTCACAGAAGTTTTTTTTAAAAAAGAAAAACTCATTAAAACTTCGTTGAAAACAAAGGACAAATTGCTGAGCTGACCATCTTCATGATAAACAAAATAGGATTGACAAGCGATTTAATAAAAACGTGAACTGCACTAAACTAAACAAATATCTCAGTCAAAGAGAGAGAGGTAAAAGGATGCAAAAGATATTAATAATACCTGAGGTTATCACAACCACTGCCAGACCAGTGAAACCTAAATAATTTTTTTTATAGGGAAAGCACCTATGTGCTTTGATAAAATTATTAGTGCTTTTAAGGATGGGTTTTTGGATCTAGCTTATTAATCAGACTTGGTTGGAAAAGTATCAAGTTTAGGTTGTGTATTGTTGGGGTCTGTAGTGTAGAAGTAGCTACTTTTTCACAACTAGTAAACAATAGTTACAAACACCTGTGCAGGTTGTTCATGTATATAATAAATAGAATATAATGCTTCCAGTATTTCCTTTATAGAAGAGCAGATCTACGGTAGTTGTGTAAGGTAGGAAAGCGATAGCTTGCATTTTGGACAGGAGATAATCCCATTCAGGAAATTAAGAATGAGAACATTTGTTACAAGCCCCAACATCCTCACTACAGGTTTTGATGCTCTCACCACCACTTTGTTTGAGAGGTCATAAACTTGTCAAGGGCAGACGGTTCTAAAGCCTGGTAAATTCTCACAACTTCTCAAGATGTTGTGCTTTCCCATTAACACCTGTATCCAATAATATTTTTCATCAGATAATAAGGCATAGGTAGAATCATAGAATTTATTTGATCCATTCAATTTCTCCTTTAGTTTTACTTTAGAACATGTAAAAATATGATATGTTTGTAACACATTTGTGTTAAGCTTTAGAAAAGAAACTCTGGAGAAATCTTGTTTATTGTGTTGATCATTTTCAATGTCATTATTGATTCAGTAAAACTAGTATCGGTGGATAGATAGCCTCAGGACTACATGAATCTGAAGAACATACATGCTACATGTACTCTAAGGCTTAACTGATTCATGATAACTGTGAAAAAATAAACTGTTTTGGGAGTACTGAATAATATAATTGAAGAATCGCATATGGCCAGGTTGTGTGTTTTATATTTTTAGAAGTGAAGTTTACAAAGCAATTTCATTCAAGAAATGAGGATAATTATTGAATATTGCAACTGAGCCAAAACAGAAAGGTTTATTGGTTTCCTGTACCTTAAGTTTTATGTAAATGCAAACATTATTATTTGTGTTTGTTAAATATTGTTTTTTCTAATTTATTTTAAATACATACCATTGAAACATTTTGTAGTTACTGTTACATGAGTGCATGAAATACTGGTAATTCTGCCATTGGGTATACAACATCATGAACACTCATAATATCAGATAATTTTATCAGCCCTATTCAGTTCACCTCTGTGAACTACAGAACATATATTTCTAAGTTATGGGGATCAAAAGGGATGGGTAGGTGTTCTGTACTCCAAATCTGGCACTCATGTAGTCTATATAGTATGTTTTATTTAGTATGTTATTGCCCAAAAGGTAGTTGTACTCTAATCAATTCTCTTCATGTATATTGTAGAAATGCATCCGGTTTAACCCTAATGCCACTGTGTGGGTGGCAAAGCAGAGGATCTTGTGCACTCTCAACCAGAGTCTTAAGGATGTCCTCAATTATGGCCTTTACCAACCCTACAGTAATGGAAGAGAGGGAAAGTTTCTTGACGAGGAACGGCTGCTACGGGAATATCCTCAGCCAATGAGCAGAGGCGTGCCTTCCTTGGAGGTATGTGCGATACACTTATAAACCACCAATATTAATTGCAGAATTGTTAATGTGAGCAAGTAGTAGTTAGATCTGTGGAGTACAGTTATTCTTTATTTAACGACTTACCTGTTATGTGACTGCTTGCATTTACGACTAGTACACTGTACAAGAACTGTACAGTGTACAGCAGTGAAGTGTCCCCTCTTTCTTTTTCTTGGCTTCATCTTCCTTACTGTGTAGCGATCCTTCTCAATCCTGGTCTGCAGACTGTCATTGATCTTGTCACTGATATACATTGCTCGCCTGCATCTCAGAAGACTGGCTTTTTCTATGCTCATCACTTAACAACCAATTTGCCTGATGACACAGTTGTTGGAACCAAACCTGGTTGTTAAATGAGGAGTCTTTGTATTACATGATTCAGTTACCATAAAGTTTTGCAGGGTATATCTTCACAATAAAATATTACATATATACAGTGATCAATCAAAAAATAACACACTGCACAAAATAAATAAAAATATCAATTTAAATATTATTATTATTATTATACAGTATTTATATAGCGCCATCATATTACGCAGCGCTGTACAGAGTCCATAGTTGTGTCACTAACTGTCCCTCAAAGGAGCTCACAATCTAATGTCCCTACTATAGTCATATGTCATTAATGTAGTCTAGGTCAATTTAGGGGGAAGCCAATGAACCTAACTGCATGTTTTTGGGATGTGGGAGGAAACCGGAGCACCCGGAGGAAACCCACGCAGACACGGGGAGAACCTGCAAACTCCATGCAGATAGTGTCCTGGCTGGGATTCGAACCTAGGACCTAGCGCTGCAAAGGCCAGAGTGCTAACCCCTGAGCCACTGTGCTGCCCATATAAATATTTGCTTTAAACATCCAAGAGTACACTTACATATAAGTCTACATTAGTATTGTGCATACTGTAAGCTATTATTAAAAATGGTTAAAGTGTTCATTTTTGATTTATGTAGTTAATGTCTTTACGGTTACATTTTTCTTTTTCAGTTTCGTTATAAAAAGAGACTGTACAAGCAATCCAGTATTGATGAGAAACAGATTGCCAAGCTACACACAAAAGTATGTTGAATATACTTTTTTATTATTATTAAATGTTACTTTGCTTTGAACATTTTGGCACATACTGTATATTGCTTTCTACTCTCATTCTGTGCACAGTGTTTACTGAAATCAAGATTATTGATATTTATATTATGGACTGTTCAGAAAATGTATGTAAGCTTTAAAGCCCCCTGCTTTTACAATGTTTTTTTTTTTTTGATTGGAGGGGTGGGTTAGTTTTCAAGATTGCAAGTGATAGTGATACACTGGGCTTGTTTTATCAAAGCTCTTTAGGCTTGGAGAGGATACACTTTCATCAGTGAAGCTGGGCGATCCAGCAAACCTGGAATGGATTTTTTCAACGTAATTTGCTATATGCTTCACTGATGAAAGTGTATCCTCTGCAGCATTGGAGAGCTTTAATAAACCAGGCTCAATGAAACAAAGAGAGCTTGGAAACCACCTATTCCTACTAAGGTTTCCTCTTATCCTTATTTACCCTGATTTAGGGTGATGAGTGGGGGTCTGTGACCATATGTCATGCCTTTGCATAGAAATGCAATTTGTCCAAAACTGATGTACAGAATGTTGGCTGAATACTGCAATATGTGCTAACAAAGTTGTGCTATTTCTAATAAAGTTTGACATTACATATACACTCAGTGAAGTAAAATGTTTCCAATGCCAAACATCTAATATCTTACATAGTTTATGAATGGCAAATTTTCTGTCTGCAGATTCTCACACATATTTTTCAAGTTATTCTTCTTAGCAGATTCCCTTTAGGACCTTTTCATACGTGTATATGTGGTATGGAAATTTAGAAATGTACATTCAAACACAACACAGATGCTCTTAGGCATTTATAATACCAAAACATTAAATATTATATATTGCAGTTTACCAAGTCCTTAGACATGGTGGCTGTATTTATTTTTCCTACTATTTACTATTTTTAATACTATATTTTCACTTAATGTTTGTCTGTAACAGGTCAGGAATACAGACTCTTCTATTGCTCCCCTTATCTATACCATAGTGGGATTGGCTTCTTTAGTCCTCAGAGCTAGAAACAAAAATACTCTAAATGGAAACAGTTAGCAAAGGCAGAAAAAAACAGGAAGTTAGATGATTTATGGCAAGATCCATAGGTATTTTTGCACATAGAAAACTGATGTAAAAAAACATTTTCAATGGAACAAATAAAAACAGGTTAAAGTTTACATATCCTTATTAAAAGGCACAAAAACATTGTATATTTACCTTCCAGTTACAAAAATGCCGCAGGTGTTATTTAAATAAACACTCTTTGGTGAGAAGATGTCCTTATGCGTGTTGGGAAGTTTTTTTATTTTTAAATAAACAATGGATAATTTTACTGCGTAGAAAATAGATTTTTTTCTATGCAGCAAAACTGCATTTTTCAAGGGGAAACCATATATAGATTTTAAAAGACCAAATACTACCAACATACTTTCATAGTTTTTATTATATTAAACAGCAGACACAATATCTGCCTTCCTCTCTCTTTTAATAGCTGTAGGGGTGTTCTGTGTTTGTTGGTAAGGTATAATTCCTGTAACGCGTAGTCATCCAGCAATGCTGTAATACAAGCTCATCTAAACATACAAGTGTTGTTGCAGAGAACAGTTTTTACTTTTTGTTCTGATTTACCTTTGATATCATTTGATATAAAAATGACACGATGTGTTTATAGATGTTATTTACTTAGATTCCCCTTTCCGGAGTGTTCTCATTGAGTCATACAGAAACATAAATGTGTGGTTAAAATTATACATTTATTTGGGGAGTTACTGGCATTTTGGATGGTAGCCCAATTCTGTGTTAGTCTGTTAACTAAAGAAAACATTTTGATTATCTGGTAATTATTTTGGCGTGACAACATTACATAAGCCTTGAGTAATTAAATTAAAAACTGTGGTATTTTCCTAAAGGCACTTGTTGTAATTTAGGCACCTGTGCTTGCTGCACATTTATTGCTTGCTGATGGTCAAGGGAAATACGCTATTAGGTGCATCTGCTGCAAATATTTGGCAGATCTGCAGTAAATATAATCATAGGCGAAAGCGCAACATTGATATAAAAAAAAAAAAAAACTACCGAACAGTTCAGGCTGAAAAATATTTGGTTAGATATTCTCAGGTTCATAACATTTGTTGCTTTTCAAAAATTATACATATTAAAAAACAGTCAAAAACTAGCGCATAGCATGAATCTTACAAATGTTAGGTGAATCTGGTGTTCAGTCCTTTCTACATAGTTCTGTGAGGCTTTTTACATTTTGTTTTAACATGTCTTCATCAAGTCACCTGGCGGAAAAAAATGTTACCTTTTGTACAACATTCTTATTGTTTTTGGTGTGTGTGCTGGATGTTTCAAAAACAAAGACCTATGGTCGGAAAAATGCAAACTAATAAAAGTGTTTTTTGGGCTCTGTACCATCTGATGATCTCTTAGATCTAACTTGCATGACCCTTGTACTACAATGAGGGCTGGCACCATTTTATTAGGGCTGTGTTGTCATTGTCATGGAGTAGGAGCACACCATATTCCTAGCAATTGCTGTAATTGTTTTGTAGTTTCTGTGTGAATAAAGAGATAAAGCATAGAGAAATCTGCATGTACTGCAGAGATGATTGCTTTATAATAATTTTATTGTTCTATTTTTGGCTTGACATCTCCTTTACCCACCACCTTATTAGCAATGGACAATACACATTACACCTTTGCTTCCCCAAATACTGATACCATTGTATAGATACTGAAGAAGTGACAAGCAAAAGTATCTCTATAGCAACCAGTACCAAGGGTTGATTTTTATTAAAATTTAAAAAAAATAGAGAAAAGAAACCCAGAACAAACAGGTTTGTTGCCAGTAGTGAACAGTCAGAATATTTGTTTCTTTTTCCTAAATAACTAGAACCTGCTAGCAGAATAATACAAACTAATTGTGGCAGTGGTTTGTGGCCATTAAACCTTCAGCGGTGCGGTTCTTTAGTAAAAAATAAGGTTCAGTTCACAAGTGGTCAGTAGTGGAATTGTTACCTTTTCACCTGTAACGGTGGCCACCAGCTGGATTCAGTTGGCATCCAGCCCACACCTCCCCATACAAGAGAAAATCTACTCACAGTAGAATATCTGTGGCTCCTTTTATTTTCTGAATTTGGGCTGCAGGTTGCTTTCAGTGCAACACTTCCTGAAAGGTGTATGTTCTAACCTGATGTGTTTGCACTTTAATTTTTCCTGGCTCTGTCATTGCTGTGGCAGATGACTTGTTTGCTCTACAGTTGGCCTGATTTAATAAAGCTTTTTAAGGTTTGAGAGGATACACTTTCATCGGTGAAGCTGGGTGATCCAGCAACCCGGAAATTAATCGGGTCCAGGTTTCAAAACATTTGCTAGCAAATGACTTTGAAGGAATCCATTCCAGGTTTGCTGGATCACCCAGCTACACTGGTGAAAGTGTATCCTCTCCAACCTTGGAGAGCTTTAATAAATCAGGCCAAATGACTTACTTGACAAATTCCCCTACCAATACTACCATATTCTCCATTCAGGCCTCCAAAAATGCAGAATTGAGGTTTTCATTTACCCTAAATTTGTGATTACAAACTTAATTCACTGACCTCGAATTTTCCACTATTTTGAAATGTTAATTGAAACTGTCAATATGTGTCCATATATTTACTGTATTACCCCTTGTCTATATATTTTAAATGTGGAGATCAAATGCTTAAAACAAACACACCTAATATCCATAGTAGCCTAAATCATTCTTCACTTTTAAAATAGCAAACATTATATGGCAAATGGATGATTGCTACATGACAATCACAGCTTTTAAAAATGGAAGGGGCAATCACCATAAAAGTGGAGATTGGGCAAAAATGTGTTCTTTTCGGCTTATTGACATTATTGGCAAACAGAAAAATGGTGTTATTTGGGTATAAATAAGGCCTTTCTCTGGCAAATAACCTGTCCACCTCTCAATTACTTACTCCCTAAGATAGAAAAACTCTCTAAACTATATTAATAAAAAAAATATGCTTGGCTTTATTTCTAACCACTGGTATACATTGCATGAAATTGTATCTAACATACACCCAAACACCTAAACTAAATATGTTGTTACCCATGTTTCTGTAATTAGTTCATTTAAATCGTACAATTAAGGTGTATCCACAGCGTCATTTTTTCCTAGTAACACTAACAACAAATGAAAAAAAAAATTGGACCAAAATATTTTTGTGTGCAAATTAAGCTTAATTCAACCACTTGTATTTTCAGGCTAATTTAAGGAAATTCATGGACTACATTCAGCACTGTTCTGTAGAAAAAATCTGCAAAATGTTAGATCGGGGGCTGGACCCAAATTACCATGACCCGGAAAGTGGTGGTAAGAAAACATGGCGAGCATTGCTGTATTTTCTGTCTTGGCATTGGATATTATTACTGTTTTTAACCAAACAATAATTAGATTATTCGATGGGAAATATTTTGACATTTGGAATTTGTTATATTTCATTGGTTTTTCCAGACATTTGTACACAGTGTACTGAATATATCAATTTTGGAGCTTGAACTCAAAACATGCATTTGTGTCTAATTAGCTAACCTATAGTGCTCTGGCAGTCTTTCGTTACTTATTATTTGTGTCACACATGGTATGTGTGTGTATATTGATCTGTCTGAAAAAACCCAATATCAAGTAGAGGCACAAAAACTGTATAAAACCTTGTTTTAAATGTGGAAAAAAAACAAACATGTTGTTCAAAACTGTCCTGGATATAGTCACATTTCTATATAGTATTCTGTTTTATAGTTAAAGGGAATGTTTTAACAGGTGTGTTAATCTTTTAATTCTTCTTCCTCTCGCAGAAACACCGCTTTCTTTGGCGGCACAGATGGACAACTCCGTAGAAGTAATAAAAGCTCTTCGTAATAGTGGTGCTCACCTAGACTTTAGAAGCAAAGATGGTATGACGGCTCTGCACAAAGCGGCTCGAGCAAAGACTCAAACTAATCTTGTGGTATGTGTTGTGTTATTTATTAGTGGTGATGGTCATTAAACTTCACCTTATCTAGTATGTGTTACTGAACCCCATTCTTCTTCTACACTGTCTGTATTCGGCACCACAGAGGGACACTGGGACACTTCCAGCTTCTATTGTATTTAATTATAGCGATCTTCATTTTCTCTTTTGCGCCTGGATACAGGAGTGAACTTCTTTTATATATTGACTATAGGAGAAGCAATACTTACTATAACGATTTAGGTAAAGTACTGTTTAGTACTAGGATTTCAAATGTGTTATCTAAAAGCAAAATCTAAAATGTACGGTAATATTGCAGTTTACCAGTCCTAGCTGTGTTTAAGTTTTTTTTCTTTATTTTTAACAGTTTTTTATGTCAGGATCACCCTTCACCTAGGACAGGGATGCTTAGGTGTATGGGAGCTAAAAAAAAGGGGAGTATTGTCACCCTAGTTTGCTTTCCAGATAAGAAATCCAAATACCTTCTCATTTTCAATATATGGGATGATGAACGTTTATATTGTATTTAGTTTGTATTATGTATAATGTATAGCTGAGAAGGCTGATATCAGTGCTTCAGCGTTTAGTTTGGTGCACAAGGAGCTATAAGGCCAATTATATTTCATGCAGCTTCAAGCTGTATTTTTCTGTAGGTAAATGAAGATTAATGTTGCCACCACTACTGAGGACTAGTGTAAAGTTAACATGTTTCAAATGACGTTCTAAATGGTGTGGTTGAGAACATGATTTTGATTCAGAGGCAAAGCTGTCAACACAGGGGTGTGAAACACATTATTATTTTTGTAAAGGGGTTCATGCTTTGGAGCATTAGTGGAACATATGCGTTTCAATTCAATTGATGTTAAAAAAAATACCCACAAATTAAAATGCACCATTTAAAATCCCATGCTTGAAATTTGAATTTACTCCAAAAAGAATGCAGCCCGCATTGTTTGGACAGGGTTAAAAACACTATCAAACCCATACTCAAGCTGTATGGACATTTTTAATTGTTTTGAAATTTATTTCAATTCATTGCCATACAAGAAGAGAGAGTGCCATACATGGCTCTTGTACATGCATACAGCTCATCACAGCCTTTATCTTTTCTAATTACTGAAGTCAGAACAACGCTCTTTTCTTTTTTAACACTGAGCAGCCTAAAACTTGATACATACCTGCATCCCTCTATGCTGAGCTAGTCTCTCAAACAGTTTTTCATGAACCTTTGTTATCAGTTTTCCTTTGTCACTTCTGACAACAATAAATACCATACCTCATCTCTTTAGTCTTATGTCTGTGCTTGTGCAGGCACATCATTAGCATGGACGGTACAATCCTGTAGTACCATGACTCACTGAACAGCTTTGTGACTCCATGCAGTGTAAGTTTATCAGAAGTCAGTGTAAAATAAACACCACGTGATACTAAGGTCCTGTTTTACCAAGAGGACAAATAATAGAAATATCTTGCAACATTCTATGATTAATTTCTTACATTTGTTTCTTTTTTATGTTGTCTATAATTTTAACTGAAATAGTTCACATTCTGTTAGGTTGTACATTTTTTATTCTCTCACAGCATTTAAATTCCAACCTTATTAGAATACTGTAATCATAAAAAGGAAGCTGACACCTATTTTCCCCGAAACCCTTTAACAGCCTTCACACTTTTGGGAAGACACTTCACAAGATATGCATTTTTACCCATTCATGAAAAAGGGCATTTTTTACATCATTTACCTGACTTGCAATAAGCATTTTTGTTCAAGTAGGTTTGAGGTGAGGGTTCTGTTCAGCCCACTGTAGTTTCCCCACACTAGAATCCTCAAATCATGTTTATATGGAACTAAAAAGTGCCCCTTACACCTCTACAGAAAAAGTTTTTCCCTAAACTGTTGCAACTAGTATGAAAAAAAGCTTACATCCAGCATTTGGGACTTGTTTACACTATAATCTCTTCCTTATGGATCCTCAGATAAAAGTGCTTGCATGTTTTAGACTGATAATTCCTAAAATGGTAATAAATAGTAAAGTAATTCCATAAAACACAATGACTCCTTTTAAAAACATATTTGGATCCAACCTATGACATGTAAAAATTAACTGATCTTTGTACAGTTTTGGTTAGAGATTTATCGGTATTAATAACCAGGTCTACCTCAGCAGTGAAACATTAGGAGCATGAAAGATGTCATGTGACTACTTTGCAGATTAAAAAAAACTAAAACTAAAATAAAAAAAACACACTTTTCATTACTTTATATATAATTCTGTAACTAACCGACAAGTTTTATTTAGTTTGCCATGTATATATCACATAACTCCATCTGTCTTGATTTTAAATTTTTTTTTAACTAGATAATCTGCTTTGTTACTCCTTTGGCCGTAGTTTGTACCCTGTAATGAGGCTAGTTTCTAATCTGTTGACCCTCAGGTTGCATACTGTGTTGCTGAGTAATCTGCAAGCATTTCTCATCTGCAGGAATCAGGTGCCCCTCCAGGGTTTCTCGTGGCCTGAATTTAATTCGGCATATTTCTGCTCTTTACTGGGTCACCTGTATTGAAATCTTCCATTAACTGCAATGTAGCTGGCAATATTCTGCATCGTTATATTCCCCTCTTTGAATTCACCTTGTGAAAGAAAGGAAAATTGCATATTACTGGGGCTCTGAGCTCTTATCAGACACATTATATGGCAGATCAGCCTGCCCGTGTCACATGATGGTCACTAAATAGAATCAATGTCCTCATGCAATTATATGTTCATTTAGGGGACTGAGGTTCACTGCATCGATGCCTAAATTATTTCACCTTCTAATTCTAATTTTCTGTACACATAGTTTCATATGAATTATCTTTCCTTCTCCCCAGAAAGTCATTTTATTTTGTAAATAAGATATATTCTGTTTATTCATCCATCAAATGGCTTATTTCTGTAATTCAAAATCATTATTGCTCTGGTTGTAACATAATTGCTGTGATTTATCTGTTTTCATTCTTCAATCTAATTGCTTTTCTTTCTACCTATGTTTACTTTGTGCCTCAATTTTCATATTTTCTTGATTACCAGGAGTGATTTTGACACAAAGAAATTACTATATGTAATGCAACTAGCTCAGCTCAGTGCAGCGAAACCACTTCAGCTTAGTTCCATAGTCTTCTTGTTAGTAGTCACTGTAGTGTAATTCCACATTTTAGGTAACAGTCACTGTGGGAATCTTTACGTATTTGGCTCCTATTTTTTTTACGTATCAGTTTGTTTATTATCTTCCAACATTATCTTTGTAGACCCTACTGGAATTGGGTGCATCCCCTGACTACAAGGACAGTCGTGGCCTGACACCTCTTTACCACACCGCCATGGTGGGTGGAGACCCCTACTGTTGTGAGCTGCTGCTTCATGAACATGCCAGTGTTGGCTGCAAAGATGAGAATGGCTGGCAGGAGATTCATCAGGTAACATCCAGGGCTGTGTCTTTTTTAATGGAACCTGGGAAACAGATACCTATAGTGTATACAGTTTATAATTGTATGAAATGTTAGTAGATGTCAATCCATTCTGAATTGAGTTTTTTTTATCGTTGAGTTTATTATTATGAGCAGAACAATCATACTCCAGTCCACCTCACCCTCCATTTTTTTCCTTGACTTTGGAACTCTGTGTTGGATGTTTTTTTTCCAAAAAAACAACTGTAAAAGAGAGGACATTTCAGATTCAGGAACTAGACTAACCTATCCCAAATATGAGGAGATCTCTGTAATTTTGCTGCAGTGGATTATGTAGAATTTAGATTACAGAAATCTGAATAGAGAAGGACAAGTGTGTTGGGAACTACAGGACACTCTTCCTCCTTTTATTGATGACTAATATGGAGTTTTCTTGTTGACCAACAAAGTAAGCTGAGCAGAGTGTTCATAATATTGATTGAAATAACAGTGGAGTTCACAGTACAACACAGGATTTCTATTAGGATAAACACTTATTATATTCTAAATTATCAAAACGATAAGACAGAATGCTTTCATTGTGTTTTCCAGCAGAGCAAAAGGTTGTAAATAAGAGTACTTTATTGGTATGGTTTATGGTATAGTTTGATAGCATAGATAGCCCTGTGTTCACTTGTGGTTATGTGTACTTTTTGGAGATTTTCTTTTTGATGTCATTGTGAGTATAGTTTCCAGGGCACCTGTATTTGAGATCATAATTTGGCCCCAGTGCCAAGCTAAATGAAGGGTATCATCTTGTTTAGTGTTCAGCTTAAAACCATTTACTCCTGCAGGATGTTTTATTATAAATAAGAGGTTACACATTTCGGGTTACTTTTCTTCATTAACGCTTTTCAGGAAGATAAAATATTGCAAATGTGGTATCTGTGACTGCTGGTTTTGTGACAGCCACTGCTGTTACACTCTTGGTTGGCTAACTTACAAATTGCAATGTATAATTCATTTCTTTGGCCTTTACATGCCCCCTTTTTCCTTAATTAGCCAGCACATTACATTAACAGATTGGCTTAACATTATATGATACTCGTTGCAATCGTATACACTTTCCTCTCTAATATCACACAGTCAATGATGTGCAGGAGACTCTACATCATGTGTGTCCATTATCTTATGGAGGGTGGCCAAAACCCATAGAATGGAAAAGATGTTCTCCAGGAAAGGGTTCAGTTAATTCAAATTTTGTGTCTACTACGTGAGGAGGAAGTATCGATTTACAGCCGGTAGTTCTTTAAAGTTCTTTAAAGCTGAAGTATGTATCTGGTTATGTTTTCTCTTCTGTGAATCCCCCTACTCCCTCGTAATTTTTTCTTTTTCTTCATTTTTTACCATATTTTAGATCCAGTGACCCCCCCCCCCCCCCCCCCCCCCTAAACTGGTATCTGAATTTGTGCAGCACAGGCAGAATATGGCTGGTGGGAGGGATTGGAAAAACATCACAGCATGCTACACTCCTCCTAATAGCCTTCAGGACCCAATTCAAGTAGTGGCAGACCACTTTTACCTTCCAGACTGATGTGACATATGTGATTCTTCTGGGGTAGCAGCACACCTAGTACCTTTAACAACAGCTGCTAGGCAAGATTGTCACATGGAACTGGGGAGAGGCTCTTGGTGCTTGTGTATAGGTCTGTACATGCTTTCATCTCAGGAGTTAGTACAAGTGTCCTCAGATGTTATTGGTGATCTGTCTTGTTGAATTTCAAGTCAATGTCTCCTGTAGAGTACTTTTGAAATTCTATTGTATACCAGTGCAACTGTGCAGAGAGCCAAGTAGCCGTTCTGTAGAGCCATTGCTAATAAACTGTTATCTGAAATGATCACCAAAGATCCATTTTTCTGCAGCAGTTATTGCAAGTGTGTACTAAGCTGTGACCAGTTTGACTTTAAAGGGCTTTTCCTCTTTTTTTCTGGTGAGTGAATAGAGCAACTTGGGAGCTGCTTGCTTTTGTGATTGCCAAACTCTTATGTAACACACACAACTCTGATAATAGTGTTCAAAATGGTTTTGTCTGTTCAGATTACAGATGGGTTTGCATATGTTTTTTGCAATTATTAAGCTGTTACTGTTGCTGGTGCCAAGAAAAGAATGTGACAGCTTGGAGTTTCAATAGTACGACCCATTAACATTACGCTGGGTTCCATCCATGACAGTATGATTTCATGCAAAGGATTTTTCCCAGCAATAAACAAATTAAGACAGCTCTAGAAACATAATAAGACATCTCTAGACGCTTTATGACATGAGAGATCCCAGATGCAATAATCATTCACGGATGTTTTGTTTCTTGGCAGAGGAAGTAAATGTAAATATTATACTGTACATCAGGATTACTGTCGGGCTCAGAGAGTTGATTAGGTATTGGTAATCACTGACTCAGGTCACTGTGAGGGATGTTGTGATTATTTTGCTCACTTTATCATTATTAGTCTTGCTGAAATATGTTATCTTGTATAGGGCTGATCATGTAAACAAGACTTGGCTAATGGATTAATTTTCACACTAGGTCCTTCCACCTGCCCCGTGATCCTTGTCCATTAAAGGCAGACACTCGGGTGTAATTAATAACTCACTATACCAATGTTTACATTCTGTTAACTGTCATTTTATGTCAGAGACTGCTTTCTTGCTTGGTAGGTAAAAAAGGACATTGCTATATCCTATACAACCTGACCACATATTGGAATAGATTTTTGTTTGTTGTGAAGGGAACATGGTATTGCATTGTACTATAGCTAACCCACTGATGGTTATGATGATCTAAATTCTCTATTTTTAATAAAATGTCAAAAAGTGGAGGAGCTGGTTGATTTAGAATGTTAGCTATTTATTTAACACTAGCTTTAAGATTAAAGTAGTAAAGTGATTTTTGACTTTCACAACTTTGCATTCAACTAAATAAACAAAGTAAAAAGAGATAAAATGCCACATACCGTATATTTTACAAGGATATTCCAAAATGGCCTCAGCACATTTGGTAATACTCATAGAAAGGACTATGAATGGATTAGAATGATGGATTTAAAAAAAATATCTACACTATCAAGACATTCTGGAACCTAATGTGTAGCCTATTGTGAGAAAATTCTGTCTCAGTTGCAGGTCATGGATCCACCAACAGGGCAAGGACTCAAAAACATGATATTAAAGAAAGTACTGAAACATACCTTTTTTATATGTATTTTTGTTATAATACTTTAATAAATCGATATTTAAACAGTTTTTTTGGTTGTGGTATATGAAAAGCCCCACCTTTTGTGTCATATCTTTCTATATATTGATCCATAAGGGTGCTAACCACACCAAAAGTTTTTGATCTCATTCCCTGGTACCATTTATCCACACCAAAGTACTGAAACATACAGTCATCTGAAGGCAGCCTTTAAACGTAGCACAACTGAATCCGTTTTCCTAAGAAGAGTGGTCCAAATTACATGTTGACAAGCGCAGGAGTCTACAGTATTGCTTTCTTGTAGTGATTGCGTCTAAAATTTGGTCAACTAAATATTAGGTTATTGGTCCCATCATTTTTGCCCATGCCAATCTCATAAATGGTAATATTTGAAATACTTTGAAAATCCATGCACACACCAAATATTCCATCCATACAGAACAACTATTCTCACTCCATAATAAAATGACCTACATTGATCAAAAAATATATTTACTCTCCCCAAATTTTTCCAACACCTTACTGTAGGAATTACCTTTATAACCCTTCATGCTGTTTGTAGGAAATATTCAATCACCTTTACCCTGGGATATTTGTTGGCCCTTCTAATACATCCTGATTTCCCTAAACATTAATGTAACTCTTTCCTAAAACAATGGTGGCAGACTCTAAACAAACTTTTTTTTTTTAACTTTTTTCCTTCCAGTAATAACTTAAATTTTGTATTCATTAAAAGAATACTATATACCTTAAAAAGACAACATTAATTAAATGCTTTAATATGCTCACAGAGTTTACTGACTGGTTCCAAAATTTGATATGGGTTTGCCAAGTGTTGCAAAAAGGACTTCTCAGGTTCCTGTTCCTGGGCAGGGAAGTAAATGCTTCTGTCACATTTAGCATCTTCATGAAACATTTATTCTAGTTGCTGGCTAGCCTTACCTCACTGATTTTTTGATGCAGACAGTTCCTACACCAGCATTCTCCATGTAACTGATAGATTAGGAGTCCGTAACAAGCTTGGTCTGCAGTTTTTCATTTGTACTGTGCATTAAGGCTCTGGCAGCCTCTACTGGTACACATGTCTTACAACAACCCCCTAAAAGATTATTTATTTGGCTTTTGAATTGGTTTCCGCCTTGATTCATTGGGAAAAAGTCATAAGACATATTTATATATCTGGGAATCTTTGTTTATTGTAAGATCATTGTGCTGATATTCTATGATGATCTGGCTTCTGGTGTATAAATGTGGCAGTCAGAATGATGTGTTCTCATTTAACTAGGTATGCAGCACCTAATAATATTAGATTTGCAGTTATACCACTGACATCTTGACACTAGTAACTGGATTATTAGGATTTGATACTGATGCTTTTGGCACCTTTCAAGGAACATATGCCCATGTAAGAATTAAAGCAGAGCTCTAACCAAAAGCTTTTTTCTAGTGTTGAGTAGAGTGGAATAAAGAAGGAACATTTGTCACACTGTCTGTAATTACAGAGGTCAAAGAGTTTGGCCACTATGTAATATAGACATGCTGTCAGCACCTTATGCCAAATACTATGGCACTAGAAGTTTCCAATATCAAAAAGAAATGTAGATTAGCACTTTTAGTTTCCACTGCATGACTGGTATATTTGGGGCAGTGCTACCAAAGCATGATAATTAGGAGTAGACAGAGGGTTTTTTTTTTGTCAAAGCAGAGGTTCAGTTGAGGTTCAGGATTATTCAGTTAAATGAAAATTTAAAAGAAACATGTAAACTGTCTTTGTTTTCTCACATTCTACAAAGTTTTAGCTCTCTGGCTGTAAAGCTGACCCTCTTGCTATAAAAATGTTCAATCACTAACCCGAAACAAAAAAGCAAAGGACTAATACGCAGGACTTCTGACTTTCCTTACCTCAATACGTGTTCCTGGTTAGTGACATACTAAAGCTAGTGGGTGTATGTGGAATCAACACAACTGGCATTTTAAGGAGGTAATTAATGGAAACCAATGGAAAATTTTGCTTGAAAGTATACCTAAAGTCAACAACTCGAGATATATTGTCAAGTTTTTCATTAGAAATAGAGGAAAGCACTAATCTCTCTATACTGAGTGCAGAAAAGATTTTATTTGATGTCTCAACTCTTCAAGGGGGCCTCAAGACACTTCTTTCCCCAACTCATCACACACCACATCACAAAGCTAACTGCAGAATATGTTGGGATATCATTCATAATCTGTACCTTTACCATGGGCTGCCTCATTACTAGGCAGTGGATGGGAATTTAGGATTGCTTTAAAATAGGAAAGGGTTACGAAGAGTGTTTTATTGCTGCCCCCCCCCATTTCTTGCAGCAATGAGGCTAAATAATAGGAAAATTCACCATTTGAAGTGATAGATGAAGCCTGAGAATGTCCAAGACTTTATTTAACCAAAATATGATAATGGGTAGCTCAAACCTTTAAATACAGAACATTGATTTGACTTTATTGCAGTTTCCTTCTCAAGTTAGAACACTTGCTTTACATTTTTACTAAATGAATGATGTATTCCCTCATAGGCATGCCGAAATGGTTACTATCAGCATTTAGAGCACCTTCTGTTTTATGGTGCCAACATGGGGGCCCAGAATGCATCTGGGAACACTGCGTTACACATCTGTGCCCTCTACAACCAGGTAAGTTTTCTTTTTTAAAGCATTTTTCTATTAGTTAAATATGAAATTTTGCATATGAATAATGTGTAATCCTTTGCCTTTTAAATGAAAATTATATAGAAATAATAGTCATCATGCGCACATGATGACTACAAGTTCACTTCCTACTACAAGTGTTTGTGGTTTTTCAAATGGGGTTTGGAGGGTGAGTGTGCAATAAAATGTCTAGAAGCAACCCTAAATAGAGACAACATAAGTTAGTATTTTTATTATTATATTTTTATTAAACAGGATTTATATAGCGCCAAAATATTACGCAGCTCTATATATTAAATAGGGTTTTTAAATGACAGACAGATACAGGCAGTGACACAGGAGGAGGAAAGGACCCTGCCCAAATATTTTTTATTTGTAAATTGAAATTGTAAATACATCTGTTACATATGAATTATGGGGTGATATGGGGTTATTATGTGATTCTGTACAAGTAGTGGAATACAGAGACATACGTCCCAGACCTACTAATACTGCAATTGCCCTTTGTAAAGCTAACATTTCTTGTATACAACTGTTTTAGATCAAATGTAACAGCTTGAGAGCAGGCACCACAAAGTAAATGTACCTTAACCAACAAAAAAGGTGTTTTTGTTGTTAAGTATTCTGCATGGTCAGGTAAGAAATAAAGGCTCATACCACCTAAACATAATAAATAATAGGAATGCCTCTTGTGTGTCATACAAGTAATCAATGTCCAATTTGATTCGACAGAAAGGGGTACCAGAACTTACTTGATTTGTATCTAAAGGTAGAGGGTCATCCTTTACATGGGGATGCCCATTTACCTGCCAGCACTTCTGAATTATTTTTTCAAAGGATGTTTCCTAAAAAAAACTCTAGCTACAATATGAACCTTCTTTTTTGAAGATAGTCCCCTTTCTCTAAACGTTTTAGTTTCTGCATTAGAAACTAAATAGAAAAATTCATTGGGGAGGGAACTTACATTCTCTGTCGGTGACACACTATCGCTGCTAAAATGCTACTCATTCACATGTGCACACACAAACACAAGATCTCCGATGACAATAAAATACCCTTGGCATAACAAGCACTGCAGAACTTCACATACAGGATGCACCAGCTGAAACGCTTGCACAAACTCACATTACACCATACACTGTGATTTATACATGAGAAAATTTTTAGCAAATTTAAAAGTTCGACTTATTCTTGAGGTCCACTATATTTAGAGTTTTTCCAGTACATTAACCTGTACTAAAACTATGTCCTTGCAATGTTTCTTTTCCAGCATCCAAATCCTCTTTGGATGCTGTAGATCATTTCCAAGACACCCCATGTAAATAAGAGGTCCCAGGGAATAGGTGCGGCTATTGCCAAAAAGATTTTTGCCCAAAGAGAAGTAAACATTGCATGGTCCTGGTACAGATGTATGTAAAAAGATGGAGTGGGGGTGTTAGTGAAGCTAGGATGAGGCTTGGACTGTTGTTTAAAAAAGTTTATTCTAAAATATATGCCGTTACGTTTAAATTTGTTGTTACTCAAAACCTTTTATGCAACCCAGTTGCTTTTAGTTGCATGGTGCCTAATTTCTAAGCTTTCTATTTGGCCATGTTATTTCTGGTACTTAACCATATTTTGCCCCTATAAGTGTCTGCCTACCTTGGTTTTGCCAGTAGAGTATGATTGTTATTGGTTTTATTTCTAAAAAACTGTGTTAGAAGTATAGGTATTTTATGGTCCTTTTTCTTAAGGTTTTCTTCTGGCTTGTCTCACAGGACAGCTGTGCACGAGTTTTGCTTTTCCGTGGAGCCAACAAGGAAATTAAAAACTACAACAGCCAGTCCCCATTCCAGGTAAGAAAGCATCATGTTTTTCTTGTAAAACAAAGTAATTTGTTTACCTTTGATATAGCTAAAAGCTTTTTAATGGCAATGTAGTATATCAGCAACTTGCTGCCATTACTTTTTGAAATATATAGCTTATTCGCTAAAGGCATGTGAATGCTTATTCAGCAAAACTGTAAAATAAGTCATGATGTCAGTAATGTCAAGTCTTTTTTTACCTGCCATAAATGAAGTGGAAGAGGTTTTAGCTGTTCCAAGCTTTACTTTATTTCCCTTTGCTGAACGTTCTGGAAATGATGATATATGGCACAATTTTTTCACCATTTTTTTTAGCATACAAATAGTTTTAGCCTTTTATTTCTGTATTCCCTAAGCTCTACTACCTAAAGTTTGAAACAGCTGTGTGCAAGTTGGAGTAAATAAATGGCTTTGCAAATGCTTGCTACTTTTATTGTGAAGCACAATTTTTTTTCGTGTTTCAGTGTGTGCTTAAATTGACAGCATGCAGATATCTTCTGGTTTAAGAAGGTAGTACTGTACTTTAAAACCATAAAACCGAGTGCTGTTTCTATGGTAGCAGTGTATAGCAGTAATGGCAAGTATATACTGATACTAATAGCACAGTATGAAAGTGTTAAATGAAGTTGCTTACTTAGTGTTGATGTTCACCCTACTGTGTTATTTTTATTGATACAATCAATACAGTATTTATGCTGTTTCTTGTATTTTTGCTTAAGTTTATATTGTGCGCTTAAAAGCATAACGATTGTTAAAATATACCCCAGTGAAATTTTGAGCACTTCTCTGTAGCATTATATGCTCGTATTAAACATACAGCATTTTTTACAAAATAGAAAAAATCTTACTCAGGACTTTGGCATCCAGCAACACTAGAATGAACAGGCTCTGTAAACGTAGAACTGTTCAGTTCTATGGGAAAGTCTTCATAGGAAATGATAGCAGTCAGTCATTTAGCGATCCTTCACTAAATTACATCTTGGGAACACTGTACACAGACATTTGATTTTTACCAATCATGATCCTTCATCTTGGGTGACAATTATCCAGGATGAGTACATAGCTGAAGAGTTTAGTGTACAGTACATATATGTTTTGTATCAAGCGATGAACTAATGTTGGTGGGGCAGCAAACTGTAGCCCATGTCCACCAAATAGTCTGGATAAGGTAAGAAGAACTTATTCTAAAAACAAACTGGCTCCATTCTCCAATACCCACTACCCTAAGCAGGTGTGCTGTTATTGAGATTAGTCCTGTTAAAATGTGGGTATTCTGGGGCAAGTCAAAATGATGGCTGTAGGAACTTCTGAGCTGTTGGTCAAACCAAGGCTGTAGATGTTTTATGAAATTACTCCATGTTATTTGGAACTCAAGCAACCGGCACTCTCAGGCAATCAGCAGGCTAAAAAAAAAAAATCAGTTTTTAAAGTTGAAACACCATGCCTTCAGTAAGCCAATGCTTCTTGTATCAGTCCTGCAGTTTACATGTGTTTTCAGTGTCCCTAAATGCTCATATTTTGGACCTCTTCTGTTTTTCCTACTAGTCAAAATTGGGTGTGGACTTTTTACTACTGCCATTATACTGCCTTGAGCTTTTTGTGGGACATTCTGGTTATACGATACAGGTATATTTATCTGATTATAAATGGACTTGTAACTGGTCATACTCTGGATATAGTGTACTGCATTGCTATTGTGCCTCTATTGATATAGGGTTAAATAATGGAGGATGTTATCGAACTGTTCTTTAGGCCTGTTTTTATTAGTAACTCTAAAGTAACCAGAAACTATATTTGACCGGAATATACCAATTTTCGGGTTCTGAATAAAGAGGAGTTTAGCGCAACATTCAAAAATAGGTGGATTGAAAAGGCTCCTAGTTTTAATTTTATTTGCTTCCTTTGGGCCTGTATACCGTCTGTAGCTCTGTGTTATACTGTATATGTTTGATAAGTAGATAACACGCATTGCTTTTGAGATCTTCATGTCAATAATTCACAACTGACCTGTGTCCTCTGCACACTTTCCCAAAGTGCACTTCTAGTTCTTATCTTAAGACTACAGAACGATTAGCCTTTATGTTGAATATCTGAAAGTGGGAGTGAAGACTGGATAGGGCTGACAGAAATGCTTTGTGTTGTCAGCCCACAATAGGACTTTTGAGCTCAAAGCATTTTTGGCAAATACTTGCTAGTGATAGAACATGAGTGGATGTATTGCAGAAATGTACTGCACAAGTTTTAACATCTGTGCTGTTTGGGGGAACTGTTAATCAAATGTGGCTTAAACTTATTGCTAGAGATCTGGCATGGCTAAATAAGCACAGGGTGAATGCTCAGAGCTCCCTAACATTACCATTTTAAATAGTGATTTTTATTGTAAAACAAAATTACAGCTCACCTTTTTCTCAGGATAAGTTTGTTGTAGAAAACTGGGCCTTTTGATGGCATCTTCCTACATAGATGCTTAGATTTCCTACAGGAGAACAGCAGTTAGTAAAAGTGAGATTCCCAGCTCCGGTTAATGTAAATTGTAGAATTGCCTTAGTATTCAGCTAATGTCAAATCAGTCAGACAGTTGGTGGTTAACATTCTGCTGTATACATTGAATAGTCTCAAGTATCATCTGCAGATTGAAATCTGCCTCTAATGATAAATCCCTTCTGTGCTCCCAATACTGGATCAAGAGCACCTCTCCAAGGCTGGAGTGTATTCTGGTATAAGTGTATAATAAAACCAGCTATTAGTAGTTGGGAGCATGCTGTGGAATAATAAAAATCTGGCTCTGACGTGAGCCCATCTATAACACCTGCATTGCATAGGATAAGTGTATACTTCCCGTTTCACTGGACATCAATGAATCAAGCTGGTCTTGGGAAGTGATTCTTCCTATTATTTATTGTGTATGCCCGGGAAAGCAGTGTATTCATTCAATAAATATGTGGCTTGGGGAGTAACATGACTTTCAACTAATGCATTTTCCTGTTCTCCTATTTTGTACGGTGAAAGGGAAATAAATGATTTTGAAGATTTATTGTTGTTAATAGTCCTAATTTAAAGGTATAGTAAGCAGTACTGTGTAACAAGTAATAAAGAAGTGCAGTTCACAAAATCCACACAAACATGTAGAATCAAAGTCCAGAAAAATAAAAGAACAAGTTTACAATCTAATGATGACCGTACACATATCTGTATGGTCGTTTAATTTGTCCGAACCACAGGAAAGGTTTCTGTCAAGCACGGGATATATATAGCAGTTCACAGATTTGATTAAGTAACATTTTTCTACAAAGCTTCTAATGTCTTGAGTGTTGTTGCATATTGTGGTATTCCCTATGGTAATCTGCATGGATAAAGTTGTCAACAGTGTCATATCACAAAATAGAGACTTTAGGGTAAAAGCCTTAAGGAAAAAATGATTGTTATTGCTGAATACTAAGTAGTGATAAAGTCAAGATAGTCACGAATTTAAAGAAACATGCAGCTAATTTTGCTTTGTTTTATCCACAACACCTTTACAATGTAGGGATTTAATCGTAGTCTTCAAGGTCTCACATACCAGACAGGTTCTCCTTTATCTTTGATATCACTGACAACAGTGACCACACCTGACATATAGGAACTATTTTAAGATCATTGTCTTCTCACTGTCAAAGCACAGATGGAATAATGATTCATATTTGGAGGAGCTACACATTAAGATCTAAGAAATGGTTGCTAAGAGACTTTTTTTTTAATAAGTAAGCAGGCCATTATTGGCAAATCACTCAATAGCAGCAGGAGCAAGCTCTAGCATATATTTCGGAGGAGGATACCGGAGGCAGGGAATAGTCAGGGATGAGAAGAGCACTATCAGCCAGGACTGCGAGAAGAGCTGAAGGTAATTACGCTGCTGCTTGAATTCTGTATGTGTCAGTGTGTTATTCCGTCAATTCATGCGGCAGCGGGACCCCTCTGCCTATTTTCACAGCTGTCTTTAACAAAATCTTGCCAGGGTTCTTCTCTGTTGTAGCAGTTTGGCGCTAATTTATTAGTTGTGACTGCAGGATTGTGATTTTTAAATTATTTTGAAGTGCATCATTCATAATGCACTTAGCAAATTAAAGGTAATTAAGTGAAAGCTAAGAAACAGAATTTATGCTATTGAGTTCTGCAGTCTTAGTTCTCATTCCTGCATGCTAAGGCTTTGCTTTGTGTGTGCTTAGAGTTACGCAATGTGTGGGCTGCAGTTGAAACTGATTTTTTTTTCTTTTTTCAGCATAGATCTGCAAGTCTGGTGCAGGTCTAATAAAAAGAACCTGCTGATTTTACTTTTACAAATCATTTAGTTTTTTTAAGGAAGCTGTTGAAGGTGGGGCATTTTTTGCTGTAGCCAGTGTATTAAATGTCAGGAAAAAATTACGAGATGATCAATTCTTGTAGTGTTTTGGTAGCTTGTTGTTCAGAGGTCATCCATAAAATATTTATTTTACTCTTGTGTTAAAGCTGGTAGATTAAGCGTTCAATTGGCTGCTTTTATTTCTCATTGACCCCAGCAAAGATCTCTGTTCTGTAGTTTCCTCCATTGCTTGCTCTGGAATCTCACCCCACCTACTGCATTCTCTATAATGTAAAATCATATGAGGACCCAACATGGAGAGTGAGATACTGATAATAACTGCTTCAGGTGGGTGGGACTAAGTTTTCAGGTGTACAACTGACATACCTAAGGTATGCAAGGTGCTAAGTCCAATGAAATTTAGATTACTAAAATAAAGATCCCTCACCTTGTGTTCAAGATTTTAGAACTGAACCTGTATGTGCTTGTTGCAGGGAAGCAGCATTTTAAAACCACAGCAATACGTTAGGTAGAGAAGAAGTTGCAGCTTTGTTGGAAAGGACAGGGCATTTTGAAATCCTTTTGAATACCAACTCCACATTTTTTGTCTGTAAACTCAGAATCTGAGAACCTCTTTTGCTTGTTTGGTTGTGATACAAGTACATTAGATGATTGAACCTCTGGTATGGGTTCTATAGTTCCTTCTGTTCACCCCCTTACATCACTACTACTGTGTCCTGTATTGACCCAGGGCTTTGCAAGTGAAAATACAGTGTGTAGTATGGTTTTGGACAGTGAAGATTATCTTGAAGACCATAACGATCAAAAAGAGCAAAAAATAGAACTTGACACTTGCTGTAGAGGTAATTATTTAGTCTTGTGGTCTTCCTTGTTTGCCTTTTTTCAATTTTTTTTTAAGTGACAGAGCTGATTTAAATGTGTGTAACCATTTGCTTTAGAATAAGTAAAAGGAACCTGTTGGAACTGCAGATACCAGCTACAGCAGAAATGCTGGACCATAAAAGTGGCCCTGTTTTATGAGGGTAGCCCCCCTCTACATTTCCACACATAGATCCTGATTTATTAAAGCTCTTCAAGGCTTGAGGGGATATACTTTCATCAGTGAAGCTGGGTGATCCAGCAAACCTGAAATGGATCTGGTCCAGGATTCAAAACATTTGCTAGCAAAATGAGAAATAAGAAATCTATTCCAGGTTTGCTGGATTAGCCAACTTCACTGATAAAAGTTTATCTTCTCCATCCTTTGAAAGATGAGCACTGTACTCCAGTCTGGAATGACAAAAGACAGGAAATAGATCATTTGTTCTTTAGCCACCATCATGATGGGTTCCTTTTAAATATGTATTTACATACAACAAGACTTGAGCTTAAGATACATAGCATTGTGTGGGGACACACTGCTGTTTCTTTGCAACTCACTTGATAGACTAAAGTAGAAAACATGTGTTTTTGTATTTTTATTCATGACAATGAAAACCGGAAAAGATTAGCCAAGTCCCAGCATCTGTCCCGAAGCCGGCACTCCGGGCGCTGCCATCTTCTCTTCTTCTTCCTGGTTGCTCATCCTACAACACACAACTCAGGCGCGATATCTGGTGACATAGGATAGAAAAAAAACTTCCTGATCTTACTGCACGTGTGTGAAATCGGCATATTTTTCTCTTTGCCCGAAAAGGCTCCTTCTGTGCAAGCCTGAGATGCTCAGGCATGCACAGAAGGAGCACCCAAGAGCCTCCCGGGATGCGTGACGTAGGTATCCCGGGAGGCTTTTGCACTTCCTATAAATAAAAAAATAAAAAAATAAAACAACAGAATTTTTACTTTACAAAAAAGGGTTGTCTACCCTTTTATGTAAAGTGAAATTTCTGAGTTTAGGTATGCTTTTAGTTTAGGTATTATTAAGGAGTAAAATGGATTAAAGCATGTTGTTTTTTTCATTAGGAAATGTAGCCTTGTAGCCTTGAGAAATAAGCATTGAAAACGACAACATCTTTCTCAGTAAATATATTTCTAATGAGGCTATTGACATGAAATGTACACCACATGTTGGTAACAACCCAAGTATACACACATACCAAGAAATCAAGACAAATCCAAAAACAATTATATAGGTTAAGTTATATGTATTTATTTATATGTATTTATTTTTATTATTTTGTAATGGCCGCTTCACAAGACCTCCAATATGAAGAATCTAGTTGCATGTATTGCTCAGGTGTAATTTTGGCCGATTCTCCACACAAACTGTCTTCAAATCTTGAAGGTCCTGGGGACCTCTTTTATGAACACTGATCTTCAGTTCTTTCCAGAGATTTTTATTTAGATTCAAGGCAGTGTTTGGCGTTATTGTCTTGTTGAAATGTTCGCTCTCATTTCATCAAAAATGTCTCAATACGTTTCTCCGTTCATCCTTTTCATCATTTATATGAAGTCTGCCAGTACCAAATGCTGAAAAATAGCTCCACACCATGAAGTCCCCACCTCCAAACTTCACTGTTGCTATTGTGTTTTTGGGTGAGGTGCAGTGCCATTTCTCTTCCAAACATGGTGTGTGCAATGGCATCCAAAGAGTTCAGTTTTGGTCTTAACTTATTAGCCGATAACAAACCTATTCTCCCAGTATTTCACTGGTTTGTCCAAATGTTGTGCAGCCATGTCATTTGAATGCATTACTTGTACTGTAGCTGCTAATTCTAGGCCTTTCTGAAGTTTTTTGAAAGTGATCATTGGATCTTGGACAACTCCCCTGAATATTCTTTTGATTCTTCTGGTAGAAATCTTGCGAGGACCACCTGATCGTGGCTGGTTTAGGTTAAAAACAAGTTTTTTCCATGTTGGTTTTATGACCCCAACAGTCCAACATTCACAAGCTTAGAACTACGTCAGTAACCAATGCCATCAGTAGGTTTTGCTACAATAAGTCTGCAAACGGCTTTAGAGAGTGCTTTTACCCATCATGAGATGCTTCTTGTGTGATACCTTTCTAATGAGAAGCCTTTTTATAGGTCATCAATTAGGACCAAATCAGCTGATATAATTTGCATTGATAAAGGTAGGATTGCTTTCTAAATACTGACAGATTTCATTAGGTTTCTTGGCTTTCTATGCTTTTTCTCACCTCCTTTTTACTTATTCCTTGCTCTATTCCACTTTATTACACATACCTTTATAGATGTGTTTGTTTTGACTTCATTGTATGTGTGTATTACTTGGGTTGTTACCAACATTTGGTGTACATTTCATGTCAATAGCTCTATTAGAAATATATATCTACTTAGAATAAATGTTGAGGTTTTTAATGTTTCTTTCCCCCACTGTAGTTAAAGGGTGCAGAGTTGGTTGGGAGTGCTTACCAACTCACTAGAGATGGATTGGACAGTTGTAAGAACCTAGATAGTAGGTAGGTAAGGACTCCACATTTGAAAATTGGTGGAGTGGTAGAGGGTTAACTGTAGACAAAACTGAAGATGGGTTTCACAGAGAAACTGCAGTGAGACAGAGACTAAAAAAATAGAGAAATGTACACAGATGAAAAGGGGTCCCAGCTGGTATATACTACTTACATTACCAAACAAAAGATACAAATGTATATTACACCTGTAAGAAATCAAATGCAAAGAATTTACAGAATAGTCACATCAGGAAAATTGCGGACCCCATTTTTAAAGTCTTCATATGCCTAGAATAAATTTCATTGAACCAGCTAGAGAGAGCTGCGAGTTAGTGATCCAAGCAGATGTTTGTTTTATTTTCCAACATTTCAGCATTTAATGCTGTCGGGCCAATCTCTGATGTTGCAGGCAGTGGTTCATTGAGAGAGCTCATTATACCCCGATTGAATGCTTTCTGCCAGTGTTTTTTCTTCTTGAAGCCTTGATTAGCACTTGTGGGCCGTCACAATGGAAAAATGTCATGTGAATATCAAATCATTTACAGGGCTGAATGAAACCAACAAGGATTCACTGTCAAGTTGACAAAATATGGCTGATCAGTGTTTTGAACTGCATGTTTCTTGATGTGTAATACTAGAGACAATTCAATAGAGGCTCAGCTGGAAAGTACATGTGTATGTTTGCACTTGTATTGATGCTGTTACCATACCAATTATCTGGAACCCCATGGTTTGTAGTTCATTTTGGAAGGAAAAAAACACATAGTATTTTAGCTAAAAGTAAACTATGTGTTTTACCTTATTGGTGTAAAGTTTAGTAAGTCAGTTAGCATACCTTCTGTAAAATATTTTAGGCTCATACTGAACACTCCCTCTAGTGGTTACCCATCTGTCTTTTGTGGTTTGGGATAATCGGCAAATAAATCGAAATCAACGTTGCTTCATTTTCAACAGATTGTCAAATGTATATAAATAGAGCAAACATGGCTGCCACCATATGCATTTATAAATCCAGTACAATGGGACTAAACTAATATATAACACGAGAATAAGTTGTCTGGAATCTTTGTTTTGCTGTCATTGCATGATTTCTAGTCATGTAACCAAAAACATTTGGCATTTGATCTAAATTGAAGAGAAGGAACTTAGATTTAAAAAAAAAAAAAAAAAAAAAAAAAAAGTCCCGTACCAAAAGTTAGAGGTCTTTCAGCACAAAGCCAGCACAGTAGGGACAGAGGAACAACACCCAACATGATGTTAAGCGTTTACTATTTTTCATTAATACCATTGACGTTGCATCTTTTTGTTTTGAACTTTGAGAAACTGTAAAAGGTGTTTAGTATGCTTGGATGCATTCAGATCCTTTTTTCCAGTTCTGAGTATTTTACCTAGGGATTGCAGTAGTGCATCTGTACCCTCTATGTCTAAACAGCGGTTGCCAACCTTTCAGACCTCCCAGACCACTGTATTCATAATTTTAAAACCCGCGGACCATTAATATGAATTTTTTTAAAAAAGATAAATTACATTTGTTAAGTAATGATCTTCCTGAAGGTGCCTGACGAGGACTGTGGAGGCTCTGATTCAATCATCAGCTCACAGTTAAGTATTACTATTGTTACAATTATCATTAGTTGCATTATCTTTGGTATTTCTAAAGAAATGCTAAATATTTGTTTGATTTTTCTCAGTCATTATGGGTTTATTTAATTGGAATCTAAGAAAAAATAAGAAATGAAAGTTATCAAAGTCAAACTATTTGATGCCATTAAATATAACAGGTAAAGAAAATACACAGTTAAGGTCATACTTACCTAAAAGAGCATCTGAGAAATAAACAAACTAAATAAAACAATCGGATGAGAATCGGTATTCGCGGATCAGGGTGACTGTTGTAAGTGTGGAAACAACACTGAAATGTACGGCTCGGCAACGGTTGCCTTATTCAACTTAAGACTACACTGACGTCACACTGCACCCCCCTTGTTTTTCTGTCTCTAGTACAGTTTGTGAATTGAGTGCAATATAAAGGCAAAAAATGTCATTCAGAATATAAGAATTTATTAGAATATTATTTTTCTTTTAATATTAATAAAACATTAAAATTGCAAGAAATTTTCAAATTTTTCTGTAGACCACCAAAATTTTCTTGTGGACCACCAGTTGGCGACCACTGCTTTAAAAATTGGTGTACTAGGCATCTTTAATAGTGAAGCCAGAATGCAAGTCGAAACAGTTTTACTATTAAAACAATCATATTGTTTACATTTTAAAATGAAAAAAAAAGCTGATTAATTATACAATTTATTGTTGCAGGTTGCCATAATTGCTGGAAATTTTGAGCTTGCTGAGTTCATTAAAAACCATAAGGAAACTGATATTGGTAAGTAAGCAAAATTGGAAGATGCATGCAAGTTCTGTATCTCACATGGAGTATTTATAAAACATGTTTACCTTGCCCTAGGGACACTTCAAGGAAAACAATACACTTGTACCTAAATTTAACATTGGAACTGTAATTGCTACACAGTCAGTTTTTAATTTATTTATAATAAAAATTTCTTTTCTATTGCAATCTCCAGAAGGGTAAATTTCCTAAATTTTTAGAAATGTCCCTTCCTTGCAAAATGACAATAATAGCAACAAAAATAATTTACTGTTTAAAGGATTGGTTTACATTTTCCCATTCCATAACTTCTAACTTGTTTTACTTTAATGTAGCCCATTCATACTAAATGAGCCGAAAACTAGAGCAAATAAATGAAACTGTACTGTCACTTCTTTCTTTTAAACCCATTTCACCTAAATATATATTTGCATTATGATGCACTGCATTTTCATTATGAACCCTAAGAGTCTCCACAGGTAAATGGGCCAGTTAGTTTGTTTTGAGTGGACAAAGTACAATTTTACATTAATGTATGTCAGGAATCTCAATAAAAAAGGTTAACTGTTATTTTTTGTAATTTGTGTACATATTTATGAAATCCACTAGGATTCTGTATGTGCTTTGTTATTGTCATATGTTTTAAATGTATATATCCATTCTAATATGTAAAATATGAGATATTTACAATTTGCTGTCTGAGTAGATAAAAACTATGCATAGTGATACTATACTATAATATAATTTACAAATTAGGTAAATCTGCATATTGTTTGGTTTGTGAGAATTATATAGTTTATGAATTTTAGTGAATGAATTCCCTAAATTGGGTGATCTTTCCCAGATCATGCATATAAAGCATATATATATATTTGCAGTCAAGCAGATCTAAAATGTGTAATTTTGTTGAGACTGAGCTGCACAGAACACATTGGGCTAACGTTTAGTTCAGATGCCATTAATCAGTCTGGACTAAAGCACATATAACAGCAAACTAAGTGAAAAATGCTTTTTTTTATTCCTTATTGGACATGAAGTGATTGGTCTTGTTAACTGAGAAAAACAATTGGATTTGCATAATATTGTGTTCATGTGTGCTGTGTTTTAAGATTCTTGACCTATTTATTAAACTGTTCAAACTATTGGTCTAAATTCACATTTAGCAGCAGACCTGTTAGTGTATTAGAGTTAGGGGCCAGACTCAGGCATTTGTGTTGCAGTAACTACAACCTACAAAAGTACATGAAAAGTTGTGTATTGTGGTACCATTATTTTGAATGCCATCTCCAATGCACTTCCCTAACACATGCAATGAACCTGCTTTTGCTGCATGACACACAGATGAGAACCCTCTTTGTCAATGTAGTGCTATGAAAAAAAGCAGGTGTGTTAAAAGGTAAGTTTGTGGTGCATTGGTAGATCATTCACTATAAGTGACTTTCCTTACTCTGCAGTACATGTTAAAATACAGCATACTGCACAATAATGAAGACATAGCAAAACGCGGCAAATGCCTTTTTGCCTAAATGGCAAGCAACTTTTTTTGTTTTTTTAGAAAACTGTAATACATGTGAGTAATTATAACAAACGGGAAAAAAAAACGAAAAAACTAATTGGTTGTTATGGGTAACATCTCTGCTTTCTTTTCTTGTTTAGTTTTCTTGTTAAAAATCTAATTTTAAGAAAGGTTTACAAATTCAATGTAGTTCACATAGAATGCCAATAGGGGGTGCCCAAATATGGATAAATAAAACACTTGGGAGATAAATATAAGCACAGTTCTAGATGGCTTTAGTAAATGTCTTTTAATTCTAGTAACTGGTTGGTGCAACATAGCATTATGTTCATTTGGCATTTTCATCATAACACTGAGCCAAAGCAAATGTTTTACTTGTCGCTTAGTGTAAAATAGCTACTAATTCTCCTGTGCCTAAACAAGGAAGAATTCTTTATACACAATGAAGAGGCTGTAATACATTCATTACATAAAGTTCCTTCATTCTACCTAATTTAAATGCATGCTTTGCTGAGCTGCCTTCATCAAAGGAATACCTTCAAGCCAACTCTGCAAGAATTTTAAATATATATACAGGTATATGTTCTAAGCATCTCTTAAAGAAACCGGATCTTATTTATATGTTTAAGGTAGCAAGCTCTTTATTTTTGTTTGCACATTGGTACAGTATTCAAAGCCAGAACAGGACTAATTAAACAAGAAAATGTTCTTTGTAGGACTGAACAGCAGGGAGATGCTCAGGGGTTAGCACTCTGGCCTTTGCAGCGCTAGGTCCTAGGTTCTAATCCCAGCCAGGACACTATCTGCATGGAGTTTGCAGGTTCTCCCCGTGTCTGCGTGGGTTTCCTCCGGGTACTCCGGTTTCCTCCCACATCCCAAAAACATGCAGCTAGGTTCATTGGCTTCCCCCTAAATTGACCTAGACTACATTAATGATATGTGACTATAGTAGGGACATTAGATTGTGAGCTCCTTTGAGGGACAGTTAGTGACACAACTATGGACTCTGTACAACGCTGCGTAATATGATGGCGCTATATAAATACTGTATAATAATAATAATAATAATAATGCTTTGGGCTTTTTAGGTTGTTAGGTAGATCCAGTAGCGGTCATCCACTTCTGTTTATCGTTTCGTTTTAAAGCCTAACTGCAGTTAAAACTAATTTTTTTTTATCAGAGCTGGCAAGATTTCGGTCTTCATAGGACAAACTTTCATAAATTGTTTGTTTTTTGTGTCCCTGTTTGGAAAATTTCTTCTCACTTTGACATGGAGAATCTTCCAACATTCTTATTCTTTGATAACTATAACTTCCAAGTCCCAGTTCATCAAAAAACAAGTATGCAGAGGGCAAAAGGAGTTACATTTTTGTAGTAGGATAGGAATTTTTTTGTAGCAGAATAGGCAAGAACCTCTTGTTGGGTTTTTAACGTCTGTGTTTTTGTTAGGGAGATGTCCCCTCACTTTCTGGCTTGAAAACAGTTGTAAGGCAGAACCTGTAAGGTGTAGAGGGATCTGTATGCTGTCCCCACTTCTATGTATGCAAGTGCATTGGTTGCACAATCTGCAAGGGAAAGTACCTCCCTCAGCCTCTATCCTTCCTAAATTCCTCTTAATTTCATAGTGACTATGCACCAATTTATCTTTTAGGGAGGTACCTTGTCCACAGTAGATTACAATCTGAAAGACACAAATAAATGAAAACAAGACAAACAAGTGCATGTAAGTCACCCATAAGCATAGAGATAGGCCAAACCTCTGCCAACATTGCTCATCTCCCATTTTCTATGCCTTTCCTGTCCCTCCTAATATTTCAACAATTGTCAGCTGACATTCTGATTTATGAAATATTCTAACTTCATGGGTGTTATAGGGCAATCATAATATGCTTTATTTACCCAAAAGACCAGTGGTATTCACACTTTATAGTTAATATAAGGGACCTGCAGCCACTCTTAGGATGCACAGGTTAAGACTAGAGCCCCATCAAAGAGTGGGGACTTTTTGTATCAATTTTCTAGTGTGCCCCCTAATGCAGACCCTGTCACAGTATATACCGTATAGACAGAAGAAGGTAACAACCTGCAAAAAAGTCTGCAGCATTTAGATAGTTGCTCTGCAAAGGCCTGTTTTTCTCAGTAGAATAGGAGTATTAGGAATGAGGTATCATGGGCCTTATTACAGTGTATCCGCAATTTCATTTGTTATGCTTACACGTCAGGTTTCTTGACAAAGAAAAATGGTTCATTTTATTCATGGGATCTGCGGTCCCTTTATAAATGGAAATTCTGCTGCCGTTGGCTTCGAGGCTTGGCAATTCACATCTTTACTATACAACACAGAGCCAAATTGGAGAGGAGGATCTCGCTATTACTGCAGCTACAACCCTCCACTTCTGCCTGGTGCTCTGCAGAGCTCCAAATAATTCTTGCAACCAAGTTGAAAATATAAATAATGTCATGAATAATTTATTAGGCAAGTGCAATACAATCTGTTTTATCATACAAGACTTAGAATGTTTTATAGGTGTGTCGATTTGACACAGTGGGTCTGATTTATTAAAGCTCTTCAAAGCTGCAGAAGATACACTTTCATCAGTGAAGCTGGATGATCCAGAAAACCTCGGATGGGCCCAGGATTTTTGGGCCCAGGAGGCCAGAACGTTTCATAGCAAATTACTTTGAAGAAATCTTTTCCAGGATTGCTAGATCACCCAGCTTAACTGATGAAAGTGTATCCTCTTCACCCGTGAAGAGCTTTATTAAATCAGGGCCAATAAATATGGATTTATAGAAACAAAATGCTGTGTTGCACTGAAATACTAATTTTTATTATGTGTAGACATTTGTTTTATATATATGAAAAGAAGAAAATCTCTTTTTTTCTTAAAACAAAGGCCATCTTCTAGAACAGTGTGCTTTGGACAGTTGAGACCAAAGTGAAGATGTCTGGCCATAATACACAGGCCTAGATTTAATAAAGCTCTCCAGGAAGAAACCATTTCATCAAGGAACCTGGGTGACCCAGCAAACCTGGAATGGATTTCTTCAAAGTAATTTGCTAGCAAATATTTTAAATCTTGGACCAGATTCATTCCAGGTTTTCTGGATCATCCAACTTCACTGACTTTGTCACTGACTGTGTCTTCTCCAGCCTTGGAGAGCTTTAGTAAATCAGGCCCACAGTGTCACATTTGGAGGAAAAAAAACGAATCTCATATTTTCACAAACATCTATATTCAATAGCCTTGAAAGATGGTGGAGGGTTTAATTTGGGCTTATTTTGCAGTCCTGACCATTAACTTTTCAATACAAAGTATTCTTGAGTGAAAAGTAAGGCCATCTGTGTGATGGCTAAAGCCTAACTGAAATCAAGTCATGTAAAAGGGCAAGGATACCAAGCAAATCTACTACAGAATGGTAAAAAAGGTGTTGAAATGGCCCAATAAAGTATAAATCCCAACCCAAATGTTGTGGTGGGACTATAGAAGGGCTGGGCATAAATACATGTCTGAAAACATTATTGAATTGAAGCAAAGTTGTAAAGAAGAGTGGTCGAAAATACCTCCACAAAGATATGAGAGATAAAGTCATACAGAAAAGGAATGCATCAAGTTTTTGCTCCTAAAGGTAGTTCAAGAAGCTACTGAATCATAAGGTGTACTTAGTTTTTCACACATGGCTTCTTAATTTTTGCTTTAAATTTGTTAAATATTTGCATGGTGGAATCTGTTGTATGTTGCCGTATGATCACTTTTAGGTAAACTTAGTTAAATACATTCCAGGTGCAAAGAAACATGAGGGGAAACTCTTTTGGCCAGTTCACACATACTGTATACAATGCAATAAAGTGGTAATAAAAATGCCAATTATACTTAATAGTGCCCAAAAGCACTATTACTGTTGGGTACTACACACACAGTTTGGTGTGGCGTACCCCTGAAAATTGATCAGATCTGATTTTTGGACCACTGCAAGTTGTCAGGTAGTGTGTAACACAGTGGATGGGCACCCACATAGCATGCACAGGCACACATGTTTTGAAGAAGCACCCATAAAAGAGAAAGGGCTCTTAAAGTTAATTTTAAAGCAACTTCATCCTAAGTAGAAAAGGATGTCCCCCTACAGCATACTAAAGTGTGTGTTCCTTGCTCTTTGTGTGGAAGCAGACATCATTGCTTAGTGGATTGACACCCCCCCCACCTGAGGTACACCTGAGGCTATGTACACACATCAGATGATTCTCAGTCCAATACAGACCCCGTCAGGCTTGTCTCAGACGGGAATCCGGCATGTGTACAGAGGTCGTCCAACATCGTTCATGGATGCGTCCTGGTGGATTCATGGACAAGGGAAGATGAACGCCTGCAATGGAAGTAAAGGGGAGCGAGCGCAGTGGGGTTCTGCTTTCTCGTTCTCCCCCCTCCCCTCTCCAAAGAACCGAATGGCTCTGTATGTACAGCGCTCATTCATTCATCTTTCAGTTGTTTGTCTCTGGAAATGATTGTGAAAGATTGTTACTAATGACAATTATCGATCATGACTGTCTGTATTTGTCTGTCATTTGAAACCCCTATTTAATGTACAGCGCTGCGTAATATGTTGGCGCTATATAAATCCTCTTTATTATTATTATAATTATAATAAAGCTACTACTCCTTACCTCCGCAATGCAAATAATTGAAGTCCAGTGTGAATTAAAAGACTTGGCGATTCTTCTAGGCAGCAGTTTCATTTTACATTTTCAGTTCCAGTAAATGTATGTAGAAAAAAATCAATTTGATGTCTTATAAAGATTAAACCTTATTGGTTACAGTAAGAACTTTGTACAGATGCTCACTAATTGCTTGAAACAACAGCTAGTGATCATTTCTGGTGACAGTTGTGCAGACAGGCTACTGGGGAACAGCCTGTTCTATTGTATGGTGGGGGGAGGACAATCAGAAGGTGACCTATTACAAAGACTTTACTCCCTGTTAGTGTATAGTGATTTGGCCCAGCAAATTTCTAAACACTGTGGGACACGTACAGGTGTGTAAATTTTCACCCAGGACAATCACAATCATCTCACAGTAACAAAACATTTTTTGCTTTAGTCTCGCTTTATTGCTTTCTGGAAGTAGGGGTCACTTAAAATAAAATGGTAAATTTAGCAACCTATGTGAAAAATTGTGCTGTTGGAGACACGTGTAATTTATGTACCCTGACATAGCATGCTCTGTTGCTTCTGTTGTTAAACCAGTTATGTATTGGTACAGATATTGTCATTCATATAACAGGATAACAGGTTGGTTTTGGTTTTGGTTTTGGTTCAGAACTACCAACTGACAGCTCATTCCCGCAATCAAGAGATAAGTAAATGTACGTAAGTGAGCACCAAGGCTGTCCAAATAAAGGAAAACTTATTGAGATAAATCTCTAGACTATGCTTTTGTTCTGCCCCCTCTAGTAACTGCCCCAAAAGAGCCATAGGGTACATTCATCCCTAAGAAAAAATTCCTAAAATACTGCAAAAAGTATATTTACACCCCCTTTTAGTCACTTTCATTTAATAAACGGTACATTTCTTTTAAAGAATAATATTGTTTCCTAAATCCTCTTCTGTAGTATATCATAATCTGAAAATTGGTAGTTCACAAATTGATAACCACTGCTTTTAGTAAACAACAGGTACACTTTGAACCTTTGACCCATTTTTTTAATGTGCAGATCCCCATTGTCATTCTTTTCTCTGCTGCTTGTCTTCTATGGATTTCAGAAAAGGGGGGGTAAATAATGGATTTAAAACCATGGTGGCTGGAAAAAAAGTTAATCCTTTACTGCTTGCATACAGCTGTCTGTGAGTAAATGAGGAGAGAGGGTTTAGGAAGCATGTGTTAAGCCCTAGCTTTTATTTATTTTTTTATTTTTTTACTATGGCTGCTAAAAAATGGAGTTTCGGAAGAGAAGCACTGACAGGCGGCCCTACCAAAGCTATCTTCAGTTGCACCAAAGCCAACGCTGAATAAATTTCACCATGCTAACCTTCCCATCCGGAGAATCTTACTCGGATGTTATTGTTTTGGAGGGGGGCGCTTGGCAAGCAGCAATCTCTCAGATGGATTAGGGGACATGGGCTGTTCCTCTTCCTGTCAGAAAGGTTCGTCATTACCTCTCCAAGCTAGAACGAGAAGCATTGTTTTACTGCATGAGCTGCTCAGTGTATATGTGTGTGTATGTGAGTTTGTGCAGTTGATTAGCAGACTCACAAATTCTTGGATACTGTTGCTAGGTTCCTAGCCAGAAATTTTCTATTCCTGTATAATTATACATGGATGTGACTGTGTGTGTTTCTGGGTCTGGGTGCCTTTTCAAAACACGCTTTCTTTTGGTCTTTTTGATAAAACATTTTTAAAAATATGTTTCTATAATTATAAATACTGCAGCAATTTGTGCAATCTGCAAGGGAGGAGCAGACGAGTCTGCTATAGGATAGAGATGACAAAATTAATTGGTTTGTTTTGGTCTGTCAAACAGTGTGCCCTATTAACACACACACACACGTACCACTACCCTCATATGTGTCTTTGCAGTTTACTTACATATAAGACCGGTCATAGACTAACTGGTTTTCAGTCAGTGCAACTCATTTTTGTGGCTTCCTCAAATAATACCAAAAAGTGAATTTTACCTAAAGCTGGGAAAACATCCCTAGGAAGGCTTTGATTGAAGCTGCCACTGTCCATCTTCAGGTTGTCCCCTTTTTACAGGACAGTGATGCTTTACTTACCCAGAACTTGTACATAGCTATGGATGGGAGTTGACTTCCATTAAGGGCCCAAGTACATTATTGCAATGCACATTGTGCTGTCTATGGCACCTTAAAAAAAACGTCATCTCAAACCATTGTTAAAATCAGTAATGTTTCTTACTTTGGACAACCCATTGATCTAAAGGTAGCCTGACTCATCAAATTATTGACAACTCCAGGTTTGCTTGATCACCCAGCTTCAGTGATGAAAGTGTATTCTCTCCAGCCTTGGAGAGCTTTAGTAGATCAGGCCCATATTTCATACTTTCCCCCATGAATAATGGTGTTGCAGGAGAAAAGAGCCAGCCACATAATGTAAAGTCCAGAGGTTAATTATAGGTGAGGACTTTACACAACATCTTTGGTGCTCTTTTTTTTCACACTGTTCAACCACCAGGGAAATGAACATATCTCAGAAAAAAACCCTATAGACATAGTTGATCCAGAGCAAAGCAAATTTGCTTCAACAGGGAAAAAAATTCCTCCAATTAAATTATGTGCTTCTAGAAACCATCCAAGTTTTTCCTAAAGCAATACATACGGTAGTACTTGCTGAAACTACTTCCAGAGGGAGCCTATTCCACATTTTCACAGACCCTACAGTTAAGAATCCTTTCCTTATCCTTATCCTAAACTTCTTTTCCTCCAGAAGTGCCCTGTTGTCCTTTGTAATGACCTTGAAGTAAATATTCGGAAAGAGAATTCTCTATATGGATCATTTATATATTTATACAGGGTGATCATATTCCCTCTTAAATGTCTCTTAAATGGTTAAATAATATATATACTTTTTTTCTGGACTTGGCACATATCAATAAAGGATTGTGATATTCATGATAATCATTACTTCAATACATGGTATATATCCTCTCTAGTTTTGGTTATCAAGTGGATGTCCACAGCTTAATCTGTAAATGACAAATTAAAACAACATTTTATGCATTGTGTCCAGCAGCTTTTTGCAGCCTTTGCTTTTCCCCCTCTTATCTGCACCTAATGAGTGGGAGTTTAAAATGAATATAACATGACCCACTGGAAAATAGGTTACATGCAGCAGCTGAAACAATACTGAGAGAATTATATAGGATGACATATCTGCCCTATTTTTCTGAAATTATAGTTGCCTGGCTGGTATACCTATTAAGTCACTGCAGTGATTCTGACTTTACTGGTTAAATGCTTTTTTTTCTGTCAGATTTAGAAAATATTGACACCCGAGAAAGCCATATAATTAGCATTTTGTGAAACTGGTCAACATTAGCAGCCTGCATATCTTTCCTATTAAACTATTTGTGGTGTAACATGAATAGGTCCCCTCCTTTAAGTTTTGTTTTGCAACAATTTACCTAGTTTTGTGGGGCCCTACTTTATTTTGTAAGAGCACCAACAATAAGATGTATAATATAGCATTACATAAATTGAGAGCAGATGTACCTAGGGCCTACCGCAGGCATACTGTTCAGATGCCATGGTATTTGTATTTCAGCAAGATGATACCAGGTTTCAGCAGCAGTTGGCATGCCAGGGAAAATTTGAAATTACAATAAAATTATAACAGCAAAGAGGTACAAAACATTGGCGATCACTTTATGTGATTAAATATTAGAAACAGTGTATAAGAGTACTACTCAGTTCTTTGTAAGGATTGCTTGCTTTACTGTGAAAAAAGGATAAACCCTTTACTGTGTGTCCCTCAACAATAATCTTCCAAGATGATACTAAAGCTGATGGGCAGATCTCTCATATCTCTTTAAAATATGCACTTTAAATCAGCCATGAGTAACATGTTTAGATATAGCCATTGTCTATTTTTATCATCTCACATTTTAGTCAGCGCGTTGGAACCAATAACACTCCTGTATAGTGACTTGTAATGGGGAGAGGTTAACTAAAGGTTGACTAAAAAAAATTTACCAATTTTTTATAAAAGTTTGAAATGTCTACTCATGACCAAAAATAGATATAAAAGTTAACATCAAGATTGATACATTCATACAGCAAATGGCTACAGTTGAGTATTTATGCGTATCAGTGCTTCTGATTTGTGTGTCAAACTGTTAAGCATGCTCACTTAAAATAACTTTATCTTATTGAAAATTGGAAGGGGTCACAAGGGGATTTAAGAGTCTTTTTAGCTGTAGCTGATTCAGCATGGATAAGCTGGCTCTGCTGCATCAATATACAGTATCAGTGAATCTGCATGCCTTATGCTTCTGCAGCAGTTCTGAGGTTTGCAGTGCTTCTTTGTACATTGCATAGATGGATAGCACTGCGTCTCCTGGTAGGTTTTTTAGGGTTCAGCAATCACTGCTTTTACATTGCCTGATGTACAGTGGGAAAGTAAACTTGTATTGGCCATAAGTGATTTTTACCTCCAATTGGACACACATTTCACTTGATTGTGCCGTTACTGGCGGGAGACTCCTCTGACTTGCTGGATAAATCACCATTCTTCTAATGCGCCTTTGACGACTTGATACGTTAAGACAAAAAACATCTGTGTCCCTAGACACACTGATGCACAGCTCCCCGCTCATTTTGTTCTTTTAGAATGGAAAATAGCATGTTTAAAATTAGCTAAATATTACCCACACTTGCCCTGGATTTTTGTTAACCCCTTTACTTGCAGCTGGCTTCACTGGGCCAAAATGTTACCGCTCATCAGCGACAGCCCATGTACAGGGCTAATGCACCAGAACAAGTACCAATATTATTGTAATCTTCTTTTTTTTTTGTGACCTAGAACACAACCAAGCACTTGGGTCCAAAAGCAGGTTGTAGACAGCACTGGCAGGGTTAATTCTTACAAACTCTATGAATTATTTACAGCTGGGCAGACAATTTGGTTATATCTAATGTGGCAGAAGACTCTTCTGAGGAAGATGTTACCCAAGGATATGGAAGTTCTGGGTTAGCCTGAAGTTCTAGTGGTTGCCATGGCATCACAAATTATGTGATATTCGCGCTCGAAATAGTCTGAGGCTGCAACCTCATGAGATTATATGCATTTGTGGAGCTTGCATTAGTTTATTGAGTGGTGACTTGTGCTGCCTGTTCTGCTGACTTATTGTCTTCCAATATTCCATTCAGCTATATTTCTGAAAAGAGCTAAAACAAAAAACATACAGAGAAAGGGAAATAAGGTTTTAGAGTTAGGGAATTTGTGTTTTTCAAGCATTCTTTTGGCTGGTGGGGGACCTGTAGTACTTTTTTTCTGGAAATGTGTTGCCTAAGGGTGGAGATGGCACAGGCTTTCAGTCCTTCTTATGCCAGTTTTTGGGTCTGTGCACCCAATACAGTGTTAACTTTAACACAAGCGAAATCATTTTCCTATTAATAGTGCAAACTTAGCGACATAGCGAGAGGAGGATATATTGCAAATACACAGTATCTTCCAATATATCAGTATTTCAAATATTGACAATCCCTCAAAACCTATAATGTAATGTTAAATATTTGCTTTTAATTTTAACAAATTTTTCCTGTTTAGCTTGTAGTTTCGTTTTCCTTAATAGATGTTCAAAATGGAATGCTTTGTTGTTGAAATGGTGGATTATAGGGAAAGTGCATGTTTGTTAAAATAAGCTAGAACTAAAATAGACAAAGAACTGCAGGCAGGTAAGAAACATCAGGTATGTGTTAAAAAAGCAATAAGTATATTTTTCAAAGCAAATAGTGTAAGTATCTAAATTTGACTTGCTATCAGACTTTACAATCTCTTATACCAGTTTTTTTTCAACCTTTTTTGAGCCACGGCACATTTTTTACATAGAAAAAATACTGGGCACGCCACAAATCAAAAATGTTACAAAATGACACTGTGTAGCTAATTCAGCACATTTTTTACATTGAAAAATTTCTGCGGCACACCACAAATCAAAAATGTTACAAAATTACACTCTGTAGCTAATTCTGTTGTCTCTAAGAATAAACAAGACCAATAGGCTACCTACTGCCACCCACTGACATGGAAGAGTATTACATTACTCTGCCAGTCAGTACAGCACAGACACTCTAAAATGGTAATTTGATAATTTCCCACGGTAAACCTGAACATCTCTCGCAGCACACTAGTGTTGAAAATCATTGCCTTATACAAGAGATAAAGGGCAGTGGCTAGAGTATGTTAGTCGTTGTAAGTATGGTATATTGCTTATGTGTTGACAAAGTATATGCTGATAAGAGAAAAGCATAGTTAACTCAGGAGATAAACTCATCAGACTGCTTTATGTTCTTCACTGTTCAATACTGTTTATAGGCAGGTAGGAGATCCTGTATTACTTATCTGCAGTATGGAAATTTTTTTGGCAGCTGTTTTGCTTCTCTGTAGTGGGTGGGCACCCTTGATGAATAAGATAGGAAGTTGTTGCCTGATAGCCACATCACAAATCGCAGTTAACAAAAAGTTAGACACTAGTCAAGGATGCAAAAAAGCACGCCTTTAAATGGAACTTCGGGAACAATGGTGGTGATTCGTAGATTGTTGTTTCAAGGTGTAGATAACACTGACTTACACTGGACGAAACAACATCCAAAATACCATGCATTCAGGATATATTGCAGTGATGTGTAGCGACCAGAGGTGGCTGTAAATAGGAACGCTACCTAATGTTGGAATTGGCCAGTTGGCGGTACCAGAGGCAGAAGTTCAATGCATGTATCTGGCTCTGTAACGGCCCTTAACCATGTAATATCCATCCCTTTCTCGCTTCATTTGAAGAACCTTAACTCGGTTATCAGCCTGGTTCCCACAGTCTATTCATGGCCACTTCGTGTTGCCACACATTGTTGCTGCGTTATATCCTGGCTACATGATATTTCGGCAGGTGGGCACCCTTATTGTTCAAAAGAATCAGGAAGTACTTTTGAGAGATGCAAAGGCATCATATACTGTACATTCTGAAAGGCATTTAATTTTATTGCCTTCCAAGAACACCGGCTTAAATTACTGCCCAAAGTTCCCACAGCCTCATCTTATATGAATACTCTTTAAAAACTTAATATATTACAAAGATATTTTTTTTTTATTTCAAAACTGTCATGCAACTCTTTGTCTTTGCTTAGCATATTCATTATTTTAATGCTGTGAGGGATCTGTGATACGGCACTTGAATCAAATTATCTTTTTGATGGATTTTTATTTCCTTTTATTTCATTTTACACCTAGACTAATAACTCCTATCTGGTACTGTGTTCATATTATGGTGTTTTATCACCTGCACTTCCACTTATCATAAATCACATATTTTTCCTGACTTCCCGGTCTTTTTCTGCTCACTCAAAGATACTTGAACACCTTGAACCAGCATATAGCAGATTCTGTATTCTGATCCACTCCAGTTGTTACTTCATTGGCACTTCAGTGAGACGTCCTTCATTACAGAGGCTAATGAGATGCTTAGAACAACGTCAACTACTTTTCTCTAAATTAATTCGTTTGGGCAGCTTTCCTATGCAGTTGGGACCGTTCTGTTGACACACAATGACAGTTCGTGTAGGCTTTGCATAATCTCTTGTGCAGAGTCTATGTCCCTTCGATAAATTATTATTGATGCAGTTTCCTTCTATAGATGTCCAGTTTGTATAGACTAGTACTAAATTAATAATAAAAAAATATTGACAAACTGTTCATGATTTTTTGTAAGAAACTAAGATATTTTTATTAATGTAGTATAGTAAAATAAAAAGAATAATCTGAAAAAACTATGTGGTTATTGAGAAATGTTTAAGGTTTCAGCCATGAGATTTAGTATCACAAAATGTAAACGTTATTGCAACTGACCCTTCTTTAAGTGGTATTTTGTCATTCTGTGGCCCCAGAAATTGTGGATTTAATGTACAATGTACTGCAGTTCCAGGAAGCTGTGAATCCCACAATGATTCCTTAGTGTTGACCTTCAGGGTACAAAGCTCTGTCCTTGCCAGCTCTGTTTACCCCTAATACTTGACATGTTGTATAGTGCCCATGGCAATAGCATTCTTATATCTTTAAAATGTCAGTAAAATTATTCCAGTTATTAAACAAATGTTTAGTTTGAATCACAAAAATGGTAAGAATTAATTTCTGCCTCCTGGTTGGACCTCAGAAAAAAATCTAATGATCACCATTTGTTTTTCCTGTTCTTCACATCCTCACAGGAAATAGAGAATTAAAACAATCATACATGGCATTTGTATGTTCTCTTCATGTTTGCACAGGTTTCCTTGCACATCCTAAAATATTCTGCTAGGTTAACTGGCTTCCCCCAGAACTGGCCTTCTACTATGATTTTGGCTGGGACATATAATTTTCTGAGCTGTAGTTAACAACATGATTATAGACTCTGACTATTCATTGAAAATAAACCCTTGACTGTTGTAATAAAACACCTGCACCTTCCTAGTATGTTCATGTCCCTAGAATGCAATTTTGGAGTATCTTTGCCAAGGGTAAGTAGACGGCATTTTGGCACTAGCTTCCATAACTTGAATCACATACTTTTGTTGGAAAACCTTTTTTTGGGTATGGGTGGAGCAGTGACTTTTCAAATCGATCCTTTCAATCCCCCAGTAACGATTGGCTTTCCTTATGTTGTTGCCATGGATGTTTCCTACAAAAGGAAATATTGCTAAACCTATTTCTAGGTTTTTGCAATCACACACACATACGTGTTTGATTGTGCATTGCTATGTGGACCACTGATACCTTAGTGCTACTTTGTGTTGATCAGTAATGTAATCCTTTTTATAAAGATCACTCTGTCTGTTAAGTCTGAAATTATTAAAACTTGGTCCATCTTACATGGGATAGGGGTTTGAAACAAAATAGGAATAATGTTGTTCTGTGCATAGCCTAATGTACAAGCAAAGAAGATAATGATCAAATGTCTGCAACAGAACCTACCTCTGTCGTAGATTTTATTTGGAACTGTATCAGACTTCTGTGTTACTCTCTATACCTCCACCTACACGTGATAAGTTTCTCTCTGTGGGATTTGTTACAGGAACAAAAACACCTCCAGATAACCTGGAGTCGCTGGTCTCTGTTTTTATCTTAAATTATTTTTACAGCATGAATCATTAACAGGGGTTTGTTCAGGCAACAATGTGGTCAAAGACTGGAATCAGAGATGCTAAGAAGGGAAATAAAGAGAGAGCGCATGATTACAGGAAAGCCGCCTGGCCAGAGCCAGCATGTTCTTGTTGAATATCGGTTCTAATGCAGTCATGAACTTTTTCAGTGTGTATGTTTCTCCTTGTATAAAGTACAAAGGGCAGGTTCACCTGCTGCACGGGAACCCAAAACGTTCAGAGATCCCATCAATTGCAGTCATAGTGAAATGCGCAGGGGCCCAATATAGGAATATAGGCTCATTTTCAACTGCCTTGACTTCAGGGAGCAGACTCTAATGAAAAAACCTAAAGTGGAGCTATCGCCTCATATTATGCAAAAAAAATCTGCAGCTCCTAATTGTAAGTGCTTTTGCACCTAAAGTTTTTCCACTCCAGTTTTTTTCCACACAGTTTTCCATGTAAAGTCTTTCCAATAAAGTAATACTGCTATTTGCAAACTTTTGAAGTTTTGGGAACAGTGTATTGCCCCCCAGGCTGTGCCTTCTTTCACTATAGTTCGATGAGAAGATGTTTTAGGGAGTTGATAATAGAGGCCATGTTGTTTCACAAAAGAAGTCACACAATATTCACATTTACTATTGTCAGAACTCTCTGAAGCCAGAGAGCTTCGTGGAAGAGTGAGGATACTAATAAAGTTGGCAGTGCCTCCACCCAGGACAGAGAGGCTGCCTTCCTGGGACAACCAGAATTAATACCAGTAATATAAAACAGCACCTGATGAACCACTACACCCAGCATACAACATTAACCATTGCAGCTAAATGAACACACAGGTTGGATTATTTGTAAGCTTTATATCTCAAAACAGTAATAACAATATTTACAATCCATAAACATCAATGAGTACACATAGCAAGAGTCCTGAGGAGAATTGTGCACAGATATACCCGGGTATATATAGTCTATAACCACAAATACTTCCAGTTATGATCAGTATCAGGATGAGTTGCAGAAGCCTTTGGAGTTGGTTGTAGCAACCAACTGATGAGATGATCCTGAAAACAGCAGCAAGGAAATCCTCCAACTGACAATTGGGCTGTGTATGCTGTGATCCTGGATTGCAGGGATGCAGGCAAAGTCTCTGGAATTCAGGAACAATCTATCTGCACTACCACTTAGACCCTAACAATCACAGTAATCTGCCAATGCAACCAGACCTCTGCTACCTATGGGCCATCGGATGCCTAACCTATGCAAGATGTAACTAGACAGAGGGTGCAGATCAGCAAAGATAACTGAAAGAGCAGAGCCAATATATATTTTTGTATGTAGCTGATACACGGACAGTAGGGATTTCCCAAAGTGATGTCTGATAACAGATATCACATATACCCCATCAATTGAGAGGGTAATAATATATTATTGCACTACACACAGGCACAGCAGTCAGTGTTCTGGAAAGGATGCAGGCACCTACCCTGGCTGAGCACATGTTCTCATCTCTGCATCTGCACTTCTTGCACTTTCCTCTTATATATCCTGGTCGGGTTTCTAGGGCCACTGTCAGGGGCAGGAAGCACTAACAACTTTATTTGCATTTTACAAAGTTAAAACCCAGCTAGCAGATAGAAAAAGGCAGTCCCCTACACTTGGCTTAACTCTGTTTACATTTTCTATTACTATCATATTCTTTAGTTAAGCTTGTTGAAGCTCCACTCATCATAGATGCTGCATATCTGCCAAAGAAATTGCAGTTTCAAAAAACTTTAATGACTGTTGCGTTATCTAAATGTGGGTTTACTTTTTGTAACTGCACTCTAGCTAGGGAGAGGTGTTACAAAGAAATAAGGATATTTGGCAATATTTGGCCTTCATCTGTACTAATATATTGGTGATGTATAATATTCTATATCTCCCTAAATGTGTATTTTTATGGCTGCATTTTAGCTATGGGAGTGTAGGGGTGGACTATTCAGATAGTGTACATTGCATGTTGTATTATAGCAATTGCTTCCTTGAGTTCCTCCTACATCCAAATGTATACAATATAAATATATAAGGGTAGCCCCTGGGTTACATATGAGATAGGGACTGTAGGTTTGTTCTTAAGTTGAATTTGTATGTAAGTTGGAACAGGTACATTATTTTAATAAATGCAATTAGAACAGATGTTTTGCAGCTTGGTGTCAGTTACTGTATACTGTAAGCTAATACCAAAAAAAAAAATCTTTATGGAGCCTAGAGATTCATTAACTTCTGGAGCAAGCTGTGCTTTGATATGCAAAAAGAAACAACTGCAGAGTTTGTCTTGGTCAATAAAGAGTTACAAGATGTTACAGATCAGCTCATCTCTTAAAGAGGAACTTTACTCAAAAACGAAAAAAACAAAACTACACTTACCTTTAATCCCGCAGGGCAGTACGATCTGTCCAGGGGTGTCCGGAATCTGGTCCCACGTCGTCCCGACATCTGTCCCGAAGCCGGCACTCTGGGCGCCGCCATCTTCGTCTTCTCCTCCAGGTTCTTCATACTACGTCACCCGACCCAGGCGTAAGATTGGGTGACAAAGGATGAAAAAAAAATTTGCTGATCTCACTGCGCATGCATGAGATCGGCAAATTTTTGTCTTTCAGCAAAAAGGCTGCTTCTGCTCATGCCCGATGTAGGTATCATGGGAGGCTTTGCGCTCCCATTCATTCTTGACCGCCTAGGCAGCCCGAGAATTAGGGGCGGTGCTGCACCCTTTTTTTAAGTTTATGTGTACCTGAACTTTGTTATCTTATATGGAATATCTAGAGATGTTAACTGTGGCTAAGTATACCTTTTGTCTTCTCCTTTCTCCTTAAAAATAGCTTTACACTTTGAGAAGTAGTGTAAAAGAGAGTAGAATTTGACCTGGTACTGTAACATGGTAATAACACCTAACCTATTCTTCGTTGTGTCTATGCCAACATCACATATATATAAATATATATATATATATGGGCTGCTTTATGCAAATCATAGCAATGCTTAACATACTTTATAAATGAACCTGGGTGTACAGTCCTTCCCCCTACACTTCCTTATGTTATATTTTGTATCATGTAAGAACAGTCAATGTGCAGTCTAGCACCTGATTTTGTGTCTATGCCAACCCTTGCATCACAGCGCATCACACTGACAGCACAGCTTACATAGAGTATGTATCTTTATAGATACATGGAGTTAACAAAAACATTTTTTGGATTTTCGACATGAAGGTACTTAATGTCTAAGTAAACCTTATCTCATATTTTAATGCTGTGTTTTATAGTAATTTTCTGCAAAGAATGTCGCTTGACATCCTATTTAAACTACATGTATTTGTTTCCTCTCGTTACAATTACAGAAATAATACGTTACACCTAGCAGACATAGCAGGAATTTGAAATGATTAATCTGTTTGGACACATTCATTCAGTGTAAAGATGACTTTGGTACAAGCTGATGATTTTTGAGCATCTCCCATATCATATCATTGACACTATCTGACATGCACCACGGATTGCTTGTTTGCTTATAAATAATTTCCTGTTTCACACCTTCTTGCTACATTTTATCATAATTACTGTGGGGGAGATAATTGATGCAGATCTTTTCTATGCTGGAATGTAGGTCGAGTTGGTACATTTGTTACAGCTAATTTTCTGTACTGATATGTTTTAGCAAAAAGATTGTACTGAGTGACTTTTGAAACGGTCAGGCTAATCTCTAATATCCTGGGTATGGTCGTGACAGCTAGGTCAGGAGAGTGCTTGTCTGTCCAATATGGCCTGAAGTGGCCATAAATGGATGGCATTGTGGGTTTACACTTCAAAAGGACTGTTTGTGCAATGCTTTGTACAAGGTAATGTGGGTCTGGATCACAATGGGACCATCATGATCTGTTAAAACTTCTATATTGTAAATTGCAGTAGGAACAGTCTGGTTTTGTGTTCCTTTAAAATAACTCACCTAAGCATTACTCCAACAAAGTTTTCAAAATACTTAAGATCTATTGTTTGGGGTATAGAATGACAATACAGGTACTCTCCAGGTTATATAGGAGATAGGGACTGTAGGTTTGTTCTTAAGTTGAATTTGTATGTAAGTCAGAACAGGTACATTATTTTAATAAATGCAAATAGGACAGATGTTTGTCTCAACATATTATTAGGCAGCATGGTGTCAGTTACTGTATAAAATCTTAACTGTGAGTTAATCTCAAACAAACAAAAAAAAACTTTATGGAGCCTAAACGTTCATTAACTTCTGGAGCAAGCTGTGCTTTGATATGCAAAAAAGAAACAACTGCAGAGTTTGTCTTGGTCATTAAAGAGTTACAAGATGTTACAAATCAGCTCCACTTTTAAGATCACCCACAACCTTAGCTGTGTTTAACAAAAGATTTTTTTCTGCAAGTCATGCAAACCGCCCCCTCCCCCCTCCAAGCCTCCGTCCTGCACAGGAGCGAGCAGGAAAGCCCTGTTCGTTCATATCTAGGAGGCGTCCGTAAGTCGGATGTCCTTAACCCAGGCACTACCTGTACACAAACTTATAAAACTAAGCAAAATTTATGACCTTTCCATATAAAAGATGTACAATATTTTTCAACATGGGTAGTATTTACAAATCCTATTGATTTTTTTAATATGCATTATGGCTGTCATATTTGTATTTAGGATGTGAATACTGTAAGCAATTTGTCAGCACAGGGATACTTTAAGGTTTTATTGAGTTTCATTGACCTGTTGAAAATTTGTGGTACCTATTTTTATAGAAAAATGTCCTATATATCACTTAGAGGGAGCATATAAATGATATGTCCTCACTCAGATTCTACACAGTCAGGCCGCATTCCCCGCCACACGCAACGTGCTTAGGTTTAACCCTGCCCCATGGGACCCTTGATTGGCTAGCACAGTAATAAACCCCTGGTTGACACAGAATTTTTTTGTTACTAGTAGCAAGGATCGTGTAGTCATTCACCTCTGGATATCTCCTCTAGGTGACTGACTTTAATTTATGACCTTAGCTTTATCCCCAGACTTATCTCTTGCTTCTGACCCCTGCATAATTCTGACCTCTGTATAAATCTGACCCCTGTATAATTAATCTGGCTGACTGAGTTTTGTGTATGACCTTTGGCTGAACTTTGACCCATTCTTGTCCTCATATTCTGGACACCTTTGCCTCCCCCATATTTTTCTTATCACTCCAGTGTTACCTCAGATGCCATAATTTTATTACTCAAGGCTTGAGGCAGCACTAATAACCTCTGGAAGCTGAGCAAGTAAAAAAAATATAAAAAGATTGTGCTGGAGATTTGGGGATTGGTGTGTAACCTACAATGAGACCTTAACTTGGTTTTAAAGGAATCACCTCAGATTCATTACTGACTTCCGTGGCCTAGCAGTATATTCTAATGTCCCACACACGAGGCACTCTGAGTATATTGTGGAATCATTGGTGCCCGACAGGTCATCAGTGAGGTCACAGGAGTTTGGGACTCCAGCCACAGGATTTTGAGATGCGAAGCTGCCAACAGTGCAGGATGCAGGTGTTAAGCAAATGTCCCCCCTTCATACCCAAGGCAGCACCTAAGGCACATACATTTATACATTTGATTCAGTATGACATGAATGTATGTATGTTAATTTTATAGGCTTATTTTATGACTTTTTTTATTTAAAATTTGCTGATATAAGGAGTGCATACTTTGCCACAGCCAGCAACCTTGTACTCTGGGATACGGAAATGCATTTAATTCTCTCCCTTGCTTTCCCACATTGCTGCATTGTGTTTGAGCAGCCACTCTCATTTGAGTGAAAAGATTTCATAGCTGGTTTCCTATATGTTCTTGATTTTTGGTACGATCTTTCCTAAATCTTTTTATGTCTATACTTTATGCTTTCTAAACATAATATAGCTTTCAAAAGTAAAAATATTAGCAACATATTTATTATTATTAGGTTATTAGTTTTGCTGCAATTCATTTTTTGTGCCTTTTTGAAGTTGAACTTGCTTGTTCCATTTTTTGATTATTGTATTTTTGTACACAGATATAAAACTGCTCCCTCTAGTGGCCACCTATATAGCCTTATAGAAAATCGTTTTTTTCTGTTACACCTGATCAATACAGACTTACAATGTGAGAGAGAGGAGCAAACACAGTCACTGTTCAACTTTCCATAGCAGAAGAAAAAAAGGAAGGAGGGACACATAGCCTACAGCATTAACCTAATAAACATTTTAATAAAGAAAGAAAGCTGTGGTACTTTAGGGTATATAACATCCTGCTGGAACACTGTAAACTGCAGCCTGTGGCTTGCGGGTCGTCTGGTCATGGTTCAAGCAATATGGAAACTAGAGGGAAGCCAAGGGTGGGTCCTGGCCAAAAATAATTTCATTTAGAATATATGTTAAAAGACTAACAGGTCACAGAGTCACAGCATACATCCAGCAAGATCAGACATTTACCAATTGGGAAGAATTTAATGGTGAATTAGTTTGATTATTAAAATTATTAGATTATTTAAATGTTTGATTAACCAGAGGGGCTTATGTTAAGTATGTTTATTTCCTCATCAAAAACTTTAGTGGAGACTCTTAGAACACAAGCATAGTTTTAAAATGTTTGCATGTTAGACCCATCTACCACCTCCAATTCTAAAACCAGTTTATTAAGAATTTCATTACAATTTAAATGAATATGTTTATATTTCGTATTAGCTGGCCGGATCTTAGCAGGTAAAAAACACTTTTACTATTTTTTTTAAATAGATAAACATTACAATATTTTCATAGGTTTTAAATTCAACATATATTGAACTTGTTTTTAAAAATGAATAAGCTTTTGTCTCTGTATTACACATTCAGAAAACCTTTCTATCCATTTTCATTGCTAGAATACCTCCATATCCTGCTCTACCTTCCTTCTTTTACTCTAGCAATGGCACCCAAATTGTACCAGTGACCCTCACCTCCCCCTCAGACTCTCAGCTCTGTGCCTGGTTCTTCATTAACACAATCCTCACAATAGCAGAGGAACAAGCCTCATCTGCTCACATGACTCACTCTGTGAAAGATCGCAAGATGTTTGAGCATCTCCATTCTGCGCGTAGCCGTTTCCCAGCTGACAGACAGGATATGGGGTGGGCTCTTCACCAGAGTATTGGGTACTGCATGCCCAGCTATGCTTGCTCTTCCATACTTCCCGGGAACTTGCTCCTTCATGCAGGCTGCAGGCAGCTGAAACTGACAGAGACGGGATAGTCCCCCCCATCCCTGTCCAGGAATTTCCTAGATTGCTTCTAAATCACAAGCAAGATGAAGTCTTTGTTTAGTGCATTCACAAAGAAAGAAGGTAAGCTGTGCCTACCGGGGGGTGGGAAAGGGGGCTAGCTGCCGGTTGATTGAGATTTATTAAAAAATTGAAGTTGACTCTTTGCCTTTCAAGATCTCTCATAGTTTGTGTCTATTGAAAGAAATATGTTTTGTTTTTATCGGTGCGATTTTGTATATGGTTTCATGAGATATTTCATTCTGAATGGGAAATGGATTCAATCAAAGGGGAGGGGTAATCCTTATTATACTCCAACCTGAGACATGTTTATCATCGGAGGTATAGGGTATATCTGAATGTAGTACCTAGTATAGGAATAAGGCAAAATTTATTCCAAATTTAGGAAATGCTCAAACACGTCTTGAGGTACTTGTTCCTTTATCGACAGTAATAAAGGTTTATGAAAGTTGGCAGCATATGTAATAACATTATCAGAGATTTGTTTATATTCCCTTATTCTCTTATTTTCCCTGTCAGTAAATACTGGTGGCTAAACTAGTGACATAGTAATTGTTATGGGATTAAAAGTGCTTAAATAATGTCAAGAATGTCAGGCTGCTGTTGTGCCGAGATCTGTAAACCTACAGGAACCAATTATAGGTATTCTTGTTAATTTTGAGGATACCTCATGACCAGTTAAAGTATAGTGTGTTCTAACAGGATTATTTTCAGTAAACCATACATTTTACTTCATTAAAACAGGCCATAGTGATCATTTTTGCTGACAATGACAAGATGTTTCCTCTTATAATGAACATATAATACTTAAAGCAAACTTGTGCTGAGGTTATAAAAAGGCATCTCTTGCTGACCTTTGTTCTGTTCACTTTCCCTGGCTGTCATGCAAATCCAAAAGCTTTACTATTAAGTTGCTGAAGTATGCAGATCCATAATTCTGACTTTCCCTACCTTAGTACTTGTTTCAGGTCAGTATCTCAAGGTATGGAAGTCAGAGGCAACCGGTGACAACCATACTCCTAACAGGACTATGCTTAATCTACTACCAGATTATTGCTTTCAACTTTCATCCACATCTCATTGTGGTATGTGACCATTTCAGTCTAAGATAGATTTGTTTTAGATGTGTGCTGGTAGATTAAGGGAATAAAAGCAAATCACTGATAATGTTATAATGTCAGTTTGTCAGGATAAGTGAGGCAATCTCTAAAGCTGATTTGCCCAGTTATTTGTTATTTTAGAGGAATTTAACACTGTAATTTGGCATTGTAATCTCTATTGTGGGGGGTGAATGGTGATCATTTTAAGGTATACCTTGTCATTTAGAATATCTAATCACCTAATCAATCAAAATGCATTGCAAGTGGAAATCCTATTGTCTACTATGTATCTAATTCACATCTATATGCTGCAGATCTTTGTGTTTTTAAAGTTAAACTTTTTGGGTCTTTAAATTCTTACACTTATTCTTTACCATATGTGCCTCAAAACAAGGAATAGGAAAGAATCAGATATTAAATGCAACTTATAAATAAGTTCCGTTTTTTTAAATAGTTATTTTATTTGTTGTCAGTAAGGGAAGTACGGGCACCCTCTCTATTTGTCTTTGTGAGTATTGTGACCAGGACTGTAAGAAAGAAAGAATCCAGAATTTAGTGTTGTCACCAGTTGAAGGGGAAATCTTGCAGTAACAGGGGATTTTATACTTGGAAGATATTTCCTCTTACATCCTAATGTGTCTACAGGATATAATGTGAAAATAAATCATTTCAATGGGACACAGATGTCAACAAAAAGTTTGATGACTGGCTTTGTCTTATGTGGCTTTCTGTTTGCTTTGGTCACATTCCCAACAAGTATGCTGTAAATGAGTGTCAGAAAGGTGTCAAAACTGCAGTTATTCTAGTTGAGAGACAGATTGACAGTCAGGAGGGAATTCCAATCTCAAAAGAGAGTTCTGTAATGGCAGCTTCCAGTCAGTCTCCAGTCATAGATGGTGTTCCTTTTACATTTTTCCTGCCCTTAACATGTAACCTAAACTTTTAACCTCTGACCTCTAAATGTAAAATTAAGTATAACCTTAGCCTTGGCTAACTGCTTCCCTACTTCTAACTGTGAAATCTAACCTAACCCATAAATGAGCCCCCTAATTTTACCTAAATATCATTGCCCTCAAATCCCTGAGGGATATAAAAGGCCAAAATGCCAGCAATATATATCACATTTAGGTAGTGTCATCTTTTAATGTTTGCTTGTACTGAGAAGAAAAGAAGGGCTGCCATCACCGAAGTCCTTCTAAATTTTCTAGTTGCCCACCTACTCCTGGCTATAAATATGTTGGAATTAATCCACATGAAACAGGTGTGCAGATCAAAAAATTGAGAACACACTTCCTTTTTACTTTCCTAGGCCAGTTTTTCTTTAAAAATTGTTTTATTCTAAACCAACTTCTGCATTGCTTTTCTCAGTGCATTTTTCTTGATGGTGAGAATCATGGAATATGTCTGTGTATTCTGAACCAGCAGAACCACTTGTAGTCTCCATTAGGACAACATGTGACAAATAAATCACTATCTTTATTGCAGGATAGGTGTTATTTAATGAAAGCTGCAAATTCAAAATTGAAAATACTAAACATTTATGTAAGCATACCAAAAATGAGGTGGATATTAGAATTTATAAATTAAGTTTGGTTTTATGCCATAGGGTCAGTTGCCATGCATGTGCTTCTTTTTACCTATCTTCTATAGGGCCACATGGTATTTTTAGAGGGGTAACATCATAAAATGAAACTGGCAAATCCGCAGAAGCAATGCTAGCTGTGCTCACTGGCTGGTTTGAGGTGTGTCCTGTATGTACAGGTGGAATGGTCTTTTGGGAGGTTCAGAATGATGATTGATACTCATGTCATCTGTTGCTCTGATTAGGAAATTAAAAACAAATCAGAATATATAATTATTTGCTTCATTTTGTTGTAGGTTTTTTTAATTCAGCACATGTGTGTAATATGGAGAGTTTCAAATTAATCACTTAGAAGCAAAAGTGGCCTTGATTAATTATTCGTCATCAATCTCCTGCAGTGTCTAATTATTGCACATATCATATTGCATCTATGATGCTCCTGAAACACAGGCATTCTAAATGCCATAAGAGGTGTAATGACACACATCTGACACTTCAAGGCCAAGCTGACTATCCCATCATTAATTGTCACTTTCTCTAACCAGCTCTGTGCTGGTTGACCTCTCTGTGTACCCACTACTATTTCAGGAACGAGCAAGAGTCCTAACCTTGTTCTGTAATTTATATCTCTTCACGTGCTGTTATTGCCTCCAAGGCTTTAATGAATGACAACTACGAAGGTCACTGCCTTGTGATTTCCTCATGGTAATGTCGTAGCATGTAGTCCCCTGTTCTTATTTTCATGACTTTAATAAATAGCCTCAAGTGTTTTAGAAAGGTGAGCTAAAATGATGTTCATTTTATATGGCCTGGATTGCAATATATAGTATAAATTGAGATGTTAATAGCCAAAACAATGATCTCAAATCAAACCCTACTGTGTCCTAGTGGCATGGGTGTCCTGGGATTGTTTCCCATCAAGATATAAACTTATTTCTATTGCACAGAATACTGTAATAATGCAAATTTGTGTTATTCAAGAACATATCTGTTCATTGTTATGTGAATTATTACATAAATACTTGACATTCATCTCTCAATAAACTGAATGAGAAAATATAAACTCATGGGTACTGCTTTCAGCAATTCGACCATAGACTGACTACCCCAGTACTGCTATTGAAAAGGTTGGTTACTCTCGCTGTGAGTAACTTTTTTTATGCTCAGTAGTGACATTTTGGACCTTTTTTTAAGGGCCATTTCATTAGAGCATTCTAGCAGTTGTCACTTTAAAGAAAACCTTTCATAGAAAAGACATATGTTTGCTGCCACTGAATCCTTTATTAAAATACTAATTGCCTAAGTTCTTTGCTTACACTTCAGCCTAAATACTCCATACTCTGTACTTGCTCCTAGTCTGTTATTTAGAAAGTAAATCAATAAGAAGTTTTAAAGGCTATTGGAAAGGTTATGTGGGTGCTTGGAAATTTAACTGGCCATAAACATAGCAAATTACAGTAGATTTCAACTATTTTGAGTGAACTAGAATCATTAGTAACTGCCAGAAACCAGCCTGCCACTCATAAGGTCAATTGACCACAAAAATTCAGTGGATTGTGACAATGAAACATGACAATATTGGTATAGTTTATTAAGAACGTAATCTGATTTTTCTATTGTATTAAACATAATGATTTTGGTCCAATCCAGTCTTGTTGTTGATATAAACCACCATTTTATGGCTTTGATGCTTTGTGATTTTTGGCAAAAAAAGGTTTTGAGGGTTTTGTCTCTTTAGATTGTTCCTGGATGGCTAATTGCATACGTTGTGAAAAGAGTCTGTAAAATAAAACGTATTTTACAGCAGTAGGCTTTGTGTGTCTAAGGGCATGTTAAGACCTGCTTGTGATCAAGCGATCCCGTGTGGCTTCCTGTGCCTGGTACCTTGACAGCTGGCGACAGTGAGCGATACAAGTACTTCCCTCTGCAACCCCCATTCATTCCTAAGGGAGCTGGCACTGGGAGAAGCGATATGTAGCGTCTCTTGAGTGGCAGTGGTTCCCTGGCACGAGGAAGCAGTAAACGCACCTCATGGCCAGTGTGAACATAACCTGACTAATGTAGCCCTACATGACTTGGGACATTTTTTATGATGCTCTATGGTCCTCACTATGCTTTTGAAGGTTTTTTCCTATAACTGCCCAAAAAAGATTTGTAAGTTGTTACCATTTAATTGCTCTTACTGTACATGACCAGAATGACTGTGGTAGAGAAGTTAATTCATCCTTTTTTGAACTTATTAACATGGGGTTAATAATAACTTGGGGGAATAACTTTCAGGACTCAGGTTACCCATGCTATAATTACTATATCCCCAGCTTACAGTACATTAGCATGTTGGTCAGTGGGAAAAATGCCTCTTACATTATTGGCCATAGGGACCCTTAAGGATAATCAAAAAGATCACTGGTGTCCCCTAAACTGACCTGAGAGGCACAAAATTCTCATTGCTCTAGGAACTCCTAGCAGCCTCTGGAGGAGCCCCTGGGTGAGAAACACTGTGTTAGATGGTAGGCACTTTTGAGTGTTAGGTACTAGTGTTTACTGATATAGGCAATCCGCTTGAAATTAAATTGTTACTATAAAAATTGAACTTTGTGGTCATTTTTGCATTTTTCCCTTAGTAATCACTATCAGTTTTTCTAAGTAACATTCCTATATCTGGACAAGTGCCCCATTTTGGTTTTACGTTTCACTAAATAGTCTCACTATCCTGTAGGCACTATTTTTAAATCTACATACACACGTTAGATTTTTGTCGTTGACTGAAGGTGTATGAACAAATGCTTTTCATACAGCTCAGTTCTGCTCTATGGAGAGATGAGGGGGGAAATTAGCGAGCTGCACCCCACTGTACTGCTCTTTCCCCTTCACATGTATTACAAATGTTCGTCATTCCGTCAGGACGGATCCATGAATAACATCAGACGAGCGCTGTACACATGTCAGATTCTCATCCAAAACCAGCCATGAAGCGATAATTGGACGAGAATCATCTGCCGTGTGTCCGTAGCCTAAGACATAACACTGTTTTGTTTACATGTTCAGTGTTCAACAAATTATTAAACATTGTGTTAATTTACATTCTGCAATAAGTAATAATAAAAAATTTACCCATTAAATTGATCAGCTAGTGATTTATTTTCAGGACCTTGGACAGCTTCAAAGTTCTGTTATGCAGTGTGTAATATAATATTTTATTATACCACTTTTTAGTTAGGATCCCCATGCATTCACCTGAAGGAAACCCACCTCAGTGTGTATATGTTCTATATCTATTTTTTTTTTATTTTAAACTGATCTTCTTTATCCTTATTTTACTAAGTGCGATGCTCAGTAAATATTGAAGATGTGGCAGGTTGTCATTGGAAGTGTTGGATATCCCAACCTTCCCATCTGGAGAAATGCAGGCATCTGTTACTCCATCTTGCACTGCACCATTTTACTGAGGCTGTTTTGTTAATCATGTGACCTTCAGAAGCATGTGTACATTTTTGTCTTCAAGTTCTTCTGTTCTTTCCCACAATTGGCCACGAATCAGCATCATATTTTAAACCTAATAACAGCACCTGCTTTTTTTGAATGGCAATGTAATTCAATTAATCTCTTGCTACAATTCATATATTTATGTTATTATTATGGGGCAAAGCTACATGTTGTTGTTTATTGTGTGTGTGTGTGTGTGTTTTGTATTGTTTAGTTGCATGAGGGTAACTTTTTTATAATTTGCTTCAAATATATCACATTGATGTCAGTTGACCGGCAAACAAAGTTAATGACTGCTGTGGAGGAAGTCTACAGAATTGCTAACACCAGTAGCAATACATGCAACTTTTATTCCTATCTCTTTGTGTAAACTGTATTGGGCAGCTTGGGTCCAATACTTTCATACAAGTGTGTAATCTAGTATTGCACGGTATGGAGACTGTGTCAGAAACAGAAATAACAGCAGCATAGGTTTCAGCCGATGCTTGTTTTATATAACTACATCTGTAACATCCACAGACATCTTTATCAGCCATAAGACAGGAATTTGGAAATTGTGTGTGTTCAGCATCCCAGTACAGCTGACAGGTGACATAAATAAAAAAGGAAATGGCTGTAATTACAGACTTACTTGATTTGCTAGCATATGGATATATAAATTCAGCTAAGTAATCAAGCAGATTCATCCTTTAAAGGTAATCCCCAGGCATGACCCACATTTACCACTCAACCTCCCCTTTCACCTCCAGGGCACGTCCCAGCATAAAGTTTTTCTTGTATCTTGTTCTTGTAGCTAAAAATGTTCTTTATTACTCTTTGTGACATTATTACTAAGCTTGTAAAAATCCTGCAGAGATGAGAGATCGACGGGGTGTCCTAGGTTAGTTTCTGCTTATGTAGATGCCCCAGAACTACATCTACCAAAAGTTTTTTCTTGACACACAGTGTGTGGTGCTTCTTGGAGTCTGGGAAAGAAAAAAAACACAAAATGTTATCGGCTTACTAGAAGAAATTAGGATCAACAAGATTTTTTATATACTTGCACAATTTTAAAAGGACAAATTAATGGGGAGATGGCTTACTGAAATGTACTACATTTTATCTTTGCTGCTTTATTTTCTAAAGCTCTTTAGGTGATAGTATTGCTCCATAGTATTTACTGGAAATGAATGAGCTTGTATAGTGATTCACAGACTTTAATGAAAATAATAAAATCTAACTGCTTATCCACATTGATGACAAATCCAGAGTGAACGCTGTTTGCATATCTTTTTTTATGACTGTCTCATAGGTCCCGCTGTTCCATAGTAGGTGTGTTTGTGCCATATTATAATCAAAAGGAAACTGTACAGCACACACATGTATTTGTAATAAATGCCACCTATAATAGGCTGTTATTGGCAAGCTGCAGACAAAGGTTGGTAACTGGTTCCTGGTTCTCGTCCTCTCTCTACCTCATCTACAGTTTGTTCATTAGTCACACAAACACTTGGCAGCTATTTCTGTTTTGGCATGCCTTTTAATGTTTAGCATGTTTAGGCGCCTCAATACTCTTCTTGGCTTTTGGTGACTGTACTGTGTAACGGATGGCTTTGAACAGAGAATCTGCTTCCCCTAAATGAAAGATAGATCATGAAGAAATATCCAGCTTGTTACTTCCATACAAAGTCAGAAATGATGTAGGCTACATGTGATTGTTACTCATTAAAATGCATCTGTTGTTTTGGAAAAATCAATATGGAGTAAAGGATGCAGGTCTAGGGGAAAGAAATGTGTATTTGAGTATATACATGGTGAGTGTGTGTATTTATATTTTAATTAAAAGAAAAGTACACCACCTTTGCATATCAGAACATAAAAAAATAATCTGGTTAGCAGGTCTTAAAATTAGTTAAAACATCCCCAGATGAACAACAACGCACAANATATTATACTGTGTCATTATTTAACAAAAACTGAAGTGAATATGCCTTAGCAAAGTCAGTGGAAATGTGGAATAGGGTCCCTTAGGTAGTTCAGTAGTTTTATCAAATATTGCTTTAAGAAAAAGATAGATGTTTTTCTGGAAGCACAGAATATAACTGGGTATTAACGATTTAAAGTAAAAACAACAGAGAGTATTGATCCAGTCAACATCTGATTGCTTTCCGGGGTTAGTAAAGAATTTTGTCCCCCTGTTGGAACAAATTGAACCAGGGTTTTTGTGTGCCTTTCACTGGCTCAGCTATATCTATAGGGTTTTTATCTGGGATATGTTTATTATCCTAGTGGTTGAACTTGATGGACTTATGTCTTTTTTCAACCTTACTATGTAACTGTAACAAGTGTGTGAAAAAATTAAGTACACCCTTACAACTTCCATGGTAAAAAGGCCCACTCTGCATTTCCTTCATGTATTTACGTGACCACAGAGGAAAGAAAATAATTGTGAAAAGAATCACAAAGACAGAGCCTAAAACCTTTAAAAGATTATTTTTTTCCACTCTTTGTTTTATTGCCATATTTGTTAATGCTGGAAATTCCGCCTATTTTCTGTGCAAAATGAATTTAAAGGAATCAAGGACAAATTTGAACCCATCCATTCTATCCATCAATAAAGCAAAATCGTTTTTTGCTTTAGTTTCACTTTTAATATGACAATCTTTTTTTCTTTGTCTTACTGAATAGATATTTTTGTCTTTCAGTGCCGTTCAGGGAAGCACCCAGCTACTCACACAGGAGAAGGGGGCCACAGAGCACTTTGGCAGCACCCAGAGTCCTGCTTCGCTCCAACAGCGACAACAACCTCAACGTCAACAACATTCCTGAGTGGTCTGCTGCCTCAGCCTCTTTACACCGCAGCCTCTCACCACAGTTGCTGCAACAGATGCAGAATAATCCTAATGGCACTGTAAAAACTATTGGGAGCTATTCCCAGGTCCCCCGGAGCCGCTCGCCATCTTTGAACCGTTTGGGAGAGGATGCAAAGAGACAGCAGCATAGGCACGTCAGGTATGGACTGATGCTCTGATAGAAATTTTGGCATTTTTTTCAATGATTTCTTGTACTCCTTCAAAAAAAGGGTTTGACTAAATGACTTTTGTTTTCCTCATAAAGATCTTTTACATTTTAAAGCAAGTGGAACCAAAACTTCAGATGTCCCTGGCTTCAAAGAAATCTCTTAATTTCTTGTCTTTGCAGTGCTAGGTCCCAGGTTCAAATCTCAGTCAGGACACCATCTGCTTGGAGTTTGTATGTTCTCCCCATGTTTGCATTGCTTTCCTCTGGGTACTCCGATTTCCTCCCACATCCCAAAAACATGCACTTAGATTAATTGGCCTTAGACTGTGGTAATGACAGATGACTATGGGAGGGACATTGGATTGTGAGCCCATTTGAGTGACAGTTAGTGACATGACTATGGTCTTTTTAAAATGCTGCATAATATGCTAGTGCTATATAAATAAAAGGTAATAATAATAATATTACATTTCAGCATCACAGCAACCTGTTAGCAACCTTTTATCAATAAAATGAAAAAAATAAATTGGACGAGTTGGAAAATGTTTCCATTTTATGAAGTTTGTTTCTTTATGTAACTAGTAGCAATCTTTTCCCCAGCCTCACCTGAATTATTTGTTTCACGTCGCTGGCTTCTTGTCCTTGTACGCTCAGAGCCAATTACTTTTTGACCTTTAAACAAAACAGTTCTGACCACATACTTGTGTGAGGATTCATAACTTTGTAGTGCCTACACAGACAAATAAAATTATATTTTAGTAACTTTTAGAGAGGTGTTTGTAGAACAAAATCCTAAAAATATATATGTTTCTATCTACTGTATATATTTATGACCCAGTTACTGACCCAGCAGAATACTTTCCATTATGAGATGAAAGAGGGACATATCTTAGGCAAAGGACATGCTCTCGGGTACCATCAATTGCAATAGATTATTAATGAACACTAAACATAAAAAAATGATTTGTTCAACCAAAGTGTTTTTATTTTCACCATTACATTTTCTTTGTACTAGCATTTGAAAATAAAAATGCAGAAATATGGAGAGGATGAATGTAGGGTTTGAGGTAGATACACTAAATCCAAATCTCCATGGCATTCCTTAATGCATGCTGCCTCCAATGCCAACAGGTGTAGGCTTGTTGAACTTTGCCAAGTTTCATGTAAAATGTGGCTTTTTTATTCAACAAAGCTAATATCTACTCGCTGTTAATGGGTTTCTTGGAACCCATAAACTGGTCACTACACTAATCGATATCTTCCCATTAGACTGCTCAGTCTAGCCGATGTGTACTTTTTGGCTTGACTGGTTTGGCTTCAAAACACAAAAAAAAAAACACAGCACAGACTGCTTTTGCTGAAAAGCAAATAGATCACTTAAGTTGTTAACTGACTTAAGCAAGGTATAAATACAGACACCTTCCAAATGATAATGCAAACTCACATGTAGTGCAGTGTTTGTCATGTGGAGCTCTATTCCCTCTTAATTCTGGGATCACACTGAGTTCCTGGCAGCCTAATTATGCCTAATTAAGCAGCACACCTGTGCTCCACCTCCATAGGTAAAAATCCAGACATGATTTTGGTAAACCAGAGAAACCTTCTCACTTTTTTCCTGGTCAGCCTCTAACCAGTCCAAGACTCTTACAATTTTTTTTTTAAACATTTCCTGGAGCCTTTAAACATATCTAATATTTTTGGCTTGGTGGTACATACACCCCATCTATCACTTTCCCCACAAGGCTTCGGGACCCTCTGTCACACAGCCTAATGTCTTTAGAGAGAAAAAAGCCTATTACGTATAACCGAAGATGATATATAATATGAAATATATATAAATATATATATCACCTTAAAGATGTATTTCAATTTCTGTTCATCCATTCCTGATATTAGTTACAACTAGAGACTAGAAAAATTACAGTGATGACCTCTCACTTCAATACATTTTGCAGCAAATTAATGTATATCTACACTCCAATTTTTTTAGTTTTGGACAGAATGAAAAAAGGTTATAACCATTGGTTAGTTTTACCGCTGTTCATGGCTTCATTAGTGAGAATTCCCTTCAAATCTACTTCTTGCGACAACTGTACCAGTAAAGACCTAGCAGGAGTTCTAATCCTTTTCCAACTCCATCTAGAAGTTTTGGTCACAGATACACTTTAGGCCAGACTGAAGTCAGACCTTTTTATCTGCATGCTTGTCCAGGTTAGGGCCAAAGACATTTGATCTACATGATAACCATGTAGCTAAAATCATCTTAAGCATATGTTGGTAATGGGAGCCTTTAGGCTTTCTCAGTTTTCTGTAAATTAGAAATTTTGTCCTTAGTGCACCTTTAACATCCTCCTTCTAAAGTACCAAGAACCTTCTTAGTGGAAAACAAAAGCAGTGCTGCCCTTTTCCTATCCTTCTCCTTTTACTGTTTTGCATTTATGTCAAGACTCCAGCTGCAATTTAAACCATTCCTGAAAATCTCTATAAAGGATTTCACAAACCCTTTGATAAAAAGCACGTGTCTTTCTCTTTTGTCACCTTACCTTGGTGTTACTGCTGGAGGAATCAGTGAAAACACAGAGTGAGTTTGAAATCTGTGCCTCTATTTTTGGCTCTTTTAATTTTCTTAGCTAAGGCAGGTCTGTGATATTTATATGTTAATGTATTCTGTCTTTAGCCCTTTAGTAAGAGCTGAAACATTTATACAGCATTGAAACAGACAGCAAGAAATGGAATGCCAAACTAAGCATTCCTTGGGATGTCTTCTGAGGATGGCATTCCTCTTCTGCACATCTGTAATGCAAAGCAACCGCCAGTTGATTGAACTGTGTTTTGTTCATATATTGATCTATCCACTGGGGAAATAGATAGCAGATAATATTGTCTTGAATTGGAAACTGTCAATGAACAAAGAGGTCTCATGGCTGAACTCGGAAGATCAAGGTAATGATATTTGTTGGCAGAAGAGTTTAGCTCAGGATGAGCATTGCCAGATTGTCTCCTCAATGATCTTCTGCTCAGCTAGCAGCTTCTGTTCACCAAGGCAATGCAAGTTGTGAGTTATAAAATCAGCTGGTATGTGAGCGAGGGTGTTTAGGCTAAGACATTTCAGTGTTATTTTACAGTCCTTCCTTTAAGGCAAAAAATACATTCCGGTATTTATATTTTGAAATTTTCTTGTGGTTTAAATAGTGGCGATATATGATGCAGTCATTTACTGATAACAAAGTATTTTCAGACAGAATCCAAATGATGTTGTTTAAAAACCACGGTTTAACAGCACAGAATAATTCCTGTTAAACAGCATGTATCAGATTCATGCTGGATAGGGTATTTATAAAGTGACATCTACCTTTTGGTTCTTTCAACATATTTTAACATTATGCACCCACTGTCCAAAAAGCTCCTGCACTGAGGGGAAAGTGCATTGGTTTCAGCCATGTAAGCATGTTGCTGTCCCAATGAAAATTAATGGCAACAAACATGCCGTAACTTGTTGTACCACATTTTAACAATGTAGAATGTAGAAAAAGAGTCTTCCAATCAATCTGAAATTTTATCTGATCAGGAAAGGTAGGTGATTTCAGTGAAATACTACAGTGAGCATATAAATACTATAAATACAAAAAAAGTCTCTACTCTTCTGGGAAGACTTTACACAGTATTTTAGATTGTTTTGTGGGAATTTGTGCACAGTAGGCCAAAGCAGCATAAGTTTGTATTGCATCTTACTTATTTAAGTAGCCAAAGAACAATTATTTAATTTACATCAAAAAATCATTTTCTCAGTTTAGACCTATGAAAGGGTAAAGCCTACCAGTACGAATGTGGACCCATGTGTATATAATCCTAGTGTAGGTCTCAAATAAATTTACCACAGTCTAAGGCTGTATTATAATAGATACCTCATATATCACTATAATTTTCCATTTCTGTTGGCTTCCCTAATTACATTATGCTCTCTAGGCATGTGGATACTTTCTAATACAGTCATATTTTGTTACTTCATATGTCCTGGTAAATAAGGGAATAAATATTAAGAAACAGGACACAGCTATATAAATCCTACAGGGAGAGGCAGGCCCAGAGATATCTGGGAAATAAACTGCTGGAGATATGCAGATTAGCTCATTGTAGAGCAAAAATTGCACTCTGCCTTTCTCCTTAGGGAACTTTGATTTCTGAGTATTTCTTCAGGCAATCTAGTAAAGCACAGCACACTGAATCATTTAAAAATGCCTCTTCTCCTAAGGTGTCCTTTTCACACTGAAAAATCGCTGACTCCACAGGACCAAGCAGGGATAAAAAACCCTGGGAATTACTCACACTGGATATCAACCTTTATACTCAGGACAAATTCACTTTAATATTCTTGGTTACTGATGGCCAAGACTTTTTATGTAAGGTATTGTGAAGAAAAAAGGTAGCTAAGGAGCAATAAATGTAAGTGTTGCTTATCTGCATCAGAGAAAAATCTGTTCACTTGTGCTACATGATAGCGCGTGTAAACCTTAGAACTAGTACAACAGAAATACAAATGCTTTTGACTGGTAAAATAGTTGTATTCAGGGGTCTTTCTAGGATTTTGAAATCTCTCGGTACCATGAGGGTAGTAATGGTACCACAACACAGCAAACTGTGGGTATGGCCAGAGTGTGGATGGGCATCAAGCTGAATAGGGTTAAAAAAAAAAAAACATTAACACAGTGCAGGAGTCTGGAGTAAGTTATGCAAAATGCAGAGGTCAGAATAAGTATTGCAGAGGTTAGAGAGTAACCAGAGTGCAATGGATAGAAATAAAAAAATACAGAGTGCAGGAGTAACTTAGAGATCTAAGGTCAGGAGTATGTAGCACAAATTGCAGCAGTCAGGAATAAGTAATTCAGAGTTGTAGAGTCAGAAGTATGTAGTGCAGAGGATAGGCATGATTAGGGCAGAGTACAGGGGTCAGGACTAAGTAAGGCAAGGTCTCTTATCAGTGTTCCTCCAAAGGTTGCTAGGGGTTCCTTCAGCCATGAGCAATGTATGCTTCTCGGAACATTTTAACTGACACCAATGTTCATGTTGGCTATCTGTAAGGGTGGCATTTTCCCCACTGGCCAGCAATTGAATAGGCAATTCTTTGTACTGACTACCACACTAATGTACTGTGAACTGAGTAGGGGCTCAGTTTTCTGGTAGCTGGTGTTGCTCCCATGTCTCTCCACTTAGTCAACACTTTGCTGCTGTACTCACTTTTCTCCAGACCTGGCATGGCTAGTATGCTGGGAAGCCTCTCCAGTGCAACCTGCATCTGCTCATACCTATCTCTGGCTTCCACTGCAATTTGCTTTTGCATTCTGCAGGGGTTGGACCAATTGTATGCACTAATGCAGCCAATCACCGGTCCCCCTTCTTCTCTGTTCTATGAAATTCAAAGTTAACAAGTCAAATTCACAAAAGAAGAAGTTTTTCTTACTCATCACAGGATTAGCTATAAGATTTGTAAAGCATGGCACTTATGACCTGCTCACAGCTTCCGTGTATAAAAATCACACCTTATGACCTTGTTGTTTAACTCAACAGGCTGCCACTGTCACATTCACACAAAAAAAGTGTCTGTCACCACTTTATTCACATGAACACCACTGCACAGAGCACCGAACAACGTGTGCATGTACCGAACAACGTGTGAATGTACGTGTCTAAACTGTACCATGTTAACTGAGGCCTGTAAACTCTGGAAAGTAGCTCTTGCATTCCATGGCAGTTTCTCTTAGGGTAAATTTACTAGGATGTTCACTACTGGGAAGATTGACAACTGTTTTTAATGTTTTCCACTTCCATTGTGTTCACACACGGACAGTTATGTAATATATTTCCTTTGGTATTTTTTCAGTCCTGGTGCGAACAAGGAAGCGGCCTCTGCTGGGGACTATCAGGGACCAAAAAGAAAGCTGTACAGTGCTCTTCCTGGGAGGCATTTTGTTGTGGTGAAACCGTATCAACCTCAAGGAGAAGGCGAAATTCCCCTATATAAGGGGGACCGGATAAGAGGTATGCTAACAGTGACTCTACAAAATGCTTAATTCTTAGGATCTGGCTAACCTAAATTAAAAGGTTTAGGTTTGAAAATGTCAAAGATTTTGAATTACTCTTCAGGGCGCACTCAGTATACGTTACATCCTTAGGAACTTAGTATTGTTCATAGACTGGCTAAAGGAAGAATATAGATAAAGATTTAAGTCCTATATAGTATACTTTGTTTTGTTTATTTATTATTTGATTTTAAATAGTAACATCTGCAGTTTTATTTTTTTGGTATGTGTCCTTTTAAAGAGGTTTCTCTTCTCTGTCCCAGAGACACAACAGAAAGCAAGAAGTCGTCTGCTAAGTAAGGAAACCACTTACTTAGCAGATGACTTCTTGCTTTCTGTTGTGTCTCTGGGACAGAGAAGAGAAACCTCTTTAAAAGGACACATAACAAAAAAATAAAACTGCAACTAATAAACAGTTACAATAGGTATATAAATATATTTGTTTGAACTGAATTACAGGCAGTTAATACAAAAGATTAAGACAAAAGCTTAATAAAGGGGTATTTTCAGCATAAATACAATCATCTTCCCTATTAAAAGTGACCCTGGCAGATAGCTGGCAGAAAACTCAAAATCAAAGCTCTGCAATAAAAAAGCATATATACTCAAACATCCATAGGCATGTCTGTGTTCCCTGGTGCATGCCATGGTTTCTTCTAACTCCTACATGCATACAGGTCACAGCAGTAATGTTAGGGATGGGAGGTGGAACCATGATAGGGGACACAGCCACTGGAGAGGGGAGTTTAAAGCTCTTCTATTGCAGGACTCGTTGATCTTGATTTTATTCTTTTTATTTTGTAACCTGACAGGGTTGCTTTAACAGCCCACGGAGCAAATAATACAGTAATTTCTTTAGCACTGAGAACTCTATCTATCTTCAAGCACACTGGCTTCTATGTTTGCCAGCACAGCTCGTTTCTCTATAGGCTGTCATATAGCCGCTCCCGCTATAGAGAACAGAGCTGTCTGTCATGTGTAATGAGCGGTTTGGAAAGGAAATGAGAAAAGATGAAGCTCAATGTTATTTTTGAGCAGATGGCTTTGGCAGATTAGGCCTTGATTAAAGAAATGAAGTGTACTGTTTGATTAGAAGCCCATCAGTCATATTGCGAAATGCTGGAATCCCAGAAATGTCACCCATATCAGAAGACCAAGCAAAGGCTAATCTGGCACTGCAGCGGTCATACCTGTAGCCCCATCTAGGAGATGGCAAAAGACATTGGTCTTTGTTTATAGATATCATGGGGGGCATTTGTAAAAACTGTACTACAGGCAAGATTTACACTTCCTTCAAAAGTCATAAATGCTTCTTTTTTGAACCTG